>NC_135669.1:4820010-5189177 GCF_964188315.1 Podarcis muralis
ACTTTTCCGACACCGTGCTTTGCAAGACGAAAAAAATCGCAAGACGACAAAACTCGCGGAACGAATTAATTTCGTCTTGCGAGGCACCACTGTATTCAAAGCAGAACTGAGGAATCCTTTGGCGTTCCAAAAGTTGTTGGACTACAATTCCCATCATCCCTCAGCATTGGCTTTGCTGACTGGTCCAGATGCGAGCTGAAGTCCAACAACACCTGGAGGGTCCCACTTCTGATTCAAAGTATGTCTAGAGCCCCTTTCAGAACCATCTCCAAACAGTGTGGTGGTGGGAGCGGGACTGCACCTACTACTTGTCAAATTGTCACAAGCACTGTCTGCTCCACTGACCCTGCTCTCAACTTTTGCATGTCAAACCAGATGTCTGAAAAGCAGCCCCCCATTTCTGATCTGTGGCACTGTACACAGAGAGTGGCAATATTACGTTCAAAACAGTGTTTTATGCATTGCATGTGGTGAAGGTCTGGAAGGCACTTAAAGCAGCCTCCTATACTTTCTCAAAGTAATGTTGCTGCAAGCCTTGAAATGTTTTGGAGAGGTCAGCAAAATAATTTGCAGCGCACCTTTTGGGGTTTCTTCTCTCTCACCACCCCAACAGCATGTCAAATATAACAGAAAAATAGATTTAAAAAACACAAAAAACCCTCCACTTTATAGTGATGAGACTCCAGACACAAATGACAATATATTTTTCAAGATTTTGGTTATATCACTGAAGGATTTTCAAACCTACATGTGTGAAGGGGATTTTCCTGTACTGTCCGCATCTCTCCCATCTCTGCACACCTTGCAGTGTGCAGGGGAAGGTCTGGTTCTGGTTCATTTCCAAGGCAATTCATAAGCAAGGGTTCACAAATGCCCTTTCCAGCTTGCCACTGGCGAGTGAATCTTTTGCTGTTAAGCATTTGTTTCTAGATTGTTGTTGTTGATAAACTTATAAAATGTTTTAAGCTGCTTTGAGCATTAGTGATGAAAGAATTAAAAGACAAACCCATGAGCATGCATTCGTTTTTGCCAACGTTTGTATTTTTTATTTTATTTCTTCAGTTGATCACGTTGTTCCTGAGCCAGGCACCAGTTTGCTCTCTGCATTTGACCAGTGGCGAGAGTGGGCAGACAGCAAATCCTGCTGCGATTACTCTTTGCATGTGGACATCACGGAGTGGCATAAAGGAGTTCAGGAGGAGATGGAAGCCTTGGTTAAGGATCATGGTAAGCCTGAGGAGTCTTTATTTAGTGCTTGCTCAGTTCTTTAGTTTCTGAGGCAAACACAAAGGCACAAAAACATCTGCATCCTAGCTGCAACTTTGACTTCTGCTTTCCACTCAGAAGTCATACCTGGTCTTGCTGTACAGGGCATAGAGAGGATTTATTTAAATAATGTATCTGTCATTTCCCCCATGCTCAGTGTGGCTTATGTAAATATCCCAACCATAAGGCGCACCAATGAGAGCAATAGCAACAGCCTGTCAACATACTACACAATTAATTTTGAAAAAACTCCAATTGAGTCAGCAGCCAAATGTCATCCAGAATGAATCAGGAAGCTGATTTATGCCAGGGCAGACCTGTGGCACACCTAGCTCAGTATGGTCAACAGTGACTGGCAGTGGCTCTCCAGGGTGGAAGGCAGGAGTTTTTCCCAGCCTTGACCCTTGGTGCTTGTACATGCAGAGCATGTGCTCTACCACTGCTGTGGCCCTTCCATTTTGAATGGGCTTTCCATTCTGTCCAGAGAGGGAATAGCAGCTCCTGGCCTCGCCACAAAGTCACCATTTTCATACTCTATGTTATAACTGCTCTCGTGGTGCGCGTGGGATCGTGTTCCTGCAATCATAAGTAATGAGAACGTGCAAATAGGCAAATCTGATCTGCATTTGTTTGTTTGTTTAAAAACTTTCCCTGTGGCTCTTCAAGCAATAGGGTTTCCAGAGTGGCTTACAGATAAATTGAAAAGGAAAAGGGAAGAAAAGACAGCCCCTCCAAATGGATTTTCCATCTAAAAACACAACAAAGAATAAAGGAAGGAGGGAGGAGCAAAAAAAGCAAACTTTTAGCACCAGGTCTTAAAGCCAGGGTTACATAACTGGCTTGTCATGTGGTGTTTGGGTTTGAGAAGTTTTTGCCCTTTGTATGGTACATTGGGGCTTCACACAGGTATGACCCAGTGTGGTTGCCCATATGTTTACAACTAAATGGAATTCTGATGGATTTTAAATTTCCTTCCCTCTCTTGCTTCTGATAGGAGTGAATTCTTTCTTGGTGTATATGGCTTTCAAGGATCACTTCCAACTCTCAGATTCTCAGGTATGGTACCTTCTTGGTTTGCATTATAGCTGATCCAAAATATTTGGCCCAGATTTTTTGGACATTCCTTGGGTGCAGGGGAAAAATACCCTTACAGTTTTTCAAGGAAATAAGGATTTGAGGTAGGGTGGGGGTTAAGACCTTTTGGTGGGAGGTTCTTACCTTAATTCAAGGTGGCTGAGTGTGTTCCCCCACTCTGTTTTCAAAAACCAGGAGTGGGGAACTTGTGACCCTCCAGATGTTGGGAGTTCAAACTCCCATCGGCCCCAGCTAGCATGCCAGTGGGTGACAGTGACCATGGGAGCTGTAAACTGGAAACATACATACATTTAAATCTCTTCTAGATTTTCAAACTCTGTACACCAGCAAGGGGGGTGGGCGGGCTCTTGGTTTCAGGCCCTGCCTGTAGGTTTCCCAGAGGCGTATTATTTGGTCACTATGTGAAGCTCATATGGTTAGAGGACAAGGTTCAAATCCTTGCTCATCTGTTGCTCTTTCTGGGCAGCCTTGGGGTAGCTTAACCCACCCTGAAGTGTTGTCAGATGAGGATAAACTGACATAATCCTCATCTATGCTGGAGGGAGATGTAGAAACGAGATAGATAGCTGCTCAGTTGTTATGGCTGTACGGAATCCTTTTGTGTTAACTTCTCAGAATTCCATGGATGGGTTGAGGTAGCTGGAAAACTCATTCCCTGAGTCCTGGAATGGGAGGGTGAGTTTTAGAGATGTTGGAAACGTAATTTAGGAAAGCCAGCACCCTTTCTTTCTTGTCTGCCTAGATATACGAGGTCCTGAGTGTGATCCGTGACATTGGGGCCATAGCCCAAGTTCATGCTGAAAATGGAGACATCATTGCTGAGGTAAGCAGAGTTTCCCGATCACGAGAAGTAATGAACTCTCTTCAGGCGTTCTGAAAGGGAGTTTGCTCAGCAATAGTGATGGCTTTTTCCCATTGGGACTGGGGCCAGAGCCGACAATAAGTGGAGCCAACTTAATTCTACTTTTGTCCCCATCCTCCTCCCCACTGAATTATATAAGGGCAAGACTGAGACTATGGAGGAGGAAGATGGCAGAGACTGGTACCCCCTAGACTGGTTGTTAGTAAGATGGGGATGGGGCTGTATCCCATTTTCTCAAATGGACCAGGTTCCACTGTCAATGGGCAAGATGGCAGGTTGGGGGAGAGACCATGGAGACAAGCAAATTAGCTTCAGCACTTTGGAAGAAGTCCTTGACACATGTTAGTAAAAGACATTTAATCTTTTCTCCTTTCCATTTTGCTTTAGGAACAGCAGAGGATCCTGGAACTAGGCATCACCGGCCCCGAGGGGCATGTTCTGAGCAGGCCTGAAGAGGTGATGGATAATTTTGGCCTACTCCTTTTTCCTGAATTGCGTTTCATGACGCCAATAGCAATAACACAGAATACTGCATCCCACATTGAGGAGTTTGCATTCTACACATGGTAGCCACATGTACGGCAGATGTGGTCAGATGGGACAGAGGCCCCAGTGGGGTAGGGCTTAGTTCACAGAATCATAGAGTTGGAAGGGACCCTGAGGATCATCTAGTCCAACCCCCACAAAACAGGAATATGCCGCTGTCCCTTACGGGGATCGAACCTGCAACCTTGGCGTTATCAGCACCACTCTCTAACCAACTGAGCTATCCATCTCTTCAATTGAAAGGCAGTTGTAGATCTTGTTAGCCTGGATGAAGAGAGAGGTGTGTGTGTTTTAGAAACTAGTCCACTGTACAGAGGAAACATTTATGTTTGTTGCTCCGCCTCCGTTTGCCTGTGGCCCTGCCCATTCCTGGCACGAGGCACCCAGAACGGAATGCCGCCTTCAGGCAAAACACGGTTCCCCAAGCCTGTTGTAGGAGGTGGTTAGCTAGGCATCTGGGTCAGCGAGCCTGCCAAAAGGTATATTGGTGTCAGAAAAGCAAGTTGCTGGAGAAGGAAAACCAAGCATCAAGATCTCATCAGGAAACAGAGGGGGGTGGGTGCAGAGGGGCACCAGCAGAATTTTGGCTCAGATTTCCAGTCTGTGCTACTTGGACCCATTGCGAGTGGGGGGAGGGGGAGGTGAAGAAACCTCTAAAGGAGAAGGCAGCAACAATGGCAGTGATGGGAAGAAGGGAAGCCACATTTCTGCAAGGGTAGGGAGTTGAAAGCTGCAGGAGCGTTGCTGATTTCTTCCAAGGAGCAGGGGAACACAAGATGGGAAGGTTGGGGAGGCAGCATGCAGTGGTGAGGTAAGGGGAGATCAGGTCCACTCCCCCCCCCCCGCCCCCGAATGATTGCAGGATTCCCCTTACTTTCCTACATGCCTTCCAAATCCATTTCATGGGACAGATGGAGTTTTATATCTGCATCACAGGAAATGAGGAACTTGAACTGTGCTGTTGAACAGAATGGTCCAGGCACAGGGAATGTTACTCAGCTTAAAAGCCACATTCCCATCTGGGCAATCTTCTTTTTTGGGGTGGGGGTGGGGAGGGGGGCACATGCTAGTACTGGGTGAGACCGGGGGTCAAAATGTGTGGAAAATGAAAGCAAATTTGTACAGTAGGCTAGTTTCTACTCACCCCCTTTCTGCCATCCTCTGCCATCCTCCATCCAAGCAAGCAAGAGGCGTGATCAAGGCTCACGGACCCATTCCATGCAGGTGAAAAGCATCCAAGGCGAGGATATGAAGTAGGACTGTTGAGGGGTGTTGCCTGGGGACAGGCCTGGAGGTTCCTCGGGTTCTTCACCCCTGGTGAAATGCTCAATGCATTTGCAAAGCTTTGTCCACATAAGTTGCTATCTGTCTACCTATCTAATTTCTAAACAGCACTTTCATATAAAATATCATAGCGCAGTATACAACTTGAAAAACACAGTAAAAACAATAATAATTGGCATCCGCCGGTCTTGAGGGACGATTGAGTGCGCCTCTGGGAATGAAGTCAAACCACTGGAGAATCACTGTGGCTGCAGAGACTGGCAACTTGTATTGCTGCCTGAAGTGGTCTCTCTGGGATGCAAGCCTGGGCAGAGTTAGAACTTCTCCCTGCAAACAAACAAACAAATATACATACATGCCTGCATGCATGCATGCATATGGGCATATGGGTAAAAGTTGGTTGGCAAAAGAACTCAGGAAATTCCCCTCTGAATGAGACAGTTTTTAGAAGAAGTCTGAAAACGAGCAGGGCTGATTCCTGCCAAACCTCTGTTGGCAAAGAGGTCCACACCAAAGGCTCAGCGTCTGGTAAAAAGCCCATCCAAACTTCGGGGGCATGTGGGACCACTGAAAGTGCCCCATCAGAAGACTTCACTGGTTGAGGTGGAGGATAAGGAATTAGACAGTCCTAAAGGTACTTTGGGCCCATTAACACCATGGCCAGTGGTCAGGGTTGATGGGAGTTGTCGTTTAGCAACCACCTGTGGACTGCAGTTTCCCCATTACAGCTTCATAGTTTTGCTTGGAAAGAGCAGGAGGAAAAGGACTGCAGAATAGTCAGCAAGGAACACAGAAGTGCAAAGTGGGTTAAGATGTTTGGCAGTGATCTGTGTGACTATATTCATCCAGGCGGAAAGCACAACTTGCATTGCCCAGGGATTTGAAAGGTGACATTTTGCAGCCGTGGCCTCCCCACCCACACGGAAAAGGCCACAGTGAGGTTTTAATGTGGCTTTTAGTAATGGTTTGTTTGCCTCCAGCAGTGAGCCAGAAATACTTGCAGCTGCCTGAGAGGCTTCCTAAAATTTTGGAGGGGAGGAGGTAAAGGCAAACGAAGGGGGGCTTTGTAAAATTATGCATGGTTAGGAGAAAGTGGATAGAGCACAGCCCCCCCCCCCCCGGCTGCATAATATTAGACCAAGATCATCCGGCAAAGCTGAATAGTAGGAGATTTGGACAAGCAGAAGGAAGTCATTATTCACAGCACATCATTAAACTATGGAATTTGCTTCCAGAAGATGTGGCAATAGCCATCGACCAGAGGCGTACCGTGGGGGAGGCCAGGGAGAACCTGGGAGACTCCCAACTCTCATCAGCCACAGCCAGCAGGGATTATGGGAGTTGTAGCCCAACATGCATTGACACAACAGTCTTAACAACTACAATTCCCAAGGTTCTTTGGAAACACCACAAAATTTAATCCAATTTGTAGTCTCCATATGCCACTTGTTTTGGGTCATTAATTTATTATGTTTAGGGTTTTATTTTCCAAAGGGAAATAATAATGGAAGCCTTGGCAGGGGGTGGCTTATTACTAAGAAAGATCTGTGTGTCTTCCCCTCCCCTCCGTAGGTGGAGGCTGAAGCTGTGAACCGGGCTATAACCATTGCTAACCAAACCAACTGCCCCTTATATGTCAGCAAGGTGATGAGCAAAAGTGCAGCTGAAGTTATTGCCCAGGCCAGGAAAAAGGGTAAGTGCTGGATGGAAAATTCCTGTTGATGCTTCCACTCTTTTGTTTTCTTGGCAGTGTTGTATGGATACATTTGCATTCTCTGTCCAATCTGGATTTTAACTTCCCGGGCATTTAGTTTTTTTCTGATGAGCTTGTTCTACAGGCCAAATAGCTTGTTTGGGACTGGGGCTTTCTAATCCAACTTTCCTCCTTTTGTTTTGTTCCACCACTTGCAAAGTTGCCTTGGTAATGCAAGTTTTGCAAGTATGAAAAGCATGATCTCTTTAACCATGTCCTAGACCTTTGACCACCAGCTCTTTTGACAAGAGACAGTGTGGATTAGTGGTTCGAGTGTTGGAGTAGGACCTGGGAGACCAGGGTTCAAATCCCCACACAACTATGAAGCTCTCTGTTTGGCTTAGAGCAAGTCACTCTCTCTCAGCCTACAGACTCCACTAACCCAGAAATAGTACCTCGGGTTAAGAACTTTCCTTCAGGATGAGAACAGAAATCGTGCTCCGGCGGCAGCAGGAGGCCCCATTAGCTTAAGTGGTGCTTCAGGTTAAGAACAGTTTCAGGTTAAGAACGGACCTCCAGAACTAATTAAGGACTTAACCCAAGGTACCACTGTAATTGCCTGATGTTTTTAGGCATACACTTTAAACAAGTGCAATGTGCAAAGGAGCCTTAAGGCTGGCCTTGGCTTCTGCTAGCTGTCCCGTTCATTGGGACGGAGGCATCTTGTTAGACAGCAACAGAGCATTCTTTTTACTTCAAATTCTTTCTCTGCATTCTAGCCTTCAGGGAATTGCTGTTCAAATGGCGTCAATAGCTCCCATTTCCCCTCTCCCCCCTCTCTTTTATTGCTAAAGCCTTATTAGTTTCTATTTAAAGCATCTGAGATGTGGGTTGTTTTTTTAAAGATACAGTGGTGCCTCGCAAGACGAAATTAATTCGTTCCGCAAGTTTTTTCTTCTTGCGAGTTTTTTGTCTTGCGAAGCACGGTTTCCCATAGGAATGCATTGAAAATCAATCAATGTGTTCCTATGGAAACCGCCTTCAGACCAGGTCCGGGAACAGTCTGTCCCCCGACCTCTTCTGAAGGCTGGGGGGGGGGGCAAGGGCTTTTCTTCCCACCGCCAGCCTTCAGAAGGCTGTTCTGAAGGCTGGCGGTGGGAAGAAAAGCCCTTCTCCCCACCTCCCGCCCCGCAAGCTCCGGGGACAGGAGGGCTTTGCTGCCGACCGCTAGCATTTTAAAAGCCCCCGGGACAGCGGAGACTTCTCCGCTGTCCCGGGGGCTTTTAAAATGCTGGGGGACGGCAGCGAAGGGTTCGCTGCCACCCGCCAGCATTTTAAGATCGGCCGGGATAGCGGAGAAACGCGCTGCACTTCTCCGCTATCCCGGGAAGGCAGGCGGTCGGGAGCAAAGACTTTTGCCCCCCACCGGCCTTCAGAAGAGGTCCAGGACCTCTTCTGAAGGCCGGCGGTGGGCGAAAGTCTTTGCTCCCGACCGCCAGCATTTTAAAAGAGGTCCCCGGAGATTTCCCTATGGGCTTTCTTCTTGCGAAGCAAGCCCATAGGGAAATTCGTCTGGCGAAGCACCTCGAAAAATGGAAAACCCTTTCGTCTTGCGAGTTTTCCGTCTTGCGAGGCATTCGTCTTGCGAGGTACCACTGTACCCGCCTTTCTTTGTAAGCCTGAGAATGTTTATTCACATCTCAGCAGAGCTCGAGCTCAAATGTAAATCAGGTTACACTGCCAGAAGGACACCCCCTTACACCCCCACAGACAACAGCTTACTTCAAAAACCAGTTGCATGGCGCTTGCACTCTGTGCATGCTTAAATTCATTCTTTTGTTACTCCAAATGCTCCCAATTCTAAGCTGAATTCCACTATAAACAGGTTGGAAGACTAATCTCTGTCGCTGTGGGTTTTGGTTTTTTTATTAAAAAAAACGGGTGGGGGAGAGGGAAATGCCTGTTCCCTTTCGAAAGACCTGCTTTCATGCGGACTAGAAACCTGGGCAAACCTTCCTGAGTGCGAGCTACTAGCCCATCTTAATCCCTGCCTGGCTATTCCTGCGCTTTCAAGTTCTATTTCAAGCAGCGGCGCTCGTGTTTACTCGTCTCCAGATCGAGAGATCAAGCGAGAATCCTGTTTTGCCCACCAGATTCCGATTCAGAGTCCTCCTCCTCCTTGTCACCCATCCCTGGCTGCCAAGCCTTGCCAAAGGCTGCGGGGATTTTGTGCTCCCCACCCGCCTGCACCCCGGGGGGGGGGTCCTTCCTCACCACCCCCTAGTTATGGCCCTGACCGAAAGAAGAAACAAATGCCTTTACTAGCCAGTGGGAAATGGTTAGAAAGGGATGCCCAAATGAATAACTAAAACAAATAACTAAGACAGAAGACAGGAGTGCCTGGCATGCTCTGGTCCATGGGGTCACGAAGAGTCGGACACGACTAAACAACAACAACAATAGCTTGCCTTTTGCACCCACGGAGCTCAAATCAGCATGCATCATGTCCTCCCCGTTCCCTGGTTTTTCCTCACAACAACCCTGTGGAGTTGGTCCGGCTGTGAGATTGTGTGCGACTGACCCAAGGTAACCCAGCGGAGTGTCTGGCTGTGTCGTGGGTCCCATGGCTGTGTGGTGATTTGTACCTGGCTCCCCTGTCGTATTTCAACACTCTTAACTGCTACACCAGGCTGGCTCTCCCAGCAAGGATGTTAAGTCAGTAGGCAGATAGATATGAGAGGACGAGGCCTTTTAGGTATATTTAGAAACAGATTATTTTCAAACCACGTTAAACAGTGTTAACAAGAGCCATGACCTGTACAAAGGAAAGCAATGAAGAGAAGCAGAGAGAGGGAGAATGAAAGCTGTGAGGGAGATCAGAGCTGGGGGGACCTCAACTTTGACCTCCAGGTGTCGAAAGGTGCAGCTGTTGCTTTGAAGCAAGGAGCTTTTCTTTAGCTTAGATTCCCTGGGGTTACAGTTCTTGAAACACGGGAGAGTTGTTCACAGAGTGTTTTTAACAGTTCCCAGGTTTCTTTGGAGAAAACCTTGATGGTATAATACTGTGTTAAGCGTAAGGTGCCTCCTCACGGGCAGCAGATTCAACATGGAGGAAAGAAAACCCATTTTTCTCATAGCATGATTACTTTATGAGAGGAGAGGAGCCTGTGGCCCTCCAGCCATTGGTCCCAGCAGCTTGGGCTATAGTCAGGGAAGATGGGAATTGTAGTCCAACAACACCTCTGGAAGGCCACAAGGGCCTCACTCTTGGTCGGTGGGACTCACTGCCACAGGATATGGTGATGTGAAAAAAGCCTGAAAAGCTGCTGACAGCCAGATTAGACAATACCAGGCTAGATGGAGCAATGGTATGGCTCGGTGTGACTGCATCGTATATTCCCAAACTTCCAGACATTTCTTCCTTAGAACATCTGCAGAAAATATGCATAGTATCATATGTTCTGCAACGGTTACATCTATCCTGTTTCTGTCACCCTTCTCTGCAGGCACTGTGGTCTATGGTGAGCCCATAACAGCGAGTTTGGGCACTGATGGGTCACACTACTGGAGTAAAAACTGGGCCAAAGCAGCTGCTTTTGTCACCTCTCCACCCCTGAGCCCTGACCCAACTACTCCAGACTTTCTCAATTCTCTGCTGTCTTGGTAAGTAGAGGGAAAGTTCCTGAGATGGGTGTATTTAAAAAGAGAAATTCTGTGCTATCTGAATTCTGTGACCTGTATAAATTAGGACTGAACCAAAACTTTGTGTTCTACGAAAACTCTCACCACAACCTTCCACTTTTGACAATAATTCAAGGAAAGTAGAAACATTTGCCCGTTCTTTGTGAAGGCAGAAAGCATTGCTCTCATTCTGGTTTGTCTTTACAACATTATTATATAGCCAGATTTGGTTGGCTAACTTGCCACTGTGATGCTCTCCCACAGGCTGCATGATTCCTGACAGGCTAGTTCACACAAGAGGAAGAATAATACTGTTTCTAAAAAGAGAAGAAGGCACTGCCCAAGAGGAAGCAAAAAAGTGCAAAAACACACAAGATTTTGATTGTCATTCAGACAGTTTTGCGATTCCTCCTCACCTCCCTTTTTGTGCAGAAAAGGTTTATCCACTAATATCTTGCAGAGCCCTACAAATTATTCAAAAGTTCCTATATTTTTTCATTATGTCTTCATGGGAGCCAGCATGATGTTGATGATTGTTGTAGGGGGACTCCCTGGTCCTGAATGGGGTAACTGTGCCCCTGAAGGACCAGGTGCGCAGCCTGGGAGTCATTCTGGACTCACAGCTATCCATGGAGGTGCAGGTCAACTCTGTGTCCAGGGCAGCTGTCTACCAGCTCCATCTGGTACGCAGGCTGAGATCCCACCTGCCAGCAGACTGTCTCGCCAGATTGGTGCATGCTCTGGTTATCTCCCGCTTGGACTACTGCAATGCGCTCTACGTGGGGCTACCTTTGAAGGTGACCCGGAAACTGCAATTAATCCAGAATGCGGCAGCTAGACTGGTGACTGGGAGTGGCCGCCGGGACCACATAACACCGGTCCTGAGAGATCTGCATTGGCTCCCAGTACGTTTCCGAGCACAATTCAAAGTGTTGGTGCTGATCTTTAAAGCCCTAAACAGCCCCGGTCCTGTATACCCGAAGGAGCGTCTCCACCCCCATCATTCTACCCGGACACTGAGGTCCAGCGCCGGGGGCCTTCTGGCAGTTCCGTCATTGTGAGAAGTGAGGTTAAAGGGAACCAGACAGAGGGCTTTCTCGGTAGTGGTGTCTACCCTGTGGAACGCCCTCCCTTCAGATGTGAAGGAAATAAGCAGCTATCTTCTCTTTAAAAGACATCTGAAGGCAGCCCGGTTTAGGGAAGTTTTTAATATTTAATGCTGTATTGTTTTTTACACTCGATTGGGAGCTGCCCAGAGTGGCTGGGGAAACTCAGCCAGATGGGCGGGGTATAAATAAATTATTATTATTATTATTATTATTATTATTATTAGTCCAACAACATTCGGAATCCAAGGTTGGGGGAGGCTACTGTAGAGTGTTTTCCCTTCCAGGATTTAATTAAACTTCTGTTCAAACAGGTTATACAATTATCATCAGCTCCACCCCATTAGGCAACCTGTGGCCATTTTTCCCCTCTTTTAACCGCCCGCGTTCACACAGGGATTGCTCACCCATTACCTCTGGGTGGTTCCCCTCCCCCTTTCTCCTGGTTTTTGATGTCTTCCTTTTCTGGAGCATGGAGCGTTGGTAGAGAAAGCATGATGTGAAGGCAGATAAGACCATTACAGTGTTAGCTTCTGGGCAGGGCCTGCCTTTGATCTTCTTCCTTGCACAGTGTGGACTGGAAAGTACTTTAGAAGTAATGAGTAGCATAAAAACATGAGAACAGTGTGTCTTGGCTGAAAACAGCGATCCAGTTGCTGCTATGAAGGAAGCTGATAATGGGTAACAATTCTCCCCAGATATTTTTTTTTCATTCTGTACCAACTGCCCCCAATTTCCCATTGTAACATTTTCTTTGTTTTGAGGGGATGTTGAGGATGAGTCCAAGACTTGCTGTGGCTCCTCTTTGCCCCCCTACACTAACCACACTAAACAGACTTTTCCAGCCTGGTGACCTCAAGAAGTTTTGGATTAGGTTCTTATAATACAGAATAAGTATACAGAATAAGGGAGGGCAAATTGAGGGAGGGGGTGATTTTGAATACAGTATGGGCATTCATTCCCCCCCCTCCCCGCTTTCTGGGCCTGTGAAAGGAGATTGGAAGGTAAGGATGAGAGGCAGCCGGCATTGGTGAGGCTCGGTGTTTCCAAGGGAGTGAGAAAACGAGAGGTAACATTCAGGCCATAAGCCTGGCAAGTAAATAAGTGTGTGTGTGTGTGTGTGTGTGTGTGTGTGTGTGTGTTCTTAAAGTAAAAGATCAGCTGTGAGGGGAGGTTAAATATAAAAGTGCTTTAAGGATAATGTGGCCAGTGTGGTGTAGTGGTTAAGAGCAGTAGTCACGTAATCTGGTGAACCGGGTTCGCTTCCCTGCTCCTCCACATGCAGCTGCTGGGTGACCTTGGGCCAGTCACACTTCTCTGAAGTCTCTCAGCCCCACTCACCTCACAGAGTGTTTGTTGTGGGGGAGGAAGGGAAAGGAGAATGTTGCCGCTTTGAGACTCCTTAGGTTAGTGATAATGTGGGATATCAAATCCAAACTCTTCTTCTTTAGTTGCTGTTGGGCTGCAACTCACATCATCCCTGACTAGGCTGGTTGAAGATGATGGGAGCTGCAGTCCAACCACACCTGGAGATTCAAGGCTGAAGATCTAGGGGGCACCCCCAGCCTTCCTTGAAGGTGCCAGGAGCTGAACTAGGGAGCTTCTGCATGCAACACCCATGTTCTACCACTAAGACCTTCCGCAGTGCTTACAGGGTTTTGCTTCATGTCCGTGGTGATAGTAGTGTTGATTCCACTGACTCCACATCCTTCCCTCCCCTCCCTTCCAACACAGCTGGGTGCAGCTGATGGGATTTGGTATCTCAAACATCTGGAAGGCCTCAGGTTCAAGAAGCTTGGTTTAGTATGATGTCTGAAGTAGGCTGTTGTGGTCGTCCTTTTCATGGCTGGCAATTGAGTCAACATGAAAGCCAAATGAGAAGTGAGATTCGAATCTCCCCAGCTGTGTCCTGCCCTAAACTTGATCAGTGTTGTCCTTCACCAGAAGTATATGTCTGAGTGCAGACTCAAACAGAATTGGTGGTTTTTTCAAACCTTAGTAACTTTCAAAAAATAAAAATAGTAACATAAAAAAATCTCTGACTCTTCTCCCCAGAGAAAATATTCTCTCCTTCCCCCACTCCCCCAAACCTTCCCATGAGCATAATTGGCATTCTTGTGGGAGGGAAAAAAGAATGAAAATAGCAGATTTAAGCATTTTCAAAGAGGACACAATGTTGCAGAAGGGCTGATGTAACTGCACCATTTTTTCAGTTGAAAATGTCTAATTCCCCCTCCTTTTTTTTCTTTAAAAAAAAGTTAAATATGTATTCTGCTAAAGCAGAATTGTAATAAATAAAACAAATGTTTAAAAAGCGGTCTCATTTGAGCAAGTTAGCAAGGTTGTGCCAGAAAACTCTCTTCTTTGGTTATTTAGGTGAATGCTAGTAAGCCATGGGTAAATAGAAAGGTTTCTTGGATATTAAGAGATGGGAAGGACACTAGAGGTCTTCTAGTCCAAATCACCTGATCGCTGCCAGAACTACAACACACAGCGCAACTGCAGCAGGGCTAGGCAGCATGGTACCCCTCAGAAGTTGTTGGATTTCAGCTTCCATACCCCCTGGTCATACTGGCTGGAGCTGATGGGAATTAGAGTCCAACATCCTCTGGAGGTTCTCAGATTGTCGTCTACTGAACTACTCCATCCCTTAATGGCCATCTAGCCTCTCCCCAGCAGAGGAGAGACCATTACCTTCCAAGGGAGACCATTAGGAAGTTACGTCTTTTGTCTAGATGAAATGGGTTCCATTGTTTTCCATTCAGCCCTGACCCCTGAAGTCTGTTTTGATCTTTGCAATGGTAGCGTCTTGCTCTGGATGTAACTCCTGTTGATGACACACCTCTTGTCTTTGGTTTTAGTGGAGATCTCCAAGTCACTGGCAGTGGCCACTGTACCTTCAACACTGCCCAGAAAGCTGTTGGGAAGGACAACTTTACTCTGATCCCTGAAGGAACCAATGGAACTGAGGAAAGGATGTCCATCATCTGGGATAAAGCTGTGGTGTGTTGCTTTGATGGGGCAGGAGAGGCCTTGGTTCACCCAGGCAATCTCTTGCTGATGTTACTTGAGATCCTAGGCCAGTTCTGCGGCCTTTTGAGCATTGTTGTAATGGACAGAGCACAATGAATCCACAATGTTGGAAGACTCTCATATCAGTCTTCGAGTTTTGGTATTGAAACATTGGGTGAGGGGTGGGGAGTTCCCTTCCTTGCATGGACAGAATCACCTGAGCTCAAGCTGCATCTTAGCCTATCCATGGGATCATAGAAAGCTGCCTTGTACCAAGTCAGACTCTGGGTCAATGTATTGTCTAAACTCTCCAGGGTTTGTAACAGGATGCTCCCACCTCCAACCTGGAGATACAGGAGATTGAACCTGGAACTTCCTGCATTCAAAGCATGTGGTCTACCACTGAGCCACACCATTCCTTCTTGTACCTTCTCTCTCCTATGATTATTTTGAATACTTCTGGTAGGGAACTGTGATAGCAGTGGACACTGGTTTGCTGCTGGTTAGCTGCTCATTTGAGCTGGCCTAGACTGTATGCGCTTCACTTTTAGAAGTGTTGGGGGAAGGAATAAATATTTTGACCATTTAGCAAAAGTTCTAAATATATTCAAAATGCTCAAGTTACCGTATTTTTCGCCCCATAGGGCGCACCTAGTTTTTTGGGGGGAAATGAAGGGGAAAAAAATTATTTTCCCCAGAACAGGCTGCTATCCGCAAGCCATGGGAGAGCTGCACGACTTCGTGCAGCTCTCCCACGGCTAGCGGAGAGCTGCACGAAGCCTGGGGCATGCTGAGCTCAGCACGCCCCAAGCTTCTGGGTGCAGGCAAGCTCTCCGCTAGCGGAGAGCTTCCTGAAGCCTGGAGAGCGAGAGGGGTGGGTGCTCACCGACCCCTCTCGCTCTCCAGGCTTCAGCGAAAGCCTGCATTCGCCCCATAGGACGCACACACATTTCCCCTTCATTTTTGGAGGGGAAAAAGTGTGTCCTATAGGGCGAAAAATACGGTAAATGTTTTGTTGGTGGGGTATACCCCAAACGTGATAAACAGGTAACCTAATATATTCAAAGTATCACAGCTGACTCCAGTGGTCTCAAGTACAATAAACAGGAGGCAAATTTATGTCCCAGCATGGATGTCAAAAGAAACCATGCTTTTCTGCTACACGAACAACCAGGTACACTTGCTTCTTCCCATTTCTCCTCTTTTGCACAGCAAAGGAGATCAGAAGTTTTTGTTTCTAATTTTGTTTCCAACCATAGTTCTTCATTAGGCCCAAACTTGGGTAACCAAGTTTTGATTAAACTATGGTTAGTGAAAATGAATCAGGTTCAAACTGTACCTATCATACATCTTATAAGATATATAACAGCAAATAAAGATGTTCTATATAGGTGACATGCTTATCCTGATTTGAAAAAGCAACCTGATAAAAAATATAAAAATTTGGGAAAGGATTCCACCAATTGGTCAGTTTCATCAAAATGGACCGAAGTTTCAACTAGTATTTCGATTAGCAGGATTGCCCCTATTTCAGCACTGTATGAATTTTGAGTTACTGTGTTTGCTTTTAAGGATTTCTTTATTATTGCCTCTGTTCCTCTGATGGGACTGCTACCTTTTTACGGTTAGGTTACTGGTAAGATGGATGAGAACCAGTTTGTAGCTGTGACCAGCACCAACGCAGCCAAGATCTTCAATCTCTATCCCAGGAAGGGACGTATAGCTGTGGGCTCGGATGCTGACCTGGTGATCTGGGACCCAGACAGCGTCAAGACAATCTCAGCCAAGACTCACAACATAGTAAGTGGTTTCTGCACTTCCCCCCACTCCCTGTCCAAGCACAAACCTCCACTGCATTGTTTGTGTGGGTGACAGAAATACACAAGGATTATGCAAGAACATGCAAGCTCTGAGTTTCAAAGAGCCCATATTTCAGTCCATTGCACATCTGGACTGAAGGGTTTCCCCCAAACTTCTGATGGCTTAGGCACAATTGCTGTCTGAATTAAACTTGCTTTCTGAATTTGAAACTGGAAGCACACATCACTCCTGGCACCCAAAAATATCACTTGGCACCAGAGGGAGCCTTTTTAATATGCCTAGCTGTAGGGCGTGGGTGGAAACTGTCATCAGGGAGTTAACAGTGTGCTATGAGAACATTAAATAAGATTTAGACTGGGGCTAACTCTTCAATTCCCTCCTAGGCTGTGGAGTACAATATCTTTGAGGGTATGGAGTGCCGTGGGTCACCGCTGGTGGTCATCAGCCAGGGGAAGATCGTGCTGGAGGACAGCAACCTCCATGTGACTGAGGGCTCTGGGCGATACGTTGCCAGGAAGCCCTTCCCTGACTTTGTTTACAAGCGCATCAAGGCCAGGAGCAGGGTGAGTATGCTGGGTGAACGTGTGTCCTTTGAAAGCTCAGTAAATTGGATAGCAGGATTTTAATCATTCAGGTTCACCTAGTTGCAACAGTTAGATGTTGAATTCCATTGAGGTAGCCATTGCCCTACCAATCTCAGTCTGCACTTAACCAGCCTCCATCGGCATGCCTTGATTCTTACAATTGTCAGCCTGTGCCTTTGGTTGACTGGCTCCAGCTACTGTTGGTCTCCCCTGTCTTCTTGCCCCACCAGTCCCAATGAACACCAGCCACCACTGCCAAAAGACATCCGGTTGGCAATTGTGGGAAACAGCATGGAAAAATAGATGGTCCTTGGGTCTGATTCAGGAGGGTCCTTGGGTCTGATTTCTTACATCATTAGGGCAGTGAGCCCCCTGCTGCAACATGGGTTTTGACTGGTACCCAGCAATGCCAGATCTCTGATACTTGCTCCAGTGAACAAATGCACATTAATGGAGAACCAGTGTTGTGTAATGGTTAGAGTGTTGGACTGGGACCTGGGAGACCAGGGTTTGAATCCCCATTCAGCCATGAAGCTCACAAAAGTTACTAGCAAGAGACCAAAAGTTTAAAACATCCCTTGATTTTCTTCTTTTAGAGCCAAATCCAGTTGTAAGTCAACATAGCTACACTGGAGTTAAGCCTAGCTCACTGGCCTGATTGTAATTGTTATCTAGCTCTCTTCAGGAGATCTAGGAAGAGAAGCTTGCCTTTGCCATCCTGGTGGCTTCTGGATGTTTTGGATTACGGCTGAGTTGTCTGGGGATAATGGGAGTTGTAGTTGAAAACATCCAGATGGTGTCCAGGTTGGTGAAGTTTGCTATAAGAAAAATGAATCTATTTCAAATACTGCCCTCTGCTGGATGAAAGCATTCTGTTTGGTTTGAGTTTAAGCAGTGGGAAAGAGTTGGCTTGGGCAGGATGACTCCTCCATTAAGAACATTTGATCCACAGGGCTAACTCTTTGTCAGCTTGAAGTTTCAGTTCTAAACACACTTACAAGGGAGCAAGCCTCACTGACTGAACAGAAGTGGGGCCTTCTGAATAAGCGTGTATAGGTTTGGCCCTGCAGATGTTGCTGAACTACAAATCCCATCAGCCCCAGCAAGCATGGCCAGGAGCAATGGGAGTTGTAGTTCAACAACATCTGGAAGGCCAATGGTCCCTTCAGATGTTGGACTACAACTCCCATCATCCTTCACCATTGACCATGCTGTCTGGGGCTGATGGTGGTTGGAGTCCAATGGCAGCTAGAGGGTCACAGATTTCTCATTCCTGCATGTTGAGAACTGGAACACTGATAGTTAAAGCTGAATGTGTCCATAATCGGGACTGCTTCTCAGTGCTTTTTTTCTCCTGCATTTCCCCTTCTTTCCCCTAGTTGGCTGAGCTGAGGGGTGTTCCTCGTGGCCTGTATGACGGCCCAGTCTGTGAAGTATCAGTGACACCGAAAACTGTCACACCGGCCTCCTCAGCCAAGACGTCTCCAGCGAAGCAGCAAGCCCCGCCTGTCAGGAACCTGCACCAGTCTGGATTTAGCTTGTCTGGTACATACCTATGTGAGGCTAAATTATTATGGTGAAATCTTATTTCTGTTTTATTTCTTGAAGGCCCTGGGTCCTCTTCCTTCCCATGCACAAAACAGGAATTCCACTCCAGAGGGGCCATTATCAAAAAGGCCCTGATTCTTGTCAGCGGCAACCAAAACTCCCCAATGAATGGAACTTTGAGCAGGACCTGATGAACAAATTAGTAGTATTGCAGGGGGAGATGAGTTGATACGGAAGGTGCTTTCCTGTTTGTTGTGAAGAGAAGTCCTCAGAGTGTGCCGGATTGAGAGCATTGTGGACTTGGGAGCACATTTTATTGTTCGTTTAAGTTACTTACGGCATTTATATGCTGTTCAGTTATTAGCATTTCTAAGTGGTGTGCATTAAAATAGACCCTGTAGAGAATAAAACCAGACACACACTACCTTAAAGTGGCTGCTGGAGTAAGACAATGTTATGCACCTGAAGTTCAGCAAGGAGGGTGGGCACCTGGGAGGCAGTTCTTGGGCCCACAACACGGAGCACACAGTTTCTAGTTACAAGCTGCACATCTAGAGTCATGGGGTGGGGGTGGGACACAATCAGAGACCTCCAAAAAAAGGTATCCATGATCCAGTACAGATATAAGGGATCAAGTGGTCCTTAAGATATCCTGGACCCAAAAGGGCCTTGCAAATTAACACAAGGACCTTGAACCTGGCCTGGTTACTGGTGGAGGAACGGGGGTGCGGAGGGAGCGGACCGCCCCCGGCACCACTATTCTGGTAGGGTGCCATCGCAGCGCCCCCCCCCCCGGCAAGTGCTGAGCACCCCCCGGACACCACGCCCCCAGAACGTGGCATGCCATGCCCCTGGGGTGCACGCCACGCCCCCCCCCAGGGGTATGTGCCACACCCGCCTGCTCTCCGCCTCTGGTAGTGGAGCATGCAGCTTTGCCACTGGGCCTGGTAACCTATGGGCAGCCAGTACAAGCTTTTAAGCACTGGTGTGCTGTGCTGATGGCAGTCTGTCCCCATCCAGTGTCTCTCTGCATCATTTTGCGCCAGCCAGAGCCGGACATTGAAGTCACCATTAACTTGACGTCTCTATGTATTTATGTATATATGCTCAGTTTTCCACTATGCTTATGCACCTCTCCTTCTCTGTCCCTTTCCTTCTAGGTGCACAGATTGACGATAATATTCCACGCCGCACTACGCAGCGCATAGTGGCGCCTCCTGGTGGCCGTGCCAATATCACCAGCTTGGGTTAAAAAAAGAGCAATGAAAGGGGGAAAACACATGACCGCTTAGCGGATCATGGGCGAGGGTGGGGCACTTGAAGACCCTTTTTTTGATTATTTTAGAGCCTGTGATGGTTACTGCGGGCAGCCAATGGGTAAGGCCTAGTTATGGCTGCAGTTCCCCAGCCCCTTTGTTGTCAATCTTCCCCCCCCCCCGCCATCTTCACAGAACCTATTCGTTCCTCCCCCTCCTTATACATTTGGGAAACCCCCCTCCCCCTCCCCCATTTTGACACGTGGGGGATGCAGAAAAAAGGAGTAAATCATTGAAGAGTAGAACTTGTGACTTATATCACCATTAACACCATTTTATCTTTTTGTTTTTCTTTTAAAAAAGGAAGGAAAAAGTGAATTTCCCAGAAGCTGCTTTATATTTTACTTTTTATATAAATGAAGGTTCATGTTTAACTATTGGAAAGAGGAATAGGAAAAAAAAAGAGGTTTTAAACTGGATGTTTCAGAAACTGGACTTGCAGCCCTACATCTTAAAAAATGTGGGAGTCATGATTTCCCTAGGACCAAATCTGTATCCACCCCACTTTCCAATTAGAGGAAGGTAGAAGTTGTGCTGCTAAGGTTTCAGGTATTACGTTGCTGGGAGGATGTAGCCCGTGTTGTTCTTGGGTTTTAATGCGCTAATCCCATCTCGGAATTGAAGGATCATTTGTTCATCCATTTCCTTGTTTTAATAGATGGTGTGTGTGTGTGTGTGTGTGTGTGTGTGAGAGAGAGAGAGAGAGAGAAAGAGAGAGAGAGAGGACATGTGTGCTTGCTTCATTGATGTGTTATGCTTTGAGATGCCTTATTTTGAAATTAAGCTCATCCTTGTCTTTCTGAGCCGCATGAGGTCCAAGGTCCTTCTAACAACTTATGGCCATCCTGCCACAGGTATCTGTATGTCAGATAATTCACTTGATTCTTGGGCCGGCTCCACCTTGATTTGTTGGGTGTCCAAGCAGTATCGTTAACTGGTTTTCCATTCTCCTTTTCGTAAGCGTGTCAGATTCTGCATAGAGTAAGTCACCTTTTATTGGCGCCATTGCATGACCATCCATTGGAGAACTTTCTAAACACCAGCTCTTTATCAGTTGGGTTCAGAACTAAAATCAGGAGATCTAGCTAGGAATCATGCTGCCAAATGACCCATTCCCTTAAAAAGCAAAAACCAGCATCTCCTGACTTCAGTAGAACTTGGAGGGAAAGGGAATCTCTTTTAAAACAGTCTAGTCCAGTGGTTTCCAAACTTCTTTCTCTGGGGCACACTTTCAGAATAAAAATTTGTTTGTGCCACACCAATTTCTTTATTGATAAGAAATGCATTGGACAACAAAAAGAAACAACTAGCAGCGCTTGATTCATAACGTAGAACACAACTACTTTATAATATGATCATTGAACACCCAGAAAGTATAAAACAACGCAGCTACATAAGAACATGAACCATCCCCAAAATATAATGATAAATAAGCCTCATACATATGTATCTGAAGTATGTATGCTTACACATCAGTGAGTGGTGTGAACTTGCTTTTTGCCTGGTAATCTCATATATATTAGGTCTGATTTGAGACAAACTCTTATCTTATCAACATAAAGAAGCCTTTCTCTTTTCTGACCTTCCATATATGTCAGAGTTGAAAATCCCTGTTCACAACATGCGGAGAAGTGTAGAAGAATAGCCAATGCTCTTGAAGAGAAGCATGGATACAGTTTCTGGTGTATATCCATTCTACACTGAAATGTTTAAATAGTTCTTTGATTGTCCTTGAATCTTCCTGCCACACCTGTGTGGCGTGCCACACCCTTTGAGAACCACTGGTCTAGTCTTATCATGGATGCACCACCAGAGGCATAACTGTGCTTGGATTCCTCACCTCCTCATGTGCAAACACTGTGCCAGTCTCTTCCACCACCCCTCCTCTGTTACCCATCAACCCCCTTTGGCCCATGCCCACCTCCTATGCCTCCACCCACCCTTGCCTCTCCACAGTCAAGGCTTGCAGTCTTATGGGTGGGGTTGCTTGAGTAGATGAGAGACTGAGCAGGTACATGGACTGCACATAAGACTTTTGGTTCCTTGGGCTGCCTTGGAACATTGCCCCTGCACACGAGAGCCTGTGTTATACCATATGGCAACCGTCCTGCCTTTGTGCTTGCAGCAGGACTGGGTTAGCCTGGAGCTGAATCTAATGTGCAGTGTCTGTGTACTGACCCTTAAATCGCTTGTGCCAATTTAGGTCACTGCATTCTACGAAGTTGATAATGTGCTAAGCTGTACTTAAATCATTCCTCCTTTTTTTGGTGCACCGCTGTGTAGAGGCATTTCATTAGACCTATAGGGAATCTGAAGTAAGCCTGACACCCTTTAAATGTGGATTGAGCTGCATAGGATCTGTGTACATGGAAGCAGATTACACATTGTGGGGCCAATAGCATGTCCCCCCCACCCCCTTATTAGAAAAGGTTTTCCCAAGTACAGCCCAGATTCTTGTCCCTGAGTGTCCATGTGGAGGTGCCACACGATCAGCCCTAGTAAAGAACATATGGAAATGCTGCATAGAACCTTACAATAAATTCTTAATTGTGAAGGCAGCTTAACCTCATTTTCTTCGTTCACTCATTTCAATTGATTTTAAATTGATACTTTTTCACACATTTCCCCTCTTTTTTTAAAAAAGCAACAATACAAACTACTTTAAAAAATCCTAACATCTGTATATTTGCTGATTCTTTGAAAGGAAAAGTAGAATATAGCCAGGTCAATGTGTTTTGTCTTTTAAAGTCCAACAAGTGATGGAGTTGTGATCTACAAAAGTGGCCCCACAGCCCGTTCCTCAAAACACATCTGCCACACTAAAGCCAATTTCTTTGAGTGATGTGAAAAAGGGAAGCAGCAGCCTCCTTGGAATCTGGGAGGGGGCTATGAGATTGCAGAGGTGGCCATCCCTACAGACTGAACTCACTCATCTCCCACCACTGTAGTTAACACCTACATAATGCATTTGCCCCATGCTGATCCTTTCTGGAGCCACACACCCAGTACAGAGGGGGTGTGGATCTCTAGTGCTGCCTGGTGTACCCTACTGCACTGGGCATTTGGGGGGGGGGGGTGAGCCTTGAGTCCTGTGCATTGGTCCCCAAGCAGTGGGCCTGCTAGGCCTATGCTTGACACCACACGCCTCACCCCCTGTATATTTGCCAGGATATATACAGCTCTGAAGACACAAGGCATTATTGCTAGGGACAATGGGCACATTCACATTCCTCCCTCCTTCACATGTTGAGCTTACATGCAAGGGGTGTTCACATGTTCTATGATCTGTGCACACAAAATACATTACCCTGAAGACAGATGCAAAGTGTTATGCAAGTGTTTGCTTGAATGAATGAATGTATGCTTGATTGTGCGTTGAATGCTACTCATGAATAACGAGTGCACAGCTCAACTATTTGTATACAGAGACCACACATTATATTCAGTGAGTGCACCAACACCCCTTTCTAGTGGAGCTGTGCTCTTCTGTAGATTTTCATAGGTGTGTTGTCAACAAGTGTGTAGTTTGCACAGTCAGCCAGCAACAGATGCACCCACCCGCACACAGCTTGTACCTGCGTTTAGTGTAATGTGTGAACAAGTCTAAGGTAATAGCTCAACTGGACTTTAGTGTAGGACGCTTTCTGTATTCCAGGCTGTGCACTGTGCAACTCAGCCGGGAGTAGTAAAAACCTGCCAGTCAGATGCTGAAAGGCAGTCGAGGCTTGAACTGAATTCCCCCTTTCTCACCCTTTCACCCATAACTGATGGCTGTTCATCATTCCAGACAGTTTCATTTGTGTTTTGGTTCTGTTTTGTTTGCTTCAGAGATTGCACTTTTTATTAAATAATTAAAAAAATATTTAGTTAAGGGTAATATATATATTTGCAGCTTTTTAATTTTTCTCTCTCTCCTCGCCACTTAAGCTTTGATGAATTTAAGCAAAGTTCTGTTTTGGGAAGGGGGAGGGGGGAAGTGACCATGGGTTGTATCCAATGTTAGTCCTGATCAGAGTAGACTCATTGAAATTAATAGACATGGCTAACTTAGATCCATTAGGTTCAATGAGTGTGCCTTGAGTAGAGGTTAGTTGGGGTACAACCCCATGTTTCAGTTATACGAAACATGCGCAGCTCTTTGTGATTCACTTGAGTCTTCCTTTTCCCCCTCGTGTTCATTATTTTGTTCTTGGACCATTGTGTGTGTTTTTTTAAGGGGGGGAGGGAATAAAGGATTTGTTAAAAAATGAAACTTTGCAGGCTATGTAAGCATGTTTTTTTCCTGTGGGAGCTTGCTCGCTTTGTGTGTCTGTTTCTTGAATGTCATATGTAAATGCTTAAAGGAAATGACATTGAACTTGGAATTAATTTGCCGCAGTGACTTGATGCTCTAAAGAAAAAGGAAAATAATGATAATAATTTTAAAAAAATTAAACCATGTAGAATTTACTACTAGATGGATTTTAACCCTTGGATTTGTGCTTGTGAACATGAGTGAAGGAGCTGTAAGTGAATAAGCTGATCATGTGTGTAGACAAAAGGAGTACTGATAAAATTTGACCATTCTCTCAATGGCATAAAATGAGTCTTGTGTTTTTTCTTCCTTACGAACTCTGTGTTATATTACCATGGGAACTCCTAATAAAGACAAAACGTTGTTGTTTCAGTCGGCATCTCTTCTTTTGTCTTGGTGGTCTTATGTTTGGTTCTTCTGTGTTTGTGCAAGTTGCAATCTAGTGAGGTCCATGTTGGTTCATATGACAACTTGGATGGCTTTAAAGCACAAGGACTGTAGTTCAGGTAGTAGGAGCACCTGCTTTGCATGCAGAAGGTCCTAGGTTCCATCCCTGGCATGTCCAAGTAAGACCAGGAGAGACTCCTTTCTGAAACACTGGAGAGCCGCTATAAGTCTCTGTAGACAGCAATGAGCTAGAAGGACCAATGGGATGACTTACTGCTATTTTTCTAGAAAAAAAGGGCTGTAAATCACAGTGAACTCTCTTGTTCTCTTAGAATGGCAATGGCGCCCACCTGAGATGTGCTGGAATTAAGTTCTGTTGAGTTCCAGCTTGTGTGACTACAGTTAAGCTTCCTGTTCTCTGCTTTCCTAAATTCATGTAGTATAACACTGAATTTCGCCTCCAGTGTTGAGGGCAGCATGCCACAGAATACTAGTTTTAAATTATGTTGCTTACTAAACATGCATAAACATTGCATTTGGTGCATACATCTTTCAGAATATACATTTTAATGAGTGCAACACACACACAATGCCTGGTAACATCTTAAAGGCAAACACATTTTTGACCTCACATGTTCATATAAACATCCCCATGGGTGTGGATTGGGAAACCTATTGCAAGTGTTGTAGCTCTTCCGCAGAATGAACATGAAAGCTGAGTGATACTGAGTAGTCATACCCCACATGTCATGTGCTGGCCAGCCTCACCCTGGTGTCCACAGATAGCTAGGGTTGTCACATTTCAATAAGTAAAAGCCAGGACACCCTGAAACATCAATTGAAATCCCGGTGATATCCAGGAAAATCTGGATGTATGGCAGCCCGTAAAGGTAAAGGGACCTGACTGTTAGGTCCAGTTGCGGATGACTCTGGAGTTGTGGCGCTCATCTCACTTTACTGGCCAAGAGCAGGCGTTTGTCCGCAGACAGTTTTTCCGGGTCATGTGGCCAACATGACTAAGCTGCTTCTGGCGAAACCAGAGCAGTGCACGGAAACGCCGTTTACCTTCCCGCCAAAGCGGGACCTATTTATCTACTTGCACTTTGACCTGCTTTCGAACTGCGAGGTTGGCAGGAGCAGGGACCGAGCAACGGGAACTCACCCCGTGGCAGGGATTCGAACCGCCGACCTTCTGATCGGCAAGCCCTAGGCTCTGTGGTTTAAACCACAGTGCCACCCATAGCAAAAGACTTGCAGGAATAGGAGCCTCTGCTCAAAGGGCTCTCATTGACCTGGAACCCTGCACAACCAGGTCATGGGGGTGCCTTCCATGATACTGCTGTATGAGCAAAGCCCCCCTCCCTGAAGGGTTTTCACTGCATGTGTGAACATGGGGGTGTGGCTATTCCAGGTGGCCCTTCTCCGAGGGTTTTGTTTAATTATACAATCAAGCTGTAAATAAATTTCATGAAATACCTCTGTTGCTCTACACAGGAGAGAACGTATCTGGATACAATGGTGTGTGAACATGTCATAATGGACTTGCTCAGATGGTGGTGCTCAAGCTCTTTGAGAAGTCTCTTTTTGTCACTCCAAAGCCAGGATGGGCTATGAACCTCATGATCCCTCTCAACTCTATAAGTCTATGTTTCCCGTCCCGTCCCCCCTTGTTCTTTGCATGTGATCATTTTAACTAATGTCGCATCTGCACTATACAATTAAAGCATGTGACTTCTTCAAAGAATCATGGGAACGGAAGGTTGGCAAGGATGCTGGGAATTGTAGTTCAGTGAGGGATGAACTACAGTTCCTTGGATTATTTTTGGGAAGTCCTGTACATTAAATATTATGTGGATTAACCTGAGACAGTTCCCCTTTTCAAAGTGACAGTTCAGATCTAGTAAACAGTGGAGAAAACTCAGCTTCAACATTTGAGAACACACGGTGGTAGCAAGACACAGAACAGAAAAGCTAGAATCATCTTTGCTACGCTTTCCGGCTTTCAAAAAGAGCTCCCAACGTGGCTTAATACTAATAATAAACAAGAGTCACAGAGAGATTTATTTCTCTATATAGATTTCTAAAGTGCATAACCTCATTGACTTTCAATAGCGAACAGGTTGAGAGTTAAACGCTTGGCAAAATAAGGGCTTTGCCATTCAATTAATGGAAATATAACTCATAGTTCTAGAATCTGGGGGCATCTAAAAACACTGAATATTAGAAGAAGCTCAAGAGAGTACATATTCATACAGATGTCTAGAATAAGGTTGCTGTTTCCAAAAGGAAGAGATGAAATGCATCACCAAGAGAAGATACAGATCTGCATAAATCTGCATATGCTACTTTATACGCATACATGCATTGCTTTATAAATAACTATCACAGACCCGGGTGGCGCTGTGGTGTAAACCACTGAGCCTTGGGCTTGCTGATCGGAAGTTCGGCGGTTCGAATCCCTGCGACGGGGTGAGCTCCGGTTGTTTGGTCCCAGCTCCTGCTAACCTAGCAGTTCAAAAGCACGTCAAAGTGCAAGTAGATAAATAGGTACTGCTCCGGCGGGAAGGTAAACAGCTTTTCTGTGTGCTGCTCTGGTTTACCAGAAGTGGCTTAGTCATGCTGGCCACATGACCTGGAAAAACTGGACAAATGCCGGCTCCCTCGGCCAGTAAAGTGAGATGAGTGCCACAACCCCAGAGTCGTTCGTGACTGGACTTAACTCTCAGGGGTCCTTTACCTATACCTTTTTATCATTTAAACAGAAATGCAATACACTCCACTGCTGTGGAGAGGACTGGCCAGTTGACCTCAGCTTACTATTCCGGGCAGTTTCAAGGCCCTCACTTTCCCTCTTTAAGGTTTTTTAAACCAGATGGTCCTTCAAATAGACTGCTGTCCCCTGTAAAGTAGAAACGTGGCCACACAGCTGCTTCTAGACCTGCCTGTAAGATGAATTAGGTTGACAGGCATTTGACACTGGGTCTTTTTGCTTGTGGCTACTCCCTTCCATAGGACGCGTATGGCGCCGTGATCCAAACCACAGAGCCTAGGGCTTGCCGATCAGAAGGTCGGCGGTTCGAATCCCTGCAATGGGGTGAGCTCCCGTTGCTCGGTCCCAGCTCCTTTCAACCTAACAGTTTGAAAGCACGTCAAAGTGCAAGTAGATAAATAGGTACTGCTCCGGCGGGAAGGTAAACAGCGTTTCCGTGCGCTGCTCTGGTTTGCCAGAAGCGGCTTAGTCATGCTGGCCACATGACCCAGAAGCTGTCTGTGGACAAATACCGGCTCCCTTGGCCTATAGAGCAAGAAGAGCGCCGCAACCCCAGTCGTCCACAACTGGACCTAATGCTCAGGGGTACCTTTACCTTTACCTTTACTCCCTTCCAAGTGAACAATTTCCCAAATAACTATTGTTCCCAGAAATGATTTTCATCAGTATTGTAGCATAAGGCCTATTCACCATGGTCCTGATCTTCACTCCCAAGCTGTTATCCAGAACAGGGAAAGACAATTATTTAGAAGAGGGCAAAGCATCATCCCAGACCACTGATCATGTTGTATGGGGCTGAAGGGTGCTGGGAGCCAAGCAAGCTCTGGAGAGCATCACATTGACTATCCCTGATTTAGAAGAATTAAACCAAGGCATGTTAAATGCAGTGACTTTGGCTGCAACCTTAAGAACACTTGTTGAGGAGTAAGCACCATTGAAGCAGAACAAGGCCTTATTTTTGAGTACACATACAAAAGATTGCACTGTTTCAGTGCACCTGTGGAACCATAGAACCATAGAAGGGAGTTCTATTGTTCAACCATAGTGTTAGACGCAACCATGAGGACCACCTAGTCCAACCCCCTGCAATGCAGGAATCTTTCACACGTAGGGATTGAACCCACCCACGCCCCTGAGATTAAGAGTCTCATGCTCTGCTGGCTGAGGAATCCCAGGTATTTCAATGAATATAGCAGGATGTTATAAGGGTGATCTCTTCCACTACCAAGGGGACATGCAGAAGGTTTCAGGTTCAGTCCCTGCCATCTCCAGGCATGGCCAGGATAGACCGCTGCCTGAAAGCCTGGAGAGCTGCTGACAGTGTCCACACTACTGAGAGATTGGATCAGTATAAGGCAACTTCCTGTGTACCCACTGGTCATCTAGGTTCTGACAGCCAATGAACATTACTGATTGGAACAGGAGAGCTGAGTGAATTGGCGTTTGAACCAAAATTGCATAGAATATTTATGAGTGTCATGAGCTGAGGTGGTCCAGGGAGGAACTCTTGTCTTGACTGACAACCCACCATTCCTCTTGTTGAATTATGTGAATGCCAGGAGTGATGGATGAGCTGAATCCCAACTGAGACGGCGAGAAGGCACAAAGCTGGGGTCTGACAGGCTTCCAAGCTAATAATTCACCAGCAGCTCTCTTGGACTGTCAGACTTGGCAGAGTAAATGTTAAAGCACCAACGAGGGGCTAGGTATTGTTCAAATACAGCCCATCCCAAGGTATGAAAAAGAAAGTGGCCCAGGTTGTTCTTTGGAAGAGTAATTATCTGAACATTTTCAGTGGATTGTTTCATGCATCACATAATCAAATTCTGGAATTCACAAAGAGGTAGTGACGGCTTGGACGGCTTTCAAATTGGTTAAGACAAATACACGGATGATGAGGAGGCTATCAGCACTATGAGCTGTGATGAACAAAACCTCCCTTCACTGTCAGATACCAGTTGCAGTGAATCACAGGTGGAGAGGCTGCTGTTGCACTCAGATGTTCCTTGAGGATTTCCCCTTTGGGCATCTGGTTGGTCTCTGTGAGGACAGAGTGCTGGACTTAGAATCACAGAACTGTAGAGTTGGAGGAGATCCCAAGGGGGTGTCTAGTCCAACTTCCTGCAATGCAGAAATTAAAGCTAAAGAATCCCTGACAGATGTCATCCAACCTCTGTTTAAAATGCTCTAGTGAAGTTCACCACCTTCTGATGGAATCCCTTCCACTGTCAAACAGCTCTTACTGCCAGAAATTTATTCCTAATGTTTAGTTGGAATCTCCTTATAATTTGAAGTCATTGGTTTGGGTCCTACTCTCTGGAGCAGCAGAAACCAAGCTTGCTCCATCTTCTATGTGACAGCTCTTCCGATACTGGAAGATGGATATCATATCACCGCTCAGTTTTCTCTTCTCCAGGCTAAACATCACCAACTCCCTCATCTATTCCTCATAAGGCTTGGCCATAAGGATTGGCTTGAGCCAACTGGACTCTTCTTATGGCTGCAAATCAAGGTTTATTCCAAGCTTCCATCTCCCCCAATATTCTAGCTTAACTCCTCTCCCAACACCTCTCCCAGTCTATGAGTATGATCTGCCCCACTCTAGCCCTGGAACCTTTTTAAATTAAAAGAACACAAAAGGGAAGAGAGAGCATGAGAATAGACATAAAAATGGAAATGAAAAGGCCAGAGAAAAGAAGAAGGGAGGTACTTTGCAAGGAATACTGTAGCAGGGTCAGGGAAACCGCTAATATACAGTACTATTAGTATAAAGCCTTCCAGGTGTTGCTATACTCTAGCTGCTATCACGATCCCCCTTTCTGGGGATTCGGGTCAAAGTTGTTGAGCTTTGGGAGGAAGGCCCATTTGGGGGGGGGGGTGTTTCGGGTCAAAGACCAAAGGCCCATCTAGTTCAGCATTCTGTTCTTACAATGGCCAACCAGAATGCTTGTAAGAAGTTTACTTTTTCAGGAGGTGCTTCTCTGAATAGGCTTCATTTGCCCTCACATTCCTGATTTGCTAGCATCATATGACTAGTCCAGGAAGGTTTGTGTTCACTCTAAGTAAGCTTTATTTGCCTTCAGTGATCTGGCTCTGATTTTAACATGGACTTGGATGGAAGGATGTATTATTACCCTATACGGAGGAATGGTGGTGGGAATTAATGGAGGTAAAGTTAATTACCAATAATAATAAAAAAATGAGAATCCCTCTTGCACTTTTCATGGGGAAAATAAATGAATGATTCTGAGACACTTTGACTTAAAAGAAATATTGTTTATAACAGAAAGTGGAGAATATGGATATTAACATGGACTGGCTGTCTTAAATAATCTTTTTTTTATGTAACTGGCAGATTGAAAATCAGTAGCCCCTTTTCTCAGTCTCTGTTTCTTTTCCCTTCGTATTTTATTCTTTTTTCTTTTCTTTTCTTGTTCTCTCTCTCTCTTCCCTTTTTTCTTCGTTTCTTAAGGCTTAAGGCGGCCGTGTCCAGGGTATTAACTGTGCCTGATTTAAACAAAGAAGAAATCTCAGTAACATTATGCTGGCATTGTTGGAGGAAAGCTAAGGTGGAGAGAGGCAGGGATCTTGCCGAAGGCCAGCTAACGATTTGATGGCAGCAATGAGTTTTGAACTGTGCATCTTCTTATTCAAAGCTCAGTATCTTAGCCCCTGATATCTGGCTTCCTCTCCTGCCCCCTTATGGGCCATGCTGAACACTATCAGACTATCTATGGTATCTGGGAAATCATTTTTAGGCCAATAACTTCTGATGGACGCCTTTTAGGAAATAATGTCAATTATAACCTTGTAGGACTTCGTTATTTCAGTCTATTACCTGCAATGAGTTATTCTCAAACAAGGAGTTCAAATTGATAAAAGGCAAAGGAAAATCAATACTTGAGATTGTTGAGATTAATTGGGACTTTATAATGGATTTCTTTCCCCCTTCTCTTTCCATTGGGACTTCCAATAGCTCCAGCAGGCGGCCCATCCTGAATGTGGATTTAGTGCTGCCAAATATGTGAAGTCAAAACTTGAAGAGATTCATATTTTTCTGCATTAAGATGATGAATATTTCAAAACTGCAGACCTGCCAAGATAAATGGGGCCCAATATGCACACTCACCTGCACACACACTGAGCTTTCTTTACCAATAAAAGAAAAATCAGTAGCTATTCTTCTCACTGGGGGGGGGGGGGAATCTAGTGTTCAGGTCATTGTTAAAAGTGTGTTTATTTTTCTTGCAGAAAGTGCTGTAAGCCCTCATAAATTGCTTTCTGAAGAGTAAGAAATTAGAGAAACTTGGGAGGCTCCAGTGTAACCTCAATTGGCAGCCATTCAATAAGTTGTCAGAGAAGCTTCAGGAAGAAGATAGCAAGCAGCTCTCCTGGACAGTTTTGTTTCCTTGCATTCCATCTTGTCATCTGATCTCAGACATCTCAAGTTGGGGAATCTGGCAATTTTCTCTATAGAAGAATGCTGAGTTTTAGTTGCTCCCCTGTGGATGGCCAGATGCGGCAGTGCTTAGAACCAGGCAATTTGAAAAGCACCATAGACAGTAGAGTCTGCAGCGAAATAAGCACTCCAGCATAAGTTTGCAGTAACATTCTTTTTATTGCTAAAAGAGATATAGCATAAATATCTAAAGGTAAATATAACAGTTTTATACTTTTAATTTATTCCCCCCATTTATAGTTAACCCTATGTTGTAAGTATCCCAGAAGCATTCATTTAAAAAAAACCCAACAGAATATGCATAAGAAAATAAATATACACAACGTCCCCTGCTTCCAGTTAAAAAAAGCCAGTCACAGGACGGGAACCATTCGTTAGCCATATTGCTAGTGAGCCTGGCATGGTTTCCGTTTTAATATGACTTTGAGATCTTTGCCAGATAGAGGGGTTTTCTTCTTCACATTCAAGTGTCACAGAAGAGAAGTACTGTCTGCATTTCATCCTCAGCTTTGGGTTTTCGGTGTCTGTAACACTTTCTGGGTCATTTACAAATTTTTGCTTGGAACTGTTTATTTCACTCCTCTTCCAAAAATATTTTTCACCCAGAGCCAGAGTTCCGCTTAAAAGCTGCAAAGCTGCAGCAAGAAACCCAATATAGATGGCCATTCCAGCACGTTGTTCTGTGGGAATCGGAGGAACTCCCAAAACCTCCAGAAGCGGAATTCCTTTGTTTGTTAATACAGAATAAAGATTCCATGCAATGGGAATCAGTACACAAGTACCCGCTGCCAACTCTATCCTTGCTCCAATTGAAAAGAAGCTATCGATGAAATTTTCGTCTTTTCCCGGCTCAAAGATGTTGCATAGAGCAAAGGCCATCCAAAGAACGGTCACCGCATTGGCCACTGAGGCCATTGGCATCAAGTCCTGGGCCACAATGATTTCAGCTGGTAGGGACTCCTCCTCATTGAATGGTATACATATCATGTAGGTTTTCTTCATAGTAACTCTTCTTACGGAACAGGCACCCCAGATGCCAATGCCCGCAATGCCCTGCTGGTTGCTGCCCATGATTTTGTCCACTTGCCACACTCTCCAGTCAAGGTTGGCAGATGTGGAGCAGATGCTCATTAGGCAGCCCAGGACAGCCAGGAGAAAGGCAGCTAGTTGCACGCAGGACACCCTGCACAACAGGCGGACTGGGAAGGACCCATCATGCGCCTGGGGTGGAAGTTCCGCTTTAGTGCTGGGAAGGCTGGCGATAGAAGGCATGCTGGAGAAAAAGACAGACAAAAGATAACCGTTAGATACTTCGGCACAGTATCATATGGACATCTCCTAAAGTTTGAGCAAATAGTGATGTGCAGCTAAAACAATGCCATCATTCTAGGGCAAATTCTGCATTTCCCACCTTGAGACGTAGGAATGGAAAAGTCTGCTGTACCTGCAATCATAAGTGCCAGGAATCAGAGTTCCCCAGGGGTGAAGAAATTGCACAACCGCACAACCCCTTTTGTTCTAGGGACCCCCTCCATGCAGATAATTGGGCTCTTGTCTAGTCCACTCCTCCTCTGCATTCCTATGCTCCCCTCCCTTCCCTCTCCATTGGTAAAATGTCAGGCATGATCCCACCAAAGTTATGCATTCTACCCTTGAAAGAAGAAAGTTGGTGCAACAGACCAATACAGCTACTGTTCAGGAAAGAATCTTTTCCGGCTTAGGTCCTCATTTTCTCTCTCTCTCTCTCTCTCTCTCTCTCTCTCTCTCTCTCTCTCACACACACACACACACACACACACACACACACACATATTGTGAAAAGCCTAACAAGTGGCTCTCAGACAGGACAAAAGGCAATAAAAGTCAATTTGTTCCTATCTGAGAAAACTCTGCTCTGTTGGTGGGGAACTGAGGAGCGCTGCATATATGCACCTGCGTGAATCAGTTCTTCAACCAGTCTTTTTCCAGAGCGAGGGCTTTTTCCAGGTCTTTCTCTTCCAGCGTCTGATCTAGGACAAGACCTGAAAAGAGTGGAGCTGGTCTGAGCACCGTAGCAACTGCTCCTTGGAGTTCTGAGGCAGTTAGAATGCAGCTTGCTTTGAACGCTCGGAAGAACACAAATCATAACTCCAGGGTACTGGTCGTTTGGAACATTTGGCAACTGCTTGGAGGCAGTATGCATTTGAATACCAGTGTGATTCTGCAACTTTTAAAAGACACTTTTTTGTTAGATGTAAGCTTATGCAAAGATTGGATACAGAATGTGGAAATAAACACCCCAGCTGCCAGTTCCAAAGGAATGAGCGAGCAAGATTTGAAATAAACCAGGGGTCAGCAACCTTTTTTAGCCATGGGCCGGTCCACCATCCCTCAGACCATGTGGTTGGCCGGACCATACTTTGAAAAGAAACAAAAATGAATGAATTCCTATGCCCCAGAAATAACCCAGAGATACATTTTACATAAAAGCACACATTCTACTCATGTAAAAACACCAGGCAGGCCCCACAAATAACCCAGAGATGCATTTTAAATAAAAGGATACATTCTACTCATGTAAAAACACGCTGATTCCCGGACCGTCCGCAGTCTGGATTGAGAGGCGATTGGGCCACATCCGGCTCCCGGGCCTTAGGTTGCCTACCCCCGGTTAAGGTCATATTGAATCCCTTCAGGCCTTCAAAGATGGCGATCATATTATCAGTTGGAGAGTTGACAGGGTTTTTTGTTTTGTTGGACCCACTTTTTCTATTGAATTGATATTACCACGCTCCATTTGGGAGGGTTTTGCTTGTGATGCAGTTTTAATGGTTTTGTCTTTTTTTCATAATTACGTGTTTTATTGCTGTAACACTTATGGTGGGACCTTATAATGAAGACTGGGCAAGAAACCTTATAGGTAGATGGATCAATAGTCTAGCAAAACCAAATGTGTGTTTGCATGGGGAACATAATGGATAAGAGCAATCCAAACTATAGGAAGCTGCTGTAATATATGACGGGGTAAATGATGCTGCTGTAACTTACCTCTGTTTCAAACTCCATTGAGGAATGGGGCTACTGCTGGATGGGCCAACTTGAGCCTGACGGAGAGAAAACAACCATTACACCACTCATTTTGTGAGTGTATCTTCCAATGGGTTACCAGGTCATGTGCCTGAGCTGAGCAGAGTTTGGAATAGGGGCAAGTTCCCCCCTCCCCATTTTCACCTTCACTTTCCCAGAGCACCTCTTTTGGGGGACTTACCCAAGCCTTAGTCTTATGCCACATGAATGTGTTTCATCCCCTTTCAAAGACAACTAAGAGGATGGCCACCAAAAGCAGTTTCTGACATCCATGTAGTTATCCCAGCCCGTTCCTCATCTTTAAAATTGGGCTATTGATCATGAATAAGATGAAAGTCGCCCAAGGATTAAGAACTTCTGGGAGATGATTTATAATGAAATGAAAAAGGTGTTTAAATATACCTTCCTGAAGAAACCAGAGGCCTTTCTACTGGGCATGGTCGGCCAATTGGTGCCAAAGAAGGATAGAACTTTTTTTATGTATGCTACAACAGCAGCAAGAATACTTATCGCAAAGCATTGGAAGACACAAGATCTACCCACCCGGGAAGAATGGCAGATGAAGCTGATGGACTACATGGAATTGGCGGAAATGACTGGCAGAATCCGAGACCAGGGAGAAGAGTCGGTGGAAGAAGATTGGAAAAAATGTAAAGTATATTTACAAAAATATTGTAAAATTAATGAATGTTAGAAGGATGCTGGAATGAAGTTATATGGCTTTAGCAGAAATGTTATAAAGAATTAAGTAAAAATAGACTGTTAATGGACCAAAGTGGAAAATTTAAGGTTAGACTGTCTTAAGATAAATTTTAGAACGAAAATTGAGAAAGATGGAAAGGACTTGCTGAAATAGCTAATTGAACTAGAATACAAAAAAAGGGAGGTGTGAGGAGGTCGATGAAACAAGTATATGAAAGGTAAAGATATGGAAAGGTTGGATGTGTTTTTAAATGTTTTTGGTGTGTTTTTTTCCTTTTTTCGTTGTTCTACTGTATTGTTTTTTGTTTTTTCTCTATTTTTTTGATGTATTGTAAGGTATTGTTTTGTTTTGTTTAATTTTCTATTGTTCTTTTTTCTTTTTCTGTAACTTTCAAACCCCTAATAAATATCATTTTTTAAAAAAAAGAGTAAGATGAAAGTCTTCTAAAGTATCTAGTACAATGAAAACTGCTACTTAAATGATTTTGAGGATATGTTGCACTCCAGAGTCACTAGCTAGATCAGAAACTTCACATTTCTCAGGAACTTTGGGACAGATGCAGTCTTGATGCAGCACCTTCTTAATCTATTAGTTTCCGCTAAAGCTGCCAGCATAGACTCTTCAGGTTGAATCAGTTGATCAGATTTATCACCTCAGAGGACAAATCAGATAAGGGGCTGTCTCTCTAAGGACCTCTTCAGTGGAGATTGATGCAAACAGTTCATTTAGTTCTTCTCCAAAATCATTATCCTTCTCAATTGATCCTGTTCCCATTCTGCGTTTTGGAGGGACTCAACGGATTCTTTGGCCCACTCCCCACTTCCAGCACATTCATTCCCATTATTATCAGCTTTCCAGTCTTGAGCCACACAGGCACTTTCACTTCATCCTGATCTTGCCTTGCTACCACTTAACATTAAACTCCCTCCACAATTGCTGGTGTAATCCAGCCAGGCAGTTTTTAGATTCTTATAATGTTTAGATTTTCCTAAGATTCTGCAAGAGAAGATACACTTTCCTGGCATTTTGTTGTTGCAAATGAGAGCTATTGCTGACCTTCTCCTGAGTCAGTTTTGGGTGTAATTGGGAGAATCATAGTAATAGAATCATGGCGTTACCCTTATCATTGCATTCTGATTGTTTTCATTTCCTCTATATACATACATATGTCAATGATAATTTATTGTTTTGATGCACTTACATTCTTAATCTAAGCATATTAGCATGTCTTTTTTTCGAGCAATATTTTGTCATATAATCATCAAAGCATTGCCATTTTAGTTTTTGATTTGACTGCTGTCGTATGGATGCTGTTAATTTAGCCAATTTTAAATATTCATTTAATTTGAGAATCCATTCCTCCTTGGTAGGTAGTTCTTTAGCTTTCCATTTAGATGCGATTACTATCCTAGCTGTGGTGGTCGCATATAAGGAAATTCTCTTTTAAAAAAAAAAGAAAAAGAGAATTTTGCTTGTCTGTTTTCAACACCACAGTAGACATGCTTCCCCACAGGATGCTCCTGTGAAAGCCAGCACTTTGATCTGTATTCCATTCTGGTTCTGCACTTCTCCCTAGAAGCGGGGACCACAGCAGACTGAAAAACAGCACACTTCCGACTGTACGTGGGGTGCTGTCCACCATTCCCAATTCCCCTGCAAAAAAGTGCTGTCTAGGTGCCTGTGTTGAACAAACAAATAGAAGTTTATATAAGCCATTGGAAATTTAGACCAATATTATATCAAGGGTGAGTTATAGAGTTTCCACACAAGAGGGCTCCAGAGGCACATTGTTTAATGAACACTTTGTGCTTTATTGGAAGTTGGAGACATAAATTGTAAACCTCTTGCTTCAACCGGCTAAGAAGAATTCAGGGCCAAGCTAGATAAGCAGCAGCAAAACATTCACACACCGCGCATACTCATCTGTCTAAAAGCAACTGTGAATTTGATCAGAGTAACTGTTGGGGACAGCCATTTTTTCCTGATGTGGCAGCTGCTTCCCTGCTCACCACCCTGCTAGATTCCTTAAAACATCATATTATATTTGAATACAGGAGTTGGGAGCTGGGGGCACTGTTACGCAGCAGTTCCACTCCTTCCTCCTGGGTCAGGTCCAGAAAGTGGTGTTGGGAGGTGAGTGTTCGGAACCCGGGACGCTCACTTCTGGGGTGTCTCAAGGTTCTGTCCTCTCCCCCATGGTTTTTAATATCTATATGAAGCTTATGGGAGAGATCATCAGGAGCTTTGTGCTGGGTGTTCACCAGTATGCGGATGATATCCAGCTCTACCTCTCATTTAAATCGGAACCAAAGAAGGCGGCGAATGGGCGGGGTATAAATGATAAATTATTATTATAATGGAGCCAGTTGGATGATGGATGGCAGTTAATTGGTTGAGGTTGAATCCGAACAAGATAGAAGTACTGTTCTTGGGGGAAAGGGTGTGGGTAGGTGTGGGGTCCTGAATGGGGTAACTGTGCCCCTGAAAGTCCAGGTGCGCAGCCTGGGAGTCATTCTGGACTCACAGCTGTCCATGGAGGTGCAGGTCAATTCTGTGAGCAGGGCAGCTGTCTACCAGCTCCATATGGTATGCAGGCTGAGACCCTACCTACCTGCAGACTGTCTTGCCAGAGTGGTGCATGCTCTAGTTATCACCCGCTTGGAGTACTGCAATGTGCTCTACGTGGGGCTACCTTTGAAGGTAATAATAATAATAATAATAATGATAATAATAATAATAAATACCCCGCCCATCTGGGTTTCCCCAGCCACTCTGCGTGGCTCCCAACAGAATATTAAAAACACAATAAAAGATCAACTATTAAAAACTTCCCTAAACAGGGCTGCCTTCAGATGTCTTCTAAAAGTCAGATAGTTGTTTATCTCCTTGACATCTGATGGTAGGGTGTTCCACAGGGTGGGCACCACTACCAAGAAAACCCTCTGCCTGGTTCCCTGTAACCTCACTTCTTGCAGGGAGGGAACCGCCAGAAGGCCCTTGGCACTGGACCTCAGTGTCTGGGCAGAACAATGGGGGTGGAGAAGCTCCTTCAGGTCTAATGGCCCGAGGCTGTTTAGGGCTTTAAAGGTCTGCACCAACACTTTGAATTGTGCTCAGAAACATACTGGGAACCAATGTAGGTCTTTCAGGATCGGTGTTATATGGTCTCGGCGGCCACTCCAGTCACCAGGGATTGGCTTTAAAGCACGTGAATTCCCACAAAGAATCTTGAGAACTGTAGCTGACTCTTTACAGAGCAACGATTCCCATCACCATTGACAAACAACAGTTTCTAAGATTCTTTGAGGGAAGCCAGGACTGGTAAAGCGGACAGAGTGCTTTCAATCTATGGCATAGATGAGGCCACAGTTTCAGAGCAGCCAAACAGGGCTAATGTAAGTGGAATAATGTGGTGGCTATTATTCTCTCACCATTTGAGATGAATTTTATGAAAGATGGATTGTTTAATGTCGAAAAGGTTGTTGGTTGGCATTCTGGGTAATTCCTCTGACATATTTATGGACATATTATTTATAGAGATCTATACAGGGTTTGTATTGTTCCTTGGTTCTAGATATTATTGGGCAATTTAGCAGTCTGGGGAGAAGGGAAACACTCTTGATTGATGACATTGAAAGTTAAGGATGTCAGCAAGTCCTTCAAGAAATGGTCCCCAAGCACCTGTTCACTGTAACGTATGTCTTCAGCACACAGCACTTTGATTAAAACCTCTCATCACAGTAAATCAATTGCATCTCAAAGAAAGATGGGAAACTCCTTCCCAAACTAGAGGGACAAATCAATTATTCTTCCTTTTTGCATATTCAGATTCCATCTACATATACACAGCAATATTATTCTGTGGAGATAATTAAAATACTGAAGGTAGTGGGAGCCGGGTGGCCGCTTATGCATCACTAAAAGAGGGAAGATGCATCATTAAATAAGAGGGCACAGATTCTTGCATCTACAGTTTAAAAAGAAAGAGATGCAAATTAATAAATAATTAACTGGATTCAGAAAATCTGAGTTACTACCAGTCAGTTGCTAATCTCTCCTTCCTGCCAAGTTGGGATTCAAGGTGGCTTACAACATTTAAAAATATCAGTTATAAAATAATAACTAACAAAAACAAACTACTTAAAAACAATACTTTAAATACATCACAGTATATCTAAAACCAGCAATTAAAATAGTATTTGTACTGAAAGCAGCCCAGTCGTCAGCATCATTTGCATCTTCGTTTCCCAATGCAAATATTCTCCATATATTTGACACAGTCAGGCTGAAAGCGAGTAGGGGGCTCAAAGTCACCTTTGCACAAAAACTAAAAGGGGGAGCAGAAAGAGTCAAAAATATAAACAGAAAGGGCCAAAAATACAAACAGTCCAATCCTGTATGCTTATACTGCAAAGACTTGTTGAGTTCAATGGTTTACTCTCAAGTAAGCATGCAAAAGATCTGGAATGCAGCCATCAAGCCCAGCCCTGTACATTTGCCTGTGAGCAAAACCTTATCTCCAGAGTGAGTTACTTCAATGTAAATCTGCATATGTGATTGGGGATGGGCTTTAACAACCAAATAAATGGTGGTGGATGAGAAATAAAAACAAAATATAAACATCAATTTGTTTAAGTGTGTGCTTGCGCAAACAAGCACCCTTGGGAACTGTGGTGGTGATAGAGGAGGCATAGCAAGAATTCCTGGTGGAATCAAAGAGAAAAAAGAAGTAGCAGTGGCACAGTTGAAGTTGAAGTCACTGATGATGATGCTTCTTGAAGGTTTCCTGGTGAGGGTGCCTTTTAAGCCAGGAAGGGAAGGAATAGCACAGAGCCGGAGGATCTTTCTACAGAAGTGTAAGCTGAGAGGGGGGGGGGGCTTGCCTGGCTTGGGGCAGGAGGGCTCTGCAGGGTCCTAGGCTTTGAGAAGGAACCCTCACATCTTCCCAGATGCCACTGCTGCAGCCCCCACAATCCAGGCGCCCAGGATGAAGACAGAACCCTGCGGTGCCTGTAGAGAAAGAAGGACTGCCATGGCCAAAAAAGTCCCCCACCCCCTGCCAAGGCAGTTTTCTATTCCTGTGGTCTTTTTAGACTCTTAAAGTTTACAAACTTGTCCCCCCCCCCCCCCCAAAAAAAAAGTGCTCCTAAAGTACATGCTCCTGAGGCAATCTCCCTGGCTGTACCCCCCACAACACTCTCCTGGTGCTAAAAAGTTTGGTCAGTAACCAGCCCTGCATTATTTCTCTCCCAGTCTATCTATCCTTGATGGATGATGTGGTGGCCTTGTATCAAGTGAGACCACTGGTAGGTCCAGCTTAGCATAGCCCACCCTGACTGGAAGCAGATTTCCAAGGCTGAGATGTGGGACATTCCTAGCCCTCCCCGGGGATGCTGAGGACTGAACCTGGGACATTCTGCATGCAAATAGATGTGGCACCACTGAGCTTGTGGCTGCTTCTTGGGGAGTCCTTGGGTTTTCATAGAACTTTGAATGTTTCCAAGGAGTGGATTGGTGAAGGGCAAGAAGAGAAGGTGGGCTTCTGGCTTTAGTTTGGCTACAGTGATATGGACTGCTATAACGATATAGGTCCTAAGAAGTTGAGAGCCACACAACCCTGAATTGACTCCTCCATCTACTTTTGAGCTTTCTGCATTGCAGCTCCCTGCATGTTTCCATTTTCCCCTCAAGACCCTTGAGGACTAGATGCTTGCTTTGTCTTTTAAAGAAAAGACAGTTGAATTTCTACGGTGATTAGATTCTGCATTGTACAGCAGCGTACACACGGTCCTGGGTGTTGTGTGAGTCACCAAAGAGATGATGAGCATTTTGACTGCACAGTTTTTAACACCCCCTGCTGTCTCTCATTAAACCTCTGTAGACATAACAAATTTGCACTCTGACTCAGCCTAGCAATGCCTTGCTCCCTTTATGATAAAGTGGTGCTCTACCTTCTGCTGGGAACTTACGTGCATCCTCTTTGTGCACACCTGTCCTCGTGAGTGAGTCTCTTGACTTGCCACGCTGAATGCTAATGACAGCTGTGCCTTGGTAAAAAGGGGGCCTCTTCATTACTGCATGCTGTCAGTGCTTTGTTGGTAGCTATGGAAATGGCGCCTTCTGCTCCTCCATTCGTTCCCTTTCATAGTTGAGCACTGGAAATAGAACCATGGGGGTAAACACAGCTGATGAACAGACATGTCGCTGAAGATGCAGACTGCAATATTTCTTCAGCCTCCTGCAAGGAGGAAATGCTGCGGCTGCCATTCGCAGGTGGAGAATTCTGAAGTGGTGGGGAAGGGGAAATGAGGAGGACCATGGGCCGCAGCTTGGCAGACGAGCTCATGCTTTGCACATATACAGTGCCAGGTCAGCTAGAGTGGGTCCTAAAATATGTATGTCTCACACTTAGTGAGTAGTCTGATTCAGGAGGGCAGCTTCCATGTGTTGCAGTGAATGTTAGTTTTACATATTTGTGTAATTATTTCATGTGTTTATATTTACTTATGAAAGTAGAATGGGGTATTGGGTTGTTTTTGTATTTGTTTTGATTGTGCATTTCATGTTTTTATGTTGTGATTTTATCCTGTGAACTGCCCTGAGACCTGTGGGTATAGGGAGGTATACAAATTTAATAAACAGTAATAATAACGTAAACCCCCCCCCCCAAAGGGTCTCCGGCACCACTTCCCCCATTAAAGCCAGTTGAGGAGATGAAAGGTATTCATTTTATTGAGAGATGCATCAATCAAAACACAGGGTGATTTTCACAAAGCCTGTGTGCCAAGCGTTGGGGGAAGCAGATACTTCTACACATTGCAAAAATACCTGGGCTTGTGCCCGATCCCTATAAAGGTAAAGGTAAAGGTACCCCTGCCCGTACGGGCCAGTCTTGCCAGACTCTGGGGTTGTGCGCCCATCTCACTCAAGAGGCCGGGGGCCAGCGCTGTCCGGAGACACTTCCGGGTCACGTGGCCAGCGTGACAAAGCTGCATCTGGCGAGCCAGCGCAGCACACGGAAATGCCGTTTACCTTCCCGCCAGTAAGCGGTCCCTATTTATCTACTTGCACCCGAAGGTGCTTTCGAACTGCTAGGTTGGCAGGCGCTGGGACCGAGCAGCGGGAGCGCACCCCGCCGCGGGGATTCGAACCGCCGACCTTTCGATCGGCAAGCCCTAGGCGCTGAGGCTTTTACCCACAGCGCCACACGCGTCCCCCGATCCCTATAAGCCTCCCTAATTGGTTAGAGTCCTGCATGGACAAACATGCTAAGCTCTCAATAGTCTTCTCCCCATTTTGTGGAGATTCTTGTGCTTTTTCCTTCCTTGTATTTGCAGTTTCATATATGATTTTGGCAAGCGCTCTAGCTTCCTGTTATACCTTGTAGTTTACATTACCTAAGTGCTTTCCAGACCCTAAAGGTCACATTTGCAGTATTTTGCTAAGCTGGTACATTCTTCTCTCTATTACTGGAGCTATCTGCTAATTAATGCAAGCATAGCAAGGCTTCTGTTATACCGTAAGGGAAGGGGGCAGTTACAGAACTTCGTAATAGAAACATCCTGGTGATAATGATTGTCCACTCATGTCCACCTAGCCCTGAATCCGTTGTGGGCTGGCTATCATTAACAATAAAGATTTATATACTGTCAACTCTTTCAATATAACAAGGATATATACAGTAATATATACAATAAAACATAAAGCACCATGAGAATGGTACAAAATGATCTTTAAAATGGCTGATCAAAAAGCTTAAAGGGTTGCAGAGGGCCTGCTAAAGTTATTCAGGCCTAACTTTTAAGTGTTGAGTCACTCTGACGTGTGACTTAGCAGCCATTTTCTGTGTGTTCTCTGCAAGATTTCAATCAGAGTCAGGCTGCCTCAGTTGTGAGCAGTATATAATCTCAGTCAAACTGTGTGGAACCATGTTGTTTATGAAGAAGTTTATTTTAACTCAGTAAAGCGCTTATTCTTTAAAATTCTGCATTATTAATTTTCGCTGCGCGTAAGACTGTTGATGGAGACAATTGCCCGCTCATAATTCCAGCGCTCAAAAGCCTGCAGTGGTTGTCCATATGCTGCCAGGCCAGAGTCAAGGTGCTTGCATTAATTTGCAAGGCCCTTAACAACTTGGGTGCAGGATATCTCAGGGACCATCTGATCCCTTATACTGAAGAAAGACAGTCAGTTAGGATTACCCCCAAAACCCCAAAAACTGTTTTGTGACCCCCCCCCCCAGCCAGGCCTCAAAGCCTCGCCTCAAGCATTTTTAAAAGTGCATTTCCTCTAAGACAAAAAGCATTAGCTAAGCATTCCTCTTGCTGTAACTAAAAGACTGCAACAAAGGCAGGGAACAGAGTCCATTGTTTTCTCAGAGCCTTTGGCCTTGCTTAAAAACCAGATTGCAGCTTACTTTCTGTCCAGCAGCCATGCCAAAGCACGAGAACGAAACATAACTGGAACACTCTGAAACCCCCTTGGTTTCTCAGCCCCTTTCCTGGGAAGAGTCCAAAAATGGTCCCAAGACAGGAGCTTTCTGTTCATGCTCAGAGGAACTAATGGGCAGGACTCTTGAAGAAGGAGGAGAAAGGGGGAGGGAACTGGAAGGGGATGGCTGTGAACTTCGTGCTTGTTTTGTGACTCTATCACACTTGCTCCTCTGACCCCCCCCCCCCCCATGGCAGAATAAAAGCTCTTTCTCTGGATTTAACCCCTTGGTGTCGTTTGGCTCCTTTCGTCCCTGCTCGGGTGCAACATTTTCCTACCCATTTTAAAGGGCCTAGAAAGGCTACAATATCCCTCCTTGATCACGAAGGTCTTCCAGGGAGCCACTGTTAGCAGCGGCGTAGCGTGGGTTGTCAGCACCCAGGGCAAGGCAAGTAATTTGCGCCCCCTAACCCGTGGATTTGCGCCCCCTAACCCGTGGATTTGCGCCCCCTAACCTGTGGATTTGCGCCCCCTAACCCGTGGATTTGCCCTAACCCCAGATGTTGTGCCCGGTGCGGCCGGCCCCCCCTGCACCCCCCACGCTACGCCACTGACTGTTAGTGGTCCCCCAGGGCTCGGGTGGATGGCTCTGACCCACCAGGAGCTAGCTGTTCATTCAGCATTGCAGGCCTAATTTTGTGTAACTCCCTTTCAGTTGGGATCAAATAGGCCCTCTCTCTGTTGAACTTCCAGCACTTATTGAGGACTGTTTTTTTAAAAAAAAACAAACAGAAGGTTTTAAATATTGAGTTCTGATTTTACATTTTAAATTCATTTTTACCCTTATTGCATTGGGTTTCCTGTACACCAGTGCTTCGTAAGCTATCTGATGTGGTATGCTGTCAACCCCCCTCTAATGTGCCAGGAACTGGTAGAGCCATTGGGGACCAGTGGTCAATGGCTTGTGGACTGCCACTGGTCCATGGACCACCACTTTGAGTAGCTGTTGCAGCCCACTGGGAGATGGCCTTGATTAAGCTGTATACAAACTGTTGAAACATACAAACAAAATAAATAAAAAACTTCCTCATTTTGACTGTATAGCTTTTAATTGAGAAACTGGCTGAGTTACTAGCATGAATCTCAGTTTGGGCCAAAACACCATTTCCCCCAAACCACCCCCACCTGCCTCACAACTGGTGGGAAATAACCCAATGAATATAAGCAAGCCTATCCAGACATGTAAATTTGATGTATATTTTAGTATGTGGGTGTACCTTATTTAAAAGCAACATTCCTGCTGTATATTATTTATAGTTTGAATTTTTAATGGCAGACTTAAGGTATATTTTATATTTTATGTAAGCTGCTGAGAGGTCAGGTGTGGGATACGTGGAAATACGGCTGCCAACTAACTGGCACTGCTGGTGCAACACTCTTCTTTAGCGGCAATCAGAGCACTTGTTTAAATATTGAATTATCTGTTCAGCAGCTTACCACACAGTCAATTATCTCTCGTTATAGGCCTTTTGTTTTCAGCCATCATTGTTTGGCTCTTCTTTAATTTCTCTCTGGAGCAATTAGACACTCAGTGTTTTCGAGTTCTGTGGCTGCTGGATTCTTGCCCATCCTGCTTTCTGCAGTGGCCCACGAACATTTAATTGGGCAAGACGTTCACTTCCGCAGATTCCATTGTGCTCCTGATGGCTTTGGAAGGCCACTTGTCCCTTAAGAGCTGGCTCACTTGTTCATGCCTTGGTCAAAGGAGAGGCCATTTGGTCAGAAAACTTCATATTCCATCCAAATGCACACTATCCAACCAGTGCTATTTTTCTAGAAAAGAGATGCCAGAATTCACCATGAATGCCTCCCTTCTTCTCTTATAATAGCAATGGCATCCACCTGAGAGGAGCCAGAACTGAGTTCCAATGAGCGTCCAAATCAGCCACAAGTTTCCAAATTATCTTCAAGGGCAGCCCCACAGAGCACATTGCAGTAAGGTAGTCAGTTAGTCAAATAAATTGAACCCCATAACATTTTTGACTCTAGATCACTGGTTGGGAACTTCAAGCCTGGGGTCTTACTGTGCCCCTCTAGGACTCTCTGTCTAGGCCTTGGGGTTTTCTGTAGACCTTGCCCCTTTCTAGGCCACACCCCACCCTGACAGTATTCCATGCCCTCTTCAAATGCCTTTGCCTTGGTTGAAATATGTCACTGAATTGTCATAATGCCTCTTGATTCCTTCATTGCTTCATTGGGAATCTGGGACAGAGAGACATAGGTACAGGAACCACTGGCTTGGCATGGCTGGAATGTAGCCTACTGCACAAAGGTAATTCCCTATAAACAGAAAATGGCTGCCCACCTTTTCTCTAATCTAGATAATATAGCCCTCATGATAAATATTTTTGTATGCAGTTTTGACTAATATGCTAATTTTGGCAAGCAATTTCCCAAAATGCGATGTTTTTTGCATGTTATTTTATATAATACAGTACTACCTCAGGTTACATACGCTTCAGGTTACATCCACTTCAGGTTACAGACTCCGCTAACCCAGAAATAGTGCTTCAAGTTAAGAAATTTGCTTCAGGATGAGAACAGAAATCAGGCTCTGGCGGCGCAGCAGCAGCGGGAGGCCCCATTAGCCAAAGTGGTGCTTCAGGTTAAGAACAGTTTCAGGTTAAGAACGGACCTCCGGAACGAATTAAATACTTAACCTGAGGTACCACTGTACAAGCTTTTACATGCACATGTTATACTAGTATATACTTTTTTTTTGGTACAGATGACTGCACTGCAAGATTTAGAGAAATGTGAATCTTAAATCATATTTGTGTTTTGGTTTGCATATTTTTTTTGAAGTGTGAATTAGGTAGGTTCACCTTTAAATGAGAACCAAATCAAATTTCTCCCCTGTCCCTATCTGGAAGGCATTCCTGCTTCCTATCATTTTCCTAACCTCCCCGTGCAATAATATAACTTTGAGGTGATCCAAGACTCCACAATGCTGTTTAAAGTTCAGAGCTGTTTATACTCTATGCATTCCCAAGAGCATCACCTCCTTCTAGATCTCTCAGCAGGGGCCTGTTCTTCACAGACATGATGAATATTCAGCATTCGTTCCAAATAATGGTTGCTATACCTTTAAGCCTGGCAATGGCACTCTCAGAATTTCAAATGACACATCAATAGGAAGTAGCTGATTAGAATTCTAAGGATGTGGGCTTCTTTGAAGAGGTAGTTTGGTATTGTAGTGGCTGTCATGTGAATGGGGGAAAGGAGATGGAATAGATGTGTTATCCTACACCACTCCCTGAACCACTGAATGTTTCATCAATAGGGTACCATGCAGGTGCCCTACTGGATTACCAAATAGGCAGAGTTGGCATCAACCTATGGGCCTTTTAGGGGACTCGCGACAATGGATCAAAATAATATTGATTTGATCTTGAAACAAAATTACAAAAGCCCATTAGGAGATAATTTGCAAGCTGCCTAGGGGCCTCCACAGGGTTTAATCTGGCAGAGGTCCATGGGAAGTCAAGGGGGATAGTTGCTCCCCTAAATGAACCATAATTCTCAGGATCACAGATTTCATTTTTAAAAAGCAGACGTTTCTAGCATTTGTAGAATGTGAGACAAAATGGAACAGCAGAGGGGAGAGCAGCATTGAGCCAAGGTGAATGCTCTACGACAGAGGTTGGCATGGTTTACCTCGCCTGGGCCGGTTCACCCCAGCGGAGATCTCTCCGTGGGTCGGATTGCGCTCACACAGGAATGCTCCTGCAATTTCTGGTGTCCGCGCAGACGCGATTTCTGGCATCCACGCAGACACAATTTCCGGCATCTGTTCTGTGCATGCGCAGACGCGATTTCCAGTACCATGGAAGTGAGTTCCTGCACCACGCTTTGCCGGTTTAGCATAGCTCGCGGGGGCTCATTGAGCGGGTGGCTCGGTTCGGGGGTGGCTCAGGGACCTTAGGTTGCCTACCCCTGTCCTTCGATATTTAGGCACATCCAGATTGCTTAGATACTCCATAAGCGTTGAGAGATACCTGCTGCATTCGTTGACAATAAAAGACGGGGACGTATCCAGATCCATTTGGCGTTCTGTGTCTGTGAGACACTGTTTGATGGCTGACTTAGCCTGCTCAAACCCCATTCTGAGCAATTCTTCAAGGGAAAACCCCAGAGCTAGAATTTAGGTCATAACTGCCTGTTACCATGCAGATTCTTCCTTGAGAACAAGGGGAGCAAGCCCAGTAGGAAAAAATGAGAATCTTCGCCAATAGTTGAATATAGACATCCATATTCTGGCCTCTATGCTCAAGAGACTTGCCTCCAGCCTCAAGATGACATTGGTGACACATTTAGGGACCTGAAAGATTGATCTTAGAAATTTAGATTGGATGCACTCCAGCAATGTCAAATTTGGAAAGGGACCTAGCTGGGCACCATATAAGAGTTGGGCAACAGACTTTACTTCAAATAATCTCAATGCTGCCGGTATATAATGGCCTCCTTTAGATCTGAAGAATTTTTGTTTATCCATTGAGCTCCTCTGAGCACTGCTAGTAGCATAGTCTCCATGCGCTTTCCTGCTTCCTGAGGCATGAAAGACTATACCCAGGTATTTGAAGCAGGAGACCTGATCTACTTTGTTGTTTTGTTGTTGTTGTTTAGTCCAGTGTTTCCCAACCTTTTTTGGGCAAAGGCACACTTGTTTCATGAAAAAAATCTCGAGGCACACCACCATGCCAGATGGGGAAAGGTCACTTTTTACTTATGTAAAAAAAAATAAAAAAATAGTAACAGCATAGAAGGTAATGGTTAGGCTAGCATCCCTCTTCCAAATATGCTAGGTTTTTATTTGCAGGGACTGTTCTACATGGGAAAGCATTCAGCACTGTCATTCTCCCATCTGCCATCTGAATTGGTACTATTCTGGGTCAACTTACTCTGCTGCATGTGTAGATGAAAATGGCACCAAGTGTGGGGGAGGGGGCAGAACAGGTTTCAGATACAGGATATTAAGCATACACGTACTTCAGATTGAACTGGTTGCTTGCTTTGCAAGTTTTCATTTCCCAAATGACTGCCTTGGCAAGCGCAATACCTACCAGGCTCAACGCCGGTCTCGCGCTGCCGCTTCCCACGCTCTCAAGGACCCGGGAGGAGGAAGGCGTGAAGGGAATCCCGAAGGCGCGAAAACCTCGCGCATGCGCAGGCCTTCCGCCTGCGACAGCCCAGTAGGCCGGCCGAAGCGAGCGGCGATGGGATGTGGGAGGGAGCTCGCTCGCCGCCCCGCGTGTGCCTATGTGGGGCACGTTACAGCCCCGTGACGTCAGCGCCACGCAGGCAGCCAGGCAGGCAGACGGCGAGAGCCCCGCGCTGGGCGGCCTCTCCTCGCCGCCGCCGCCCCGCCTCTCGCCGCCCGACTCGCCCGCCTCCCTCCAGGCAACATCTCGCGGCACACCAGGCAACGTCTCGCGGCACACTAGTGTGCCGCGGAACACCGGTTGGGAAACACTGGTTTAGTCGTGTCCGACTCTTAGTGACCCCATGGACCAGAGCACGCCAGGCACTTCTGTCTTCCACTGCCTCTCACAGTTTGGTCAAACATACTTTATACTTTATGTCCATCTATAGTCCAGCAGTGTCCCCTGGGTTGTTGTTTTTTAAAACCCATGTCATAATTTTAGTTTTCTGGTGATTGAGCACTTAGATGGTCTTCTTTGCAGAAAAGAGATAAAGCTCTCAGCATTCTTTTAAGGCCAATGGGAGCTCTTGACAGTGTGGAAGCATCAACTGCTTACAGCAGGACAGTGATGTCTCTTCCAGCTAGTTTTGGGGGGTGGAAATTAGTGTTGTGAAGAAAATCCACCATAGAATTGATACAGAAATTGAACAGAAGTGGAGCCAGTATGCAGCCTTGTTTAACTCCCTTTGCAGTTTTGATTGCTCTAGTAAGATGACCCTGAGGAGTATGTATCTTACTTTTAAGAGAAGTCCCTTCACGCAGCATTCAAATTAGGTAGAGAGAGGCCAGTATAGGAGCCCAGAAGTCCAGATTGTTTTTAATAACTTCTGGTGGGATCAAGTCCTCCCTAGGGCGTTCCCATGTTTTAATTGGGCTACAAGTCTATTGATTTCAGACACAGATACGGGCGGCCATGTTAGACGATGGTCTATAAGGAGGCCAGAATCTTTTTTTCCAGAGTTATTTTTCCAAGCATAATCATATTAAAATAATTTATCTGGGCTGCTGGGTTTGAAATCTAACAATAATTTGATTATGATACTGATGAATTCCTAGATGGCTCTTCAATTTCCAGGATGGTTTACAAATAGAATAATGCATGGCAATATTTGGTAAAGAAATATAAAGTCAAAGGCAACAAAAAGTGGTTAAAAGCAGCAGAAAAACAGACCTTAAAAAACAATTTAAATGCATCGTGAATTTTAAACAACAGCCCAGTCATAAATATGAAATAAACAATCCAGTCATAAATATGAAATAAAATATAATGTATTTTAAATACTGTACAAAAAATTCCAGGCAATATCAGTCTGACACTAACCACAACACCACACTGGTTACCACTGGTTGCCATCGACCTTCCCTTGGGTGGCAGTGGGGTGGCTCAGGGGAGCACATTGGTAGATGGTGGCAATGCATGGGCAGATGGATACAGGAGCAGATGTTTCTCCAGGTACCTGGAACCCCAAGGCACATGATGCTTAATAGTTAAACACAAGCACACTGAACTGAGTTGGGTATAGGCTGGGATCCAACAAAGTTCTTTCAACACCAGCAAGGCATTACCCCAATGGTCAGTTCCAGTTAGTACTCTAATGTTTTCATCCATCCAATAGTGCCTTGTTCTTCTAGTTCAGTGTCCTGAGAAAATTGATTTCTTTCCAAGCTGGACCATTCTAGGCTGACACCTAGGCTGGGCTGATGCCACAACAGGCACCATTTCACTTGTAGCCTGACAGGGCAGCAATATTGTCTGAAGCCTCCATGTGTCTGCATTGCATTGGATTAATGTGTGACTTCCACTTTCAAATGTGATGCACTCAAGCAATTACAGTGGTACCTCGGGTTACATACGCTTCAGGTTACATACGCTTCAGGTTACAGACTCCGCTAACCCAGAAATAGTGCTTCAGGTTAAGAACTTTGCTTCAGGATGAGAACAGAAATTGTGCTCCAGCAGCACGGCGGCAGTAGGAGGCCCCCATTAGCTAAAGTGGTGCTTCAGGTTAAGTACGGACCTCTGGAACTAATTAAGTACTTAACCCGAGGTACCACAGTAAAAGAAACACGAATAGTTACTCTTGTTCCTCTCCCCTGCTTCATGGCAAATGTTGTTAACTTGCAGTAGTGGCAGCCAACCACCAGAGGGCATAGCCCTTCAATTCATCTTTACAACGACTCTATAGATATACTCTGCATTTTTTACATGAAGAACTTGTGTTGACTCCAGAAAGTTTGGGGTCAGCTTATTTAAAGTTCCTTCCTGTAAAAAGCCCACTGCCTTGCCTTGTGTAAATTTAGAAACCACACACACACACACACACACACACACACACACACACACACACAGAAGGGCCTGAAGTGCACCCAAGGATACCTTAACTTCAATCAGTCAGTCACATCATTTGTTTTTGGGTTTTTTTAAAAGATGCATCAAGAATTAAGAATGAAATGTCCTGAATTCAGCTATGATCAAGCCATAGATATTAGTGGTATGAATCCAGGGTCCTACAATAGTTTCTGATCTGGTTTAAGCTATATGGCTGGAAGAAGGATCTTCACAAGCTGGAATGTGTGCAGAGGAGAGCAGCCAAGGTAATCAAGGGTCTGGGTACCAAGCCTTATGAGGAACGGTTGAAGGAGATGCTTATGTTTAGCCTGGAAAAGAGGAGACCTTAGAGGAGATATGATAGCCATCTTCAAATATCTCAAGGGCTGTCACATGGAAGATGGAGCAAACCTGTTTCTCCTACTCTGGACCAATGACTTGAACCAATGGCTTCAAATTACAAGGAAGGAGATTCCCACTAAACATTCGGAAAACCTTTCTGACAGAGATGTTTTGACAGTGGAACAGTCTCCCTCGTGAGGTGGTGGACTCTCCTTCCTTGGAGGTTTTTAAGCAGAGGTTGGATGGCCGCCTGTCATGGATGCTTTAGCTGGAATTCCTGCAATGCAGGGGGTTGGACTAGATGACCCTTGTGGTCCCAACTCTACAATTCTGTGATTTTATGAACCTGTACCCATCTTTCGTTCAAGGAAGGGGATGGCAGAGCTTTGCACTAGGCTGGGGAGGGGTGGATTGTCCCTCTGGAGTTGTCCCTCTGCCCAGCCCTGCTGGCCGCCATGTGCAGAGTAATGCCAATCACTCTGCCAGGATGGGGCACCCCCCTTTTGCCTGCCAGGTGTGAGGGTGAATTCAAGGGGGATGAGGTGTTCTGAGGGTGGGGAAGGAAAGGGGTGCAGCTGGCCCTGGTTCTGTTGCATCCTGAGCCAGCCCCATGGCCACCCCATGGCGGCACTGGGCCCATTCTGCCTCCTCCACGCTTCCCCCGCTAACGTGCGTGCTCTGCAGGGCTGCAGATGCAGCAGTGTTCCTGCTGCTCTGTTAAATCCTGCATGGCAACACCTGGGCTTGGGATTATTGTTTATTATTTTTTATTGCAAATTAATTTAAAGAAAAAAGAATGAGGGAAAACACATAGACGAATCAGCTCACATTAACAATACATTAGCTCTGTATGCAGGTGATTTAATAGTAGACTTGAAACTCTCCTCCGGGATTAGGCCTCACAGAGGCGCATCTGAGGGGGAGGGTTTTTCACAAAGTCCTGGGAGTCATGTGCTGCACTAGGGGTACCCTCTGATCCACCAATTATCCTCCGCCTACTTCCCAAGGCCAGTGCTGCAGCTGCGGCTTCCGGGGGTTTTAACCGGAGGATTTAAGGGTTCTACTGCTCCCTAACTCTCAGCAGCGGGGCAAGTAACAACACCTTCTGGTGAGCCAGTGTGGTGTAGTGGTTAACAACAGTGGCCTCGTAATCTGATGAACCAGGTTCGCATCTCCACTCCTCCACATGCAGCTGCTGGATGACCCTGGGCTAGTCACACTTCTCTGAAGTCTCTCAGCCCCACTCACCTCCCAGAGCGTTTGTTGTGGGGGAGGAAGGGAAAGGAGAATGTTAGCCACTTTGAGACTCCTAGGGGAGTGAAAGGTGGGATATCAAGTCCAAACTTCTTCTTCTTCTTCCACTTCTTCTTCTTCTTCTTCTTCTTCTTCTTCTTCTTCTTCTTCTTCTTCTTCTTCTTCTTCTTCTTGCCACGTGGCCACCACCCCCTTTTTCTGCCCACGTGCAGGAGTCAGGAAGGGTAAGTACATAGCTACTCTATTCTTATGGCCTAATTGCCTTGGCTTAATGAATCCTGTCCCTGTGCTAAGGGCATACTGTGTTGGAGGCAAGCATGCATGATGGGTCATATGAAATTTAATTTAGATGGGTTGATATATGGATTTAGGTTCATCAGTTTGCCTTAGAAAGCATGTATAAGTTATTATGTTAAGCTATTATGTTAAAAAAAGAAGCAAGCCTGTCCTGTAACTTAGAGTTAATAAGGTGCTCAAAGACGGGGTCTTTAACGTCCCACCTGGCAGTGGAGTCCTTTGCTGCCCTTTCTCTAAATGCTTTGTCATATTCTAGGCTTCACCAGCCATTGATTTAGCGTTTAAGATAATCTGCTGGTAGTTGAACAAATGCCAGCCCTGGTTGGGGCAAACTGCTGAGACCACACCAGCATAAACTGAAAATGCCTCCGTATATTTAGAAAAAATGCACTCAGTTGTGACTTTTTTCTTGTCCTTTCTGCGCTGCTTGTTAGGTGCTGACTTAGAGCTACGGGCAGCGGAGGGGAACATGAGAGTGAATAGATTGATGTATTCCCCATTTAGGATATGTTCCCGTATTTTTCTACAGAGATTGAAACCAGGGGGCTGGTCAGTATCAAATAACACCGGAGTCTGATCAGCATTGCAGATTTGAGAAAGTGAGTATGACGTTTCCTGTCACATGCGCAAGACAAATCAAGGAAAGCTTTCAAGCTTGTCAGGGAAATCAGGTGGCAACTTTTGGCATATTGTGCTTCTCCTTGCATTAAACTGAGTTGTGGGAACGTTGTGTTTCCATGCTACCTCCTGTGCCTTCATTTGCAACATCTCATACGATACACTGCAGCCGTTGTTTCGCATTTCATTCACATACCCAAACAGGTTCATTGATTTGTGGAAACTTGCCAGTTTTAGAACCTCTAAACACATGTCTAGAAAGGTTTATGTTTTTTAGCTTGTCTTTCACTTCCTGCCATTCTCACACCAACATTTCACTCACTGAAAACTGCCTTTCTGCAGCTCTGTTACCATGCTGTTCAGCAAAACTGTTTGCTTCCAGCTTGAAGCCCACAGAATACTTTTTATATTTACCCATAATCACAAAGAAAGCAGAATCAGATACAGAATGCTGGTTCTGTAAGAATGACACGCGTTAATGTGTCAGTGTACAGTTTAGCTGTCATGGGAAGATACAAGTCTCACGTGCTTTGCTCGTGAGATCCAAGTCTCTTGTGCCACATTCATGGCAGTTTCGCCTGCCCACCCGCTCCCCTTGAGCCTTCGGCTGGCACTGAGAATGTGTGATGAGAATGCCATGTGACTATTATGCAGTGAATACTTTGGGACCGATTTTAGGGACTGAAAAAAGGGGTGCGACTATTATGCAGTGAAATACAGCAAAATAAATTTAAACAGGTTGATCATGGAAATCTCCAGGGAATTGTAAAGATGGGCATCACTTAAACTTACTATTTGTGGTAAGGTCAATCTGCTTACCCCTTCATGGATCACTGCCTTGTCGTGGCGAAGGCGCTTGAATAGCTATGAGCTTTGCTGTGCAGGGCCACCCAAGACGGACAGGTCATAGCCAGGAGTTTAGACTAAATGTGATCCACCTGGAGAAGGAACTGGCAAACCACTCCAGTATTTTGCCAAGAAAACTCCACGGACATAAAAAAGGAGAAGCTTTGAGAAGAAAGTGAGAGTTTCCAAGGCATGCTCTGGTTCATGGGGTCACGGAGAGTCGAACACGACTAAGACGACTAAACAACAACAGCAATATGCTTGAGATAAATATTCTGCCACAAACAATATTTACGCTACATAGTATTTGTCTATGTATTCTCCAGCTGTATTCTCAAAAGTTCAGTGTGATATATTTCAGAAATTTATGTTGGGTAATTCTTCATCTCATTTATCTACCAAATGCAGTTCTCTATACAGGATGGAGGATTTAACTTACCAGACATTAGACCTTATCATAAGGCGTATCTGTTAGCACAGGACTGGGGGACCCTTTCTGGTCTTAATCTCCCCCACCCCACCCCACCTTCAAAAGAGGGGAGTCAGCAACATCCACCACATGGGCTGCCTCAGCCCTAAGGCAACAGTTTCTCTTAGTAAACAATTCAAACAGCTGAGGTGGGGAAATGGATAGGAAAATTGTATAGGATATTTGGAAAAGCTTTCCCAAATAAAAATAATATTGGCATATTCATCCTGGCCACCTTCTCTCAGTTTCTCATTTTCCCAATCTTTAGGTCGTCAGTCAGCGCTGGCTTTTTTCTTCTTGCCTCAGTTCTTTCCCACTTTGTCTTGTGTCCATTAGATTATGAGTCTGTGGAGAGGAACTGTCTTAGAATTGATTTTATCTCTAATGTACGAATCGCCCTTAGACATTTTAAAGCCCTTTATGTGAATAGTAGCAGTAGATTCCCTTCTTTTCTAAAGCCATTTTAAAACTTCTAATGAAAGAAGGGTTCCATAGTTGGAAGAAGTCTATCTTTTTGCTTTTCTATGACTTGTCTCCAGATAAACTTTGGAAAGCTTATATTTTAAATTCTATGAATAAGAAAAAGGATCAGCTGTTCTGTATCATAACTTTTTTTTAAAAACCGACTCTTGCAGAGTTATTGTAGGCAGGATAAACAATTGGAGGCAAAGCACACAGGGACAGATTAGCTGTCCTGTAAATCCACTACTTCTCACCTGGATGCCTGATATAGCCAAACTCATGTTGAAAGCAACATTTCTAACCTGAACACAACAGTGAATGCATGTACAGTGCAAGGTAACTAGGAAGTTCTACCTGTAATGCTGTATTGTTTTTAACACTCGATTGGAAGCCATCCAGACTGGCTGGGGAAACTCAGCCAGATGGGCGGGGTATAAATAATAAATTATTATTATTATTACCTCTGCTCAGTGTGACTATGGCTTCATCTGCACTATATTTTTAAAGCACGATGATACCACTTTAAACACTCATGGTTCTCCCCAAATAACCCCTCACAGAGCTACAAATTTCAGCATCTAGCAAGAACACTTTATACGGTGCTGATAGCAAATCAAGTAAAGCTTTGCATGTTGTGATTATGTCTTTAATATAATTTATAACCTACAAAGAAGTCACAGCAAGAGGGAGGTCACAGCAACATCCTTCTTCCTCATTCTTTTCTGAAAAAAGAAAAGAAAAAAGAAGAGCCTAGCACTGCTGGAGGATGAGAAAACGAGTAAGCAATCGGCAGTGCTGGGAGCCGTCTAGTGGTGGCCTCGCCACATGCTGCTGTAGCAGCTGTTGGAACACTTTGCTGCAACAGTCACCCGGAGGCTTCTGACCATATGGAGAGTTTTCATGCATTTCTGTGCAACAACCCATCCAGATTTCAAACAGAAAGTGTGTGACAACACATTCGTTTGTCCATGGCCTTTGATGCACAAATCTAAATGCGTCCCAGTAGCTGTGTTTGGCAACCTATTATAATTTTGATGATAACCCTCCAGAATGATTGTCAAGAAGTTGGAAGGCTGCAGTAAATGAATTCTGAGTTGCAGTTTGACCTGGTAGGTACCAGTCTGGAAAGGGGTGGGGGACCTTTCTGACCTTCTGGGCTACATGTGAGTGGTGGTGGGAACAGATGCAAAAGTAGGAGGAGCAACTGATATAACAACAACAACAACAACAACAACAACAACAACAACAACAACAACAACAACATAATAATAATAATAATAATAATAATAATAATAATAATAATAATAATAATTTATTTGTACCCCGCCCCCCTGGCTGGGTTTCCCCACTCTGGGTGGCTTCCAACAAAGACCAAAAATACACTAAAATGTCACACATTAAAAACTTCCCTGAATAACTCCTACCTCTGTACAGTGAGCTAGTTTCTTCACACTCATCACCATCATCCTGTTACACATATTCATTTTTGCAACAAATGAAAATTTTGGGCAAAATTTTGGGCCATTATTTGGTCCAATTTTTCATTGGGTACAAAAACAAAAGCACACGCCTTTCAGTTGTGCTGTTCTTTCTTGGGATGGTGTCTGCAGTCTTCCAGTCCGTTTTTGCCATTCCACTTGGCTTGGTCCAGTGGCTCTAAAAATAGGTCAAAATACAAAACAACCCCTTGAATTAAGGAGAGGAACATCTCAAGATAATATTAGCACTTCTCCGAGTTTGGAAGTGAAGTCTGATGCCCAGTGTTAAGGAATGAGAACTCCTATTTTGAGAACAGTAGTTTGGCCTCATGCCTGGTCTGTGGGTTTGATTTAGAAATAAGGAAAAGTCCAGATGCCACAGCTGTGTATCTCTGCACTTCCTGGGCTGGAATTTATTCATATGATACTTTGCCTGTCTTCTCTTGCCTATGAAAGTTCATTCCCAAGCCAGATATGTAAGTCCTGAAGGAGCAGGGATGGGCAAATCTGAATTTCTCAGTTTCTCAGTCTTAAATCCAGTTCTTTTCATTTCCAGATCAGGTTGCATTTCCTCCCCCCAAAATTCCTCCTAAAATTCATCAGCATTTTAGTGTGATTTTCTCCTAACATACACATTTTTGCAAAGTATTTTCCCTCTTTAAATGCATTTGTGTGTGTTATTTTCACCAATATATGCCTTTTTATACGCATTTTATCTTAGTGTACACATTACTTGGCTGGAGAACTGCATTGCAAAATTTAGAGAAGTATGAATTTTGAACAATCACTGCATTTCAGTTCACATATTGTTTCAGAAAATGTGAATTAGGTAGAGTCACTTTTTGGTGAGAAATGAATTTTATTTCTCCCCATGCCTATGCAGGGCTCACAGGCTCTGGGTTGTTTTTTCTGCAAGACACTAGAATGGCTATTTTTAAAAAAATGCATTTTATATGAAAGTTTTCCCAGTGACTGGCATTGACACTGAAGTTGGCAGGGTGACCAGTATGGTTGGTATTCTACTGTGTGATCTTTGGGGCTTCCATGTAAGGTAAAAGGTAAAGGACCTCTATATGGCTAAGTCCAGTCAAAGGTGTCTATGGGGTGCAGCGCTCATCCCGCTTTTCAGGTCGAGGGAGCCAGCGTTTGTCCACAGACCGCTTTCCAAGTCAGGTGGGCAGCATGACTAAACCATTACCGGCAGATGGAGGACCATGATGAGTGCCAGAATGCACGGAAACACTGTTTACCTTCCCGCTGCAATGGTACCTGTTTATCTACTCACACTGGTATGCTTTCAAACTGCTAGGTTGGCAGAAGCTAGGACAGAGCAACGGGAGCTCACCCCGTTGTGAAGATTCAAACTGCCAACCTTCCAATTGGCAAGCCTAAGAGGCTCAGTGGTTTAGATCACAGCGCCACCCGTATCCCATGTATCATGCTATGCAAGCCTTGATGATCAGCTGATCCTTGGGGCTTGTATAGTGTCATGCAGCTGATAAGTGGGCAACCCCACCCACCTGTCTTGACGACCATCAGCAGGTGCAGGGAGATAAGGCTCTGGCCTGCCAGCCAAATCCAGTTCCCTCACCCCTATTTAACAGTGATAGAAAACTCAAATCAGGTACCCTAAGACTCACCTAGATTGTGCAAAGGCTTTTTCAGGCATTCATCTCAGATAGGCTGGTGTCAAAACAAGAGTATGCACACAAGGATCCTGTGAATATTTATTGAGGTTGAAAAGAAATACAGGCTCAGCAGAAGGTAATGAGTCCCAGCAGCTGCTACACTCAAGCAAGCTGACAGAAAAGGTGAGGCCAGCCAGACTAGAAGCTGTGGTCCTAGTTTAAGTAGCCCAACATCAGGACAAGTAGTTCAGAACTGCATGGAAGCAATGGAGTTGTCTCAAAGGGTGGGCACCTCCACCTCCACCTGCTATAAACAGGGGCAGCCCATCCTGTTTTGCTACCTGAAGCAAAATAGCAAGGTGCTAACCTGTGCCTTAACTATACGGACTAGTTAACTATACGTATAGTTAAAGCCATGGTTTTCCCAGTAGTGATGTATGGAAGTGAGAGCTGGACCATAAAGAAGGCTGATCGCCGAAGAATTGATGCTTTTTTTTTTTTTTTTTTTATTATTATTTTATTAAGGATTTTCTTGTTTTACAGAAGTGTAGTGCCTCATATATATTTTTCCCCATGTAACATTTTTACAAATCCGTTTCATTTGTTGAGGCATTAGGGGGAGAAGAAAATAAAAATAAAAATAAAAAAAGGAGAGAAAAGAGAAAGGGGGTGGAGAGAGGGAAGATGGATAAGGGTGGGATTGGGTGGCGGTGTTTCTATTATGTTTAATGTATGTAGAGTTTGGTGTCAGCGTGCTTGTGTTGTTCACTTGTGTTCCTTTGGTGGTGAGAGAGGTTGGGGTTGGCCTAGGGTGTGATTGTTTGCTTGTGATTGGCTGTGGTGATCTTTGTTTTCGTGTGTGAGTGAGGTGGGTGGGTGTTTTGGATCAGGTTAGCCATATTGATTTGTATGCTGTTGGTGGATTATTGTCGTTGTCCTGTTGGGCTGTGTGTGTGATAAAGGGGAGCCATACCGGGGTGAAGGTGTCTTCTTCTGTTTGTCCCCGTGTCAGTTTCAGTTTATTAGTTAATTTTTCTAGTAGGGCTGTTTCCCATACTATTTGATACCATTGGTCCATGCTTACTCCTGACAGGTCTCTCCAGTGTCTGGTTATGGTGTTTCTGGCTGCTGAGAGCAGGTGGGTTATGAGTTCTTTGTGGTGTAAATGGGCATTGTTGTCTTGGAAGATGTTTAGTAGGGCCAATTCTGGGGTGGTGTCTATTACTTGCTTAGTTATTTTACAAATTTCTTGTATGGCTGTTGTCCAGAATAGTTGGATTTTGGGACACTCCCACCACATGTGGAAGTATGTGCCTGTGGAGGTGCACCCTCTCCAGCATTTTGGTGAGGTTCCTGGGTGTATTAGCGCTAGTTTCCTTGGTGTTAGGTACCACCTGTAGGTGAGTTTCAGTGTGAGTTCTTTTCTTTTCGTTGATATGGATTTAAAGGGGGGTTTAGACCACATTCTGGTCCATTGAGTGGGGTTTATCTCATAGCCTATGTCATTCTCCCATTGATTTTTGATTGCGTCTAGGGGATTTGCGAGATTTTGGAGTAGTATTTTGTATATTGCGGATACCATCCCTTTACCGTTTCCCTTTGTTGTTAGGAGGAGGTTTTCGAAGGTTGTCAGGGGCCTAGTTGCTGCTGATTTTACTGTTGGGTTGTTTAAGAGGGCATGTAGTTGGTGTTGTGTTAACCAGGGCATTTGGGTGTCTTCTAGTTTGTCTTGTATTTCTTGTGTTGACAAGGGTTTGTTATTTTTATAAAAGTCTATTAGGCGATACAAGCCTTTGGTTCGCCAGGTTTTTATCTTGAGGTTTTGTGCTGCATGGTGGAATAATGGGTGGTATGCCAGGGGGATTAGTGGGGATGGGGTTGGGGATAGTTTGCCTATTTGTGTTTTCCATGCTTTGAGCATGGTCTGTGTGTACCTGTTAAGTGTTGTGGGAATTTTCTTTAGTTTGTTTGGGAGGAGTGGGTATGTTGTGGTGCAGGTGTTTTCAATTGTGTCCCTCTCTAGGTGTACCCATTGTTTTGTCTCATCTTCTAGTATATATGGGATTATATGGCGTATTTGGTTGGCGTTGTAATATGCTTCTATGTTGGGGATTCCCCATCCTCCTTCTGAGGTGGGGAGGTGCAGGTATTTGGGGCTTATTCTTGGTTTTTTATGTGAGAAGATGAAAGAGTGTAGTTTTCTCTGCCAACTGTGAAGTTGGGTTGAGGGGATCCAGATTGGGAGGGTTTGGAATAGGTAGGTTAGTTTTGGGAGTGTGATCATTTTGATCATGGCTATTTTGTCTGAGAGAGTGAAATTCATGTTATTCCATCTCTTTAGGTCTTTGTTAATTTGTCGCCACAGGGGCTTGTAGTTGTGGAGGTATAATTTATTGAGGTTTCTGGTTATTTGTACCCCTAGGTATCTGAACTTGGTGTGGCAAAGTTTTATTTTGGTGACCTTCGTGAGTTCTTTTTGGGTGTGAGGAGGGGTGTTGAAGCACATAGCTTCTGACTTTGTGAAATTTACCTGTAGGCCCGACACCATTGCAAATGCGTTGAGTTCTCTGATTAGGGAGGTTGCTGTGCTTATGGGGTCTGGTGTTGTGACCATTAGGTCATCTGCAAAGAGCCCTAATTTATAGGTCCTGCCTTTTATTTCCACTCCCTTGATGTCTGCGGCTGCTCGGATGCGGATTGCTAGGGGTTCCAGAGCCAGGATAAATAAGAAGGGAGACAGTGGGCATCCTTGTTTCGTGCCTCTTTGGATAGCTATAGTGTTAGAATCCATATTGTTAGTTCTGCATTTTGCTGAGGCTTGGGAGTATATTTGTTTGAGGATTTGTAGGAAGTTGGGGCCAAATTTCATGTTAGTTAGTACTGCTAATATGTATTTCCACTCCAAGCAATCAAAGGCTTTGAGTATGTCTAGGGACATAATTGTCAATGGGAGTTTGGTTGCCTTGCTGTGTTCGATCAGGTTCAGTAGTTTCCTGATGGGGTCTGTTATATTGCGGCCAGGGACAAAGCCAGTCTGGTCTGGGGCTATTAACTTGTGTAGGAAGATTTTTAGGCGGTTGGCCAAGATTGATGTGAATATCTTGTAGTCTTGGTTTATTAATGAGATTGGGCGGTATGATTCTACTTTGAGGCTGTCTTTTAGTGGTTTTGGGATGGAGACTATTTTGGAGTGGGTCCAGGTTTTGGGGATGGGGCCTCCTTTTATGATGTCGTTGAATAGGCGGGTCATGTAGGGCATCAAGGGTTCTTTGAATTTCTTATAGAATTCTGCTGTGAAGCCGTCTGGGCCTGGGGCTTTGTGTGGTTTCAAGTTTTTGAGGACCGCATCTATTTCCTCTGGGGTGATAGGGCTATCCATGAATTCCTGTTCCTCATCAGTTAGGGTAGGCATGGTCAGTCCTGCTAGAAATTTTTTGATTTCCCTCTCTGGTGGGTTATGGGAGGTGTATAGGTTGGAGTAAAATTCTGCAAATTCTGAAATTATTTCTTTGGGGGAGAATGTTATGTTGCCGTCTTTTTTGGTGATGCAGTGTATTCTTGTTTTGAGTGCTTTTTTCCTACATCTATTTGCTAGTAATCTGGAGTTTTTCCCTCCATATTCATAGAAACGTTGTTTAGAGTATAGAATGTTGATCATTGTTTTGTTGATTTCTAAGGAGTCTAGTTCTCTCCTTTTCTGTTCTATAAGTTTGAGGAGTTTTTTAGATCCTGTTTGTTTGTAGCGTGATGAGAGGGCTGTGATGTCTTGTTCTATTTTGCTAATTTTTGAGGAGGTTTGTTTTTTAAGGAATGTTTTCTCTTTTATGCAAGCTCCTCTGGTGACCGCTTTCATTGCGTCCCATAGGAGGGGGGTTGTTGTATTGTTTACATCGTTTTCTTTGAAGTAGTTTTGGAGGGTTTTTGTGAGACTCTCTCTAATTTGTTTGTTTGTAGTTAGGATGGGACTGAAGGACCAGGATGGGGTGGTTTGTGTTCCTTCTCCTATTTTAACAGTGACTTCTACTGGGGCGTGATCTGTGATTTTAATGTTACCTATGTTTGTTGATTCTACTGAGGGAATCAGACCCTGTGTGAGTAGAATGCTGTCCAGTCTGGACACTGTATCATGGCGTCCCGATTGGAATGTATGGCTGATGTCTCCCGGGTTTTGCTCACCCCAAATGTCATAGAGACCCATGTTTTTTAGCATTTTTAGTAACTTGTAAGAGTTCCTGGTTGTTGGGGGTTTCCTTCGGAGGAAGGTTGCCCATGGGGTTGTGGGGTGGATATCTTTCAGGGATATACCTTTCATATTTAGATTGAGGTCCCCTCCTAGGATTGCTTCCCCTTCAGAGAAGGAGAGGAATTTGTTTAGTGTTTTCTGGAAGAATTCTAGTTGTTTCGTGTTTGGGGCATATATGGAGCCGATTGTCAGTTTGATTTTGCCATCTAGTGTCCCTTTAGCGAAAATGAATCTGCCTTTTTTGTCCTTGAGGACTGTTGTGGCAGTGAAGTTCAGGTCCCTACTGAGTATTATGGCTACACCACGGGCTTTCCCTGAGCCTCGTGCGACCCACTGTTGACTAAAGCGGGGGTCGCTCAGGAGTTTGCTGCCTTTGGGTGGATTGTGTATTTCTTGTAGGAAGGTGATGTGTGGTTTCATGGTGTTTATGTATGAGGTGATGCGTTTTCTTTTGATGGGGTTTCCCAGCCCCCTCACGTTTAATGTAATTGCTTTTAGGTTAGCCATTTTGTTTATCTATTATGTGGGGCGATTCCCTGCCAACCCGTTCGGGTTGTCTTGTGTCTCTCTCTTCGTGTTGTTTAAAGAACCAGTGGGGTTGCGCTGACCTAGGGTGTGGTGGGTGGGGGGCTAGTAGGATTAGAGTGAGATTTGGGTTAAAGAGTAGGGGGTAAGTTGTAGGGAGTTTCCTATATGTAGTCATATAGGTGTTTGTTTGGGGTATTTTGGGCCATCTGGCATTTAGCCAGTTGGTCCTAGGTCTCAGCTGGTGTGGAAGGCCGTGTTCAAGGACAGGCCGTCCCCCCTGTTGTCTGCGATAGGGGGTGATCAGCGAGACAGTGTGAAGTGACTTTGTAACGTCGCTGTCAGGTATAAGGTTTGTAAGCAGTGTTGCCAGTATTATGAGCAACATTGTTGGTGTGTTGGGGTGGGGATGTGGGTGCTGGTACGCTCTGGTGCCACCATAGTGCTGGTTGGGTATCAGATTTTAGCCTGATTGTGGGTTGTGTTATTAAGGTTGGAGTTGTTTTTCCTTAGTATGGAGTATGAGGATGTTGAAGGTGTGGGTGATGGGGAATGTGGTTGAGGTCGTCTGGACTGGTGTTGGGGTGGGGATTTCTGTGGGGGTGCGGGGCTGGGGGGGGTGTTGATGGTGTTAACTAAATCTATGTTTTGGGGGGGGAGGGGAAAAAAGGGGGGGGAATCACCAGTCCTTCAGTTTGTGGTTTTTTCCTGGTTGCTTCTTTCAGCCGGGGTTGTTGTTGTTGTAGGGTTGTCCATCTGCGATGAGTTGGTTTGGTTGATCTTGGTCTGGTTTCTTGTGTCGTATGGCCGGCGGGACGGTTCTGAGCATGATGCTTGCCTGTATTGGTTTGCGTTGTTGCGCCGCTTCTGTTGTATCTTTTTCTTCTGTACCATTGTCCAGTTGTTTGCTGTTGTTTCCTCGTGGTTGGGGCTGTCGCTTGGTGGGTTTGTCGGTTTCCATTCCGGCGGGAGGTCGAGTTCAAGGTTCTTTAGTAGTTGCAGGGCCTCAGGTATGTTGGTAGCCATGTGTTGTGTTGTGTTCGTTGTTACAATGAGGCGGAAGGGGAAGCCCCATCGGTATTTGATCCCTGCTTGTTGGAGACGCTGGGTGCATGGGCGCAGGCTTTTCCTCCGGTTTAGGGTATCCTGAGATAGGTCCTGTAAGGCCAGAATGGGGGTTTCTCCATATCGAAGGTTGCTTGAGTTTCTGAGTTGGTGCCATATTTCTTCCTTCTTTCGGTAGCGTGTGAAACATACAATGATGTCTCTCGGGGGGGCGCTGGGTTTTGGCATAGGTTTTAGGGCTCTGTGAGCCCTCTCCAAGTCCTCTGCCTCAAGTTTCAGGCTTGGGATTGTGTTTTTCAGCCAGCGTATAATTAGGTCTGCTGGGCTTTTCTCCTCTGTTTTTTCAGGAAAGTTGCGGAAGCGGATGTTACAACGTCTATTGCGGTCTTCAAGGTCGGCTTGCTTAATTTTCATCTCGTTGTGTTCTGCTTCCATTTGGTTTACCAGTTCGTCCAGTTTCTTGTTCACACGTGCATTCTCCTCCCGGTATTGTTCTATTATTCTTTCTTGCATTTGGTTCTTGTTCTCTAGAGCTTCCACTTTGGAGGTTAGATTGTTGATTAGTACCTGCATGGGAGCCATTGTGGCCTTCAGTGCTTCTTCTAATCGTGCTTCCATTTCCCTCAGATCTCGTTTCGTTATTGGGTGGTCATCATCTTGAAGGGGAGCTACCATCTTAGCATTGTTTGCCATCTCCCTGGTTGGTGTCATCTCGGTCTCCCTGATGGTTTTGGTTTGAGGTTGGCTTGGCGTCCTCTTGGGGTTGGGCGTGTGGTGGTTAGGAGTTGTGGCAGTGGTGATTCCTGGGTATTGTTGGGTTGCTGAGCTGATCAGGCTTTGTTGGCTGGTGGCTTTTACAGAGCGTTTCGATTAGGTGGTCATTTGTGTCACTTCTAGCCTGTGTTTTAAGAACTTCTCTAGGGCTTCTGTAGATGCCTCAGCGGTGCCGCCGAGGCGGGGGGGGGGGCAGGTAAGTAGAGATGGGTATACTAACGGACAGACAGTTCATATAAAGGGAAGGGGGTTAGCAGGTAGAGATGCAAGAGATTAGAGGGTATATGTTTAATTTTCCTCCATTTTTAATTACTTTCCCACAAGCAAAAAATAACAACAATAACCAGGGGGAAATATTATTCTTAAGAAAAACAAATCAAACAAAACCATGCAGTTATTTTTTGTTCTCCAAATGGGTATATGGAGGAAATTTTTGTTTTAAAAGAGAGTGGTGGTCGTAGCTGGGGGCGAAAGATTCCCCCCTCAGGAGCAGGCGAACAAGAGCTTTAAAAAGAGAAAGAAAAGAAGAATAATTGTATGGCTCTGCTCTGTCTTTTAAAAAATAATAATAATATGTCCCCCCAACCACCGCCACCACTCTCCGTCTGCAGAAAAGCAACCAAAAATGTACGGGTAAAAGATAAAAATGAGAATTAAAGGTAAAAAAAAAAGGGGGGGTGTCTTTAAATAAAGCTTTTTATTTTTATTTTTTTTTAAATGAGTAAAGTATAGGTAAAAGAGGGTAGGTAAAAGAGAGTGGAAAGTCTGGGGCGGAGTGGCAGTCCCAGGAAATGGCCTGTGATGGTTCAGGGCTGTTTTCTGGGTACTGCCATTTTAAATCTTAAGAGGGGGGTTTGAGGTGGAAATAAAATGAGGTTTAAATTGAGGATGTGTGTGTGGAAAAGTGTGTCTTTAAATAGTGAGTAGAAAAGATAGAAATAAAAGTAAAGATTCAAATAAAGGGTGGCTGCAGCAGCAGTGGCCCCTCTTTTAAAAAGAAAAGTGGTAAAAGTAGGTATATGGGGGGGGAGGGATAAGAAAGATGTATATATATATTTTCTTTAAAGGGAGGGAGGGAGGGGGAGGAAAGGGTTAAAAAAAGGGGGTGTTAAAAAAAAAAAGGGGGGGAGGTTGTTTTTTCTTTTCTGTGGTCTCCTTTGTTATGCAGCTTCTCTGTGTTCTCCTTGCCGCTGGAGCTCCCGGTAGGGCTCAGCCACGTGCGTTTTTGTTTTTTTTTTCCTTCCTCCCCGAAGCCTATTTTGCCTTCACCGTGCTCACCTACCTCTCCTCTGCTTTCCCGTCGGCAGAGATGGGGGCAGCAACGGTAAATTTGGGGCTCCTTTTTCTTTCTTTCTTCTTCTTCCTCTCTCTCCCTTTCTTTCTCCCTCTTTGCGTTAGTTCCACTGTCCTCCGGGTTTTGGAGCTCCTCTCGGCTGTTGGGGGGGGGGTCGGGTGCCTTTCCGGCTCAATCAAGGTCGTGGGGGGGTGTTTTGGCTCCTTTGATAGATGCCCGGGCACCCCCAATTCCTCTCCGTTGGCAGTGCTGGCAGCAGCAGTTCTGGGGGGTCCGGGAATCGGTCACCAGAGCCTTTTACTCTGGCTGGCTTCAGGAGCTCTTTTCTTCTGCTGCTGCCGCCATGCTGCCTCGCCGGAAGTCGTCAGAATTGATGCTTTTGAATTATGGTGCTGGAGGAGACTCTTGAGAGTCCCATGGACTGCAAGAAGATCAAACGCATCCATTCTTAAGGAAATCAGACCTGAGTGCTCACTGGAAGGACAGATCGTGAAGTTGAGGCTCCAATACTTTGGCCACCTCATGAGAAGAGAAGTCTCCCTGGAAAAGACCCTGATGTTGGGAAAGATGGAGGGCACAAGGAGAAGGGGACGACAGAGGATGAGATGGTTGGATAGTGTTCTCGAAGCTACAAACATGAGTCTGACCAAACTGCGGGAGGCGGTGGAAGACAGGAGTGCCTGGCGTGCTCTGGTCCATGGGGTCACGAAGAGTCGGACACGACTAAACGACTAAACAACAACAACCTGTGCCTGCCCCCCTTGTTTCCTCCTTCGAAGCCTTGCTTACTGGGGTTGTATGACTGCAGCTTCCAAGATCCAGTGAAACCATGCAAGATCCCTGAGAGATCAGGCGGAGGCCTCTGCGCCATCTTGTGGGACTCTTGCACAATCTCCCAGGGTTCTTTCTTGCAAGATTTTGCCAGAATCTGAAAGCCACTGCAGCTACTTCTCTTCACTTTTTTGGTGGTGCTGCTGCCTGGGCAGGAGGCTCTTGGATTCCACCACCTGAGGTGCCTATCTCCGTCTGCCTCATGGATGGGCTGGCCCTGGCTATAAAGATGGACAAGGTGAGCTCACTCATGAGACTCTTATGCAATGCGAGACTGATGATCACGCAGACATGCACTGCATCAGGAAGGATGCCGCTGGTCCTGGGTCCCCTTCTGACTCTGGTTCCACCCCTAGAGTTTGGCTGAGTCCCTCCCAGAATTGCTCTTTTCTCCAAGAGGGAAGCGGGGAGATGGGACTCCTGCTTCCCCAGCTGGGGCAGCTCTATCCTGGGAGAGGGAAAGACCCGCTTCCTCCAGACTCTCTTCCCCACCCCATGCCATCCTGTTTCCCCTTCCCTACGCTCCTGATCCTGGGGATGCCTTGGAGCGACATGGGCAAATAGATTGGTGATGAGCTATAAGGCAGCTTTGACTTTCTATTTCTATACTCAGAATGGGTGACACTTTCAATTTTGGTTCTCTCAGATTACCATTTTTCCAATCTTAAATTCCATTCATATTTTTGGGGCAACTTGTGCATCTGTATATGCAATTTTGCTTACGTTACACATTTTTGTAAAGCAGTAAATACTATTGTACTTTTTAAAAAACAAAACAAAAACTAACATATGCATTGTCATGCACACTCTAATATGTGCATATTTGTACACATTACTTGGCTGGAGAACTGCATTGAAAAATGTGGAGAGGTGCAAATAGTGTAGAATGACAAGTTATCACTTCGCATAGAGTTCCAGAGAAAGTGCATTTGGTAGCTTCATCCTTAATAGTGAACTTATTCTGATTTCTTGCCCATCCTAACTCCATACCAGATGCTCCAGCTGTCCCAGATTTCTGGTACCTGCCTCTGGTAAATTACTTTCCACTTCTATGACACTTTTCTGTGTAAATATTTGCCCAAAGCCACAACACAACACACTAAATGCAAATCAATATAGCATTACAATAACACCCCAGTGCTAGATCATTTCAAAACTTCATATGACAATCCAAATAATTCCTTTTTATAACTTAAACATTTTAACATTTTAAATGATTATAAAATAAGCTGTTATTAAAATGTACCGGTTAATGTCAAGCAAATATAATAAGCATTCCAAGTACAATCATTTTAACAATAACAGGAACAGGAACTCACTCCATCATAGTACTGTACAAAATACTAATACAACAAAGAGTGGGCTCCTCACTCCTCCCAAAAGGAATTATGCAAAGGGAAAACGCCCTTAGGTCTGTGGCTTATTTTGTCCATAGAATGCCTTGTGGCTGTTATTATTATTTTTTAAGAAATGTGAGTGGTTAGATCTGTCATTCTTCAGAATCTCTAAAAGTGAATAAATCTCTTAGGGGCAGAGAGTTGCCACCTCTCTTCCACGTCACGCTGGTGGCGTCATTGTTGCTGGGGGAACTGCGCCTTGTGGGGCGGCCCCCAGCCAGTCAGCACCAAGAGGGGGTGTTGTTGCAGGAGATTTAACTACGGCACGACTGGTGGCACCCTCTCACTCGCCCTAATGCCAGGTCACCCTCCCCACCCACCCTCTTTTCATGCTTTGCTCAGATATGACCTGGCTATGGACAATTGTTGGTCACCATATTGTTGTGGCCAGGTAGGAATTTTTCCACTTGGCAAATTGACACTGGCCATTTGGTTTTCACCTACCTGGTAGCAATCGTCACAACTTTGTGTAGGTTAGGCATTGGGTAAGCCTTTGTTTGGACGAAGGGGAGGTTGCAGACTTCACCTGCCCCTTCTCAGTAAGAGTATCCTGCTAAAGGGATCTGGGGTGTGAATCCTGTCCGATGCCTGGACGTAGGCTAGGACCATGTCACAGCCTATGTGGGGACCCCCTGGGTGCCCCTATTTGATGTAAGTCATAGGGTGCCCCCTATCAGTTGTTTACCCTAAGATATACTCTCTGCAGATGGACAGGAGTCAAGCTATAGCTTGGTCTCACCCCAATGCCTAAGCCAAACAACTCACATCTGTAACCAAGAAGGTTGTGGCCTAGTTGAACCCATAAACCAAAATACTTTGTGTCGGTGTTTATTGTCCTCCTGGGAACTTTGAAGCATGGAGGCCTTGGCATGCAAATGACAATTGTTCACATTTTTTAGACAGAGTAACTGACTGTTTAAATATTACACTTTTTTTTAACAGAGTAACTGACTAGTTTTAATACTAGGAAGAGGTTGTACTCCAGGGAAAGTTTAGCTGTTCTTATGTTATGATTCCCATTGAATGTACTGTATATGCATTCTGTTGGCTCTGACCTTGCCATTTGCTAAGGAGAGCTTTCATCTAAATTTAGGTTGGCCGGTTGTTAGCTGTAAAGGAAGGTATTCAGAACCCTAGGGATAAAAGTAATGATGCATTAATTTCAGTGGCCAGAAGAACATTGGATATGATCCTCCATTATTTAAGACATGACAGCCAACTTGGAAAATAGTGTTTGGCAACTACAGCCAAAGCCCTGGGAATATTGAGGTGGGATTACTAATCATAAAGTGCCCCAAACTACAGCAGATAGAACAATATTACCCAGAATGTACTGTTACTGTTGTAGGTGTGTTTGCAATATTTATGGCACACTGTTCAATTTTAAACTCCCCAGGGACTCTTCATAAAAAGAGACAATTAAGACCTTACTTCTAAACAACAAAAGCATGAGTGTTTCTATAAATTGTTTCAACATTGTATTTTTAAATTGTTCTAAGCTACCTTATAGTAAAGGGCAGGCAAAAAAAAAGTCTAATTCTAATCACCATCATCACCACCTTCATCATCTTGACAATGCAGCCTCATCCGCCGCCCACTGTTCTTCACTGAAACTGCAGGAGGAACAATCAAGAACAACTCCTCCTCAAGAGAGAGCCCAGGAGAGCAGTGTAGCCTAATAGTTAGATGCAATCATATGCTGGGGGGGAAAGAAATAAATTTATGGAGCAAAATGACCATTTCTGTTGTTGCCCAGTAGGGGTCAGGGATGATAGGACTTCTAGAATCATAGAATCATAGAATCATAGAGTTGGAAGAGACCACAAGGGCCATCGAGTCCAACCCCCTGCCAAGCAGGAAACACCATCAGAGCACTCCTGACATATGGTTGTCAAGCCTCTGCTTAAAGACCTCCAAAGACGGAGACTCCACCACACTCCTTGGCAGCAAATTCCACTGTCGAACAGCTCTTACTGTCAGGAAGTTCTTCCTAATGTTTAGGTGGAATCTTCTTTCTTGTAGTTTGGATCCATTGCTCCGTGTCCGCTTCTCTGGAGCAGCAGAAAACAACCTTTCTCCCTCCTCTATATGACATCCTTTTATATATTTGAACATGGCTATCATATCACCCCTTAACCTCCTCTTCTCCAGGCTAAACATGCCCAGCTTCCTTAGCCGTTCCTCATATGGTCTCACTCAGCACACTGCAGATGGCACAGTGCTTCCGGGGGTGGTGTGGGGGAGCATGAAGCAGCAGCAGAGGCGTCAAGTTGCCCCCAAGACTGGGGGCGGCAGCTGGTGTGCACCACACATGTCATGTTAGTATGACACCACATGCATCTTAAATCATGCATGTGTGACGACATGCGTGTTCCAGAGGAGGCAAGGGGGCTCTGGAGGAGCTGGCCACTGAACCTGCAATGTGCAATGCGGACACCTCAAGATTGAGGGAGCTCACCCCCATTAAAACAAATATTGAGGGGTCTGAGGTACCTTTGGCCCCCTGGAGTTGGCGCACCTGAGCAGCAGTATAGATGTGCAAACCTCCTGCCCAGCATTTACCCTTCCCCCTCCCTGGAATGACTTTGCCTTGTTGGATGTAGCATCCTGTCTCCAAGGGCTACCAGCCAGTTGCCTCTGGGAAGCTCACAAGCTACACTTTTCCTCAATTGTCCACCAGCTACTGGTATTCTAAGGTCTGTACATACTACATATTTAGAAGAATGAAGAATTGAGAGATCTTCTTATGTGGAGATCTGAAGACCTATGGATTACAAATTTGACCAAGGTGGAAGCTGGAGCTCTTGGGACATTTGGACTTAAAAGAAGCAAGAAACAAGATTTGGGCTCCACTCTTAAATATGGAGGTCTGGCTGGAAGAAAAATGGACATTATTGGGACAGAGCTTCTCCGAGACTTGGTGTTTAATATAAAGGACTATCAAAAAAACCGGCAGAGAGGAACTGAGAGAGAATTAAGGGCCTCAGACGTGAGATCTCCAGGCTGATAGCAGTTAGACCGATGAACATTTTTTGGGGATCGAAACCGGGAAAGGGGGGGGTGAGGTTTGGGAATCCAAAGGGTATACAATTATATCTTGTTTTTAGTTTTTCTTGACTGGGTTTGTTATTAGTATAAAAATTGGGGAATTCGTGGAAGGGAATTGAGGTCGACCTTAGAAAAAGATTTTAAGATTGATGTTTATAAGTTAAAATTGGTTATATAAAATGAACTAAATACAATAATGAACTAAATATAATAAGGTTAAAAAATTAGGGATAAGAACTTGTTGAACTAAAAATTGGAATTGGAATACAAGAAGGGGAGGCGTGGGGAAGTCATGGAAATAAGTTATTGAAAATAAGGTTTGTAAATGAGTGTTTTTTTCTATTTTTTTTTTGTATCTTTTTTTCTTTTCTTTTTTTTCTTGGAAAATCTCAATAAATATCTTTTTTTAAAAATGTACATACTACATATTTAGCAATTGGGATGAATATCTGTTGGGATACATATCTGATGAGGAAAGGGTGTGGATCAGGGGTAGAGCACCTGCTTTTCATGCAGAAGGACTCAGGTTCAATTCCTGGCCTTTCCAGGTCAGTTTGGGAGATACCCCGCCTGATACCACGTGCAGCCAAGGCCAGACAAGACTGACATTACTGAGGGAGCTGGACCAGGAGCTACATGGTTGTTAGCCCTGAGGGATATGTTCCAAGTCCACTGCTGGAGGCAGCGATGCTTCTGTATGCGAGCTGCTGGAAACCACAGAAGGCAGGGTGCTGTTGAACTCAAATCCTGCTTTTGGACTTTCAAGAGACATTTGTTGGAATAGATGGGCTACGGGCTGGATCCAGCAGCATCTTTTTATGATATGACCAAAGGCCTGACAAATAAGGCCATAATGTTTTTACTGACCTGTATAAAACATAATTCCATGTTTTATACATGTCAGTAAAACCAGCAGATTGAAGTAAATAAAATTGCTTGAGGGTTCCCCCCCCCTCCCCTCTTAATTATGTATCAGCTCAAATACATACACATATTCTGAAAATTGTAAGTGCTGTATCATGGAGTGCTTACTCTTTGTTCATGCTACTTACAAGAGACAGGTCATTCATCTCAACAATTTTCTCCTTTTTCTTTCAGCAGTCAAGGTAAAGGCTATGGACTTCTGTGAAGATAATCCAGCGGGATGTTAGAGGTGAATCATCTCTCAAACAGAGGATTAAAGAACACAGTTTAGATGACTGCAACAAGATACACCTATTCTAGCCCAGCTTTTTAATCTTCCTCCAGTGCTCCTATCAGCTGGGTCTGGCAGCCATTATATAAATTTTCCTGCAATGCCCCTGATGCAGCAAAATCTGGGGCACTGTGGGAATTTAAAACAGTAGCTCTTAGCCTCTGAAGACTGATCGGAGCTTTGCTGCTGCTGCCCACCAGTGCTGTGAGGCAATCTCTCTGGGGCTCACCGGGGGGCCCTTCAAACCTTCAAAGACAAAGCACGATGCAATTACTTGCCCTGCATACTTTTAAATTTTTTTTATTTATTTATATTTTTTTCAAAATACAAACATAACAGATATAAAAAAGAAAGAAAAAGAAAAAATACAGATAATTGACTTTCCATCCATCCTTCCATGGTTTCTTTAAATTAATGGTTCTATTTTAACACAATCCTGCTTGTCTCTGTATTTACTTCCATACAATTTTAAAGTGCTGAGCTCGCTCCAAACTGACTAGTGTCTTAACACTTTTACAATAGTTTTTCAAATAATCTACAAATGGTTTCCAATCCTCTTTAAATATGGTCTCTTCTTCTTCTCTAATTTTATTTGTTAGATTTGCTAATTCTGCATACTCCATCAATTTCATGTGCTCTTCTTCCTTTGCAGGTACAGCATTTTCACACCATCTTTGGACATATAACATTCTTGCAGTGGTGGTCTCATACAAGAATAGATTCATTTCTTTAATGGTTACATCTGGACCTGTTATACCCAAAAGAAAAGCCTTTGGCTTCTTAGGAATACCTGTTTTAAATATATTTTTCAGCTCATTATGAATCATTTCCCAATATTCCTTAACTACTCTACAGGTCCACCACATGGGATAAAAAGTTCCTTTTTTACATTTTCAACATTTACTTGACTCTGACTTATACATTTTTGCTAATTTGCTTGGTGTCAGGTAACATCTATAGATCATTTTCATGTAATTTTCTTTCAGATCGTAACAGGCTGTTAATTTCAACCCTGATGTCATTCTCTCCCATATTTCTAAGTCATTTTTAAACTTCTTTCCATAGTTATCTTGAAATATATTGGGGTTCTTAGTTGTCAGCCACAATCCTAAATGCTTCACCTTTTTATCCACCTTCCATCCACTCAGTAATTCTAAATCCTTTTTCATCTACACATCCATGTTTTTAACCAACATCTTGGTTTTCAATTTATTTATCTTAAATCCTGCTACTTTATTAAATTATTCATTTCTTCAATCACTTTGTGTATGCTGCTCCCTGGTTCCTCTAATGTAAGAACTGCATCATCTGCAAATGCCTTCAATTTATATGTTTAACATCCTACTTTCGCACCTTTCATATCTGCCCTGCATACTGTTAACTCTCATGCTGCTGCAAGAATGCATCCTTCCAGGAGTGCGCTCTCTCTCTCTCTCTCTCTCTCTATATATATATATATGAATGAAGGGAAATGAAGTGGAAGAAGCTTGGAGGGACTGATGGTGCCCTTGGGCTACTCCTTGAAGAACAAGGGCTTAGCAAAATACAGCCTGGGTGCTATACATACCATACATAGTGTACTTAACACACAGGTCTCTTGCTGAGAAGCATCAGGATTTACAATGTGACTTTTATGAGTTATCTGGATCCCCAGTAAACGTTCCCTAGCCCATATATAACTACAGTTTTCAAGGAGATTTATAGGCAAGTATTCCCCTGATGATGCCTGAAGATACTCCCGACATGCTATAAATGAAACGATTGGCGCAGAAGCCTTATCCTTCCATTTAGCTGCACATATTTTGAGATAGCTGTCATGCAAATATTCTGCAGAATACGATCAGGCAGTAAAAAGCTAATGCAAAGTTATAGAAGTCTGTAAAGATAGCAGTACAATAAACTCCTGAAATACTGATTCCTGGCAAAGGCCATTGAGGCATCTGGATTCATGTAATATGTATTCTTTTCCCCCTTTTCGTTAGTTGACACATTTGGGTTTTTCATAATCTTCCTATACAGTTTATGAGCTCTTAAGTAACTGTTCTTGCTGCTTCCCAGTACTCAGTCATATACTGATTCTCAGCTATCCTCCTAATAATTTTTTTTAAGAGGGAGCAGCTGTGCTAGCACATATTGCAAATTTCTCCTACATCCCCTTCCTCATTCAATTACAACTCAGGGGCAAAAGGGACACAAGCAAACCCTTTGCTGATGGTTTGTACAGTGAAGGCAGTTCTTGGTTTAAGCCAACATGTACCACATTTTAAAGTTTTAGGTAGGGCTCAGACAAATTGAGAAGTCCAGGTGACCCCCCCCCCCATATTGTTCATCCTGATTTACTTGCACAAAGTTTACATAGAGGTTAGACTATGTCTAGTCTCTTTTGAGCATTTGGTTTGGGGGAAGGTTATACAACAATGAGCATTCAGCCTAATTTGATTGTGGGCTGATTGAATATTATTAGTATCCATTCATCTCACTTTTCAGATCATTTCCCTGTCCCTGTCCCTTTCCTAACTGCCAAAAAGTTTATTTTGTTGATGTGCTTTAATCCCTTTTAATTGAGCAAATTAAATGGTATAGATTTATGGTATAGACTTGAATAAGTATGGAGGCAACTTCCGGGTTGGCTGTGGGCAATGGCAGACGATGGAGACCGCTCGCCCTGGGTTGTCCGATTGCTGTGAGGGGGCAGGAAGGGAGCACAGGCAAAGCACTTTCTCTAAAAAGCCCAAAAGGAAAAGTTTGGGTTCTGAAAGGTCCAGCAGTGTTGAAGGACACACTCTAGGAACTCCCAAAGTTCCGGAGGGAGCATGGGACCTCCGAGACTGAGCGCAGGTACATGGCGCAATTGAGACCCACAGCAAACTGCTCGCCATTGAAGCAGCAACTTCTCCAAAAATAAAAGCAATTCGGACCAATTAGATGAGGTCAAAAGATAATATTAAGAAGAATAAACTAAACTACTCAAGAGGCCTTCAAGGTTTCGATCCAGGGAGGCTGGTGCAAGAAGGGTGCAACAGCCATGCTGCTTCGGGCTGGTGTCACCCATGCGGCCACAGGGGCTGGGGGGTCACAGTCCTCTGCCCCTTGCCCCACCCCACTCCGGTGCACGCACACACATGCACACCAGCCCCAGGCAGCATGGAGATGTGCTCCATTGCTGCTTAGCAGCACTATATTGGATACAATCCTATGTGTTCAATATTCTTTTTTGGAGGGTGTGGGTGTTTTGCATCGTTTTGTCATTTCAAAAGAGAATAACCAATCCCAATGCCTTGCAGACAGGCACAAGCAATACATGTGAAACATATATCAAATCGATGACATGGGAATGTTCAAGCATGCACATGCTGAAAAGTGCTACAGAAATAATGAATAAATGCCTTCTGTTCAGAAGGAGACAAATTCTTTATGATTTTGAAAATTGTTCTAGAACTGTCAAATGTGCAGTCATGTGCCCAGTCTGCAGCTATCAAACAGAATTAATGGTTTTTCATTCCCACTGGTTTCAGTGGGAGAGCTATGAACATAATTAAATATCTCAAAGGGGCTTTGCTCAGGGAAACTATAGATGTTGTATGTGCACATACAAACACAATTAGAAAATTGGGTTGTTTAACCTATGTCCTGTTTCAGACCTCCAAAAAGTAGCATTGACTCTAACATTTTATGATTCTCTAGGGAAACTGAGCATTCCTGATGCTGAAGTAACATTCTGGATTCCCTAGTATCTTTCTCAAGGAATAAATCATGAAAGATGACAGCCTTTGGAACATTTGGCTTAGGAGGCACCCAGCCAATAAACACGGAACAGTGATACTATCATCTGAGTCGCTGATAAACACTAAAGTAGATTGATTTAGGCCTAGTTGTCACTGAATTGGTAAGTGGTCTGGGCTGTTACACTTCAAATTGCAGGTGAGGCTCAGTTGATATAAATACCTAATGTTAATTGTTTAGAATATCTACACCCCATTCTTCTGTATCAAAATAGGCAATAAATGTGCCTGACAATCAACAAAAAACAGTGTGGTGCCAGGGGTGCCAACTTGAATAAAATATGGGGGGGCAGGCATGCCCCACCCTGCATAATTGATCACATGATGTGGTGTGCACACACCATTTGAATGGCAATACCCGTCAACCTTGTGAGGGAGGACCTGGCCCCCTCAAATATTTTAATAATAATAATAATCCAACAACTAATGGTCATGGACTGCAATCCCCACCCTCCAAATCTTGTGGAGCAGCTGAACCCTTGGTGACGTTTAGTTAGTGGGACCTCCATGTAAGCCTTGTTCAAGTAAATTAGGATGAATGCTCAATAAACAGATCATATGGAAGGGAAGGAAGGCTGGAAGGAGATGAGGGCCCTTGCTGGCATTCTGGAAACATCGCTTATGCTCTGATTTGTTTGTGAGAAGGTTACATGTCTTCCTGTTGAACATTAATTTACCCCACACTTTTCAGTGCATTTCTCCACTATTTTTCTAACTGCAAAAGTCCACTTTCCCCTGCAAAGTGGACTTCTTGTGCTAGAGTGGCCATTTCAGTTGCACGAAGCTGACTTTCCTGTGTGCGATTGAATCCCTCCCCCAAATACTGAAAGTCTGCAGTTGGCCAACAAGAAGCAGGAATGCTTTTGAAAGGCAGCCTCAGGGGTGGTGTGGAGGGTTAGGGTTAAATCTGGTGGTGACACATTTCCTACAGGTTTGCATTTCATGGAGCTTTCTGATTCTCCGTTCTGTTCTTGCTTTTTTTATCATTAGAGCCTTGCAGGTTGCTTTCTGCAGGTGGCAGGAACAGAGCAGCCAAGTCTTTTAAAGCAGAAATCAAAACAGAAATTACAGAGCTGAAAGGCATTGTTCCAGTCTTTGAAACAGCTCCATAAACTTGCTCAAGCGTGGGATGGAATCTTAATTTCCCCCCAAATCATGTTCCTGAACTTCTCCATGAGTAATGTTGTGTATGCTACTACTGTTGCATTAGCGCTGATATCCCTCTCTCAAATCTGTTGTATATATCTAGTTCCTCTACTTCAGTTGTTTTTATTATCTTGAGGTTACACGGATTCCTGGGCCTGAGGATGATTGCTTTTCACTGCTGTAAATGAGGAATAAATCGGAACAGCAACAACAACAACAGTGTGGTGAAACCAGGGCAATCATAGACTCATAGTTGGAAAGGACCTGAGGGTCATCCTGCCTAACCCCTGACTGATGTCTTCCTTGGCATTGCTTTCCTTCATCTTGATTTTTAATAGGTGGGTTCTTTCTGATCTTTCAGAGGGCTCTCAGACAACTCTAAAGTTATTGGAAAGTGCAAACCCATTTTGAATCGAGACAGTTAATATTAAGGTTTATGCAATAAAAACAGGATTGATGGTGACACCAGAAAACCAGGGCTCCATTGCTCTTATATTAATCACCATATAATATCACAATCCACCAAAATAATTACAGACAAATAATTACTCGCAAAATATGCATTCCTGCAATAATTTATTTGTCAATCTGTTAACATTCCAAATACAATGAATTGTGTTCAAGGTAACGATAAGCACTAATTGCATCATGTTGAATGAGGTACAAATATCTTTAAAAATGGCATGATAGAGAAAATTCATTAACACTGAAAACAACATCCAAAATGCACTTGTAGTTTCCTCCTCTAAATTCCATCTGCATGAATCTGAATTGCACAACAGATTTTTTTTGTAGAATTCTGAAGCAGAAACCCAGGCGCTACCCAAGATTCCCAACCCAGATTTATTGGTGAATGTGGAAGGGAGGGATTATGGAAAAGAAGCAATTGAATGAAGGGAAGTTGCCATGACCCTTCCCACACCCACTTTTCCTTTTCAATCCCCCCCAGAGGCACCACCCCAAGCCAATATTCTGTCCGAGCAGAGCCCAGCTAAAATTCAACTGAGAAGGGGTGCTGCTCAAGGAAGCTGAAGGATTAAGAACTCTCTTCCAGCCCACTGCTGCTTCTCTCCAAATGTCCCTGTGCCCACATCCATGGTCAGTGAAAATTACAGGTTCCGGGATCCCATGGCTTCTATGCTGTATCTAGTTCCAGTCTCACCTATTTCCAGCAGAGCAGCAGAAGTTCCTAACAGGACATGCCACATGCCTGTCCAAAATGTTGTGCTGTGAATTGGGAATGTGTGCCTTGGTTCTCAGTCCAAGAAAACAGAACACATTTTCTGCATTGGGACAACACATGAAAAGACACCACACTAGTTTTCATGTCTCTCAACAGGCTCAACACTTCTGCAAAGAAAGATGGGGAAACATGGTTGATTCCAGCTATCAGTCTTTTTCACATGAGAGACACAGATTGCACTTTGCTGGGACTTGTGAAATAGCAAGGAGAAGAGAGCAGGACAGAGAGAACATTCAAGCCTGAAATCATTCTTATAGCATCAGTCCAGACATGTATGTTGCCAGGATTCACTTTGTCTACTACCAGTATGTTGACGGATGGAAAATGGGGTCACATTGCACATAGGCACTGTGTGGCTTCCATGTCTTAGAAGCAATAGTCACATTCACTTCCAGATACAACAAGGAACGAGTGGAAACATGCCGGACTAGCCCTTTAATGATGATGATGTATTTGTTTCCTGGCCTTCTTCCTAAGGTCCCAGGGTGGGTTTCAATATTAAAACACAATATTAAAAACAATTTAAAACAACTTAACATGCACACCAGCAACATTCCCCATCCAAAGCACAATCAGCTCAGTTCTCCAGGGAGCTGCTTCAATGAATGTAGTAATATTTCCTCTTGGCAGAGGTGGGAAACCTGTGGCCCTACAACTCCCATCACTCCCAGAAAGCATAGTCCAAAAGCCTCTGAAGGGCCATCAGTTCCCCACTCCTGCTCTAAAGGGACAAGAACCTTGACTGGTAGAAACCTTGGCTTATATGGAAGCTGGATGATTAACTGTGTGTTGTGGGACATTGCTAGTGTGTGTGATCGCATCAAGGGACTGGGGACAGTTCCACTCATGCCTAGTTCCATGTATTTAGAAATGAATGCTTGAATAGAGCTTCTGTGTGGGGACAAAGTAGAATTGCCCCCCCCCCCCTTAAACCTTGTGTGGAAATGCCCTTGGAACTCCTGCTAATGATTCTATAGTATACAGAAACAGAAACAGAGAAAAACTCTATTAGTGAGACCCCACTAAGTCAAATTGACTTGGAATGTAGTCTATTCTGCAGAACCCCAGGTCACAGAATTGAGGTATTGATCTTGGCCAAATGCTGAAAAGTTGCCTAGCCTCATATTCTTACTGTTTAAACTTTGTAACGGTCCAATGACTAGATTCAAATAAATGAATTTGATCACACTGAGGAGTGTGAAAAGGTCAGTGCCCTGCCTGCATTTATTTGCTGAAACCATTTATTTTGTCAGAGAAGGTTATCAGAAACCAGAAATGGAAGCTCAGTCTCACAGCTCTTGTCTGTTCCAATTAAAACATTGCCCAGAAAATGGAATGAATTATATTCTATTTTGGCCGCAATACAAAACTTGGAAATGAAGATTCTTTACATAGCTTCTTGGAGGAATGGTATGTGATCCCATATTTTAAAAAGTTGTTCAAATATTAGTGCACCCAAATGAGAGGGCTAAAAGAGTATTAAGGGTCTATGAAAATTTATAGCCTTCAGTACATTAATGCTGGCATTTTAGGTGTTTCCTTACATATGAGAAGTCCATTTTCATTAATGTTAAGCAAAAACACACACACACACACCCTTTTAGTCCCATACACAGGCCAACAAAATGAGAGGCCTTTGGGACACTTTTGATAGCAGTGGCAGATTTCAGGATAGTTCCTACCATTAGGGAACTGTCTCAGGCGAGAGAAGTTGGGGAGAAGTGATGGGAGCCTCCCAGCCTTTCCTGATGAGTCAATTTGCTGTTCCACTTGAAGAATACAACTGTGTGTGCCACATGGCCTTCTTAGCTTGCTGCTCCCAATGTGCTGGAGGAGTTTCAAGGGTTGGGGGTGGGAAAACAGAGCCTGCTCTTGGAGTGTCACCATATTTATCATGCTCTTCCTGCAAGGCGTTCAGAACAGCAAACATTACAGTCTCCCCCTCCTTAAAAAAGCCCACAATGTAGGCCGAGAGATAGTGACTAGCCAAAGGACAACCACGGAGCTGCGTGGCCAGGTAGGGATTGAACCAGGGCCACCACAGTTCTAGTCTGACATTCTTGTGGGAGTGCATCCAAAAGGCTATGGAAAGAGTTAATGTAGTACAGAATCCTATGATGTCGCCACAGTAAGCAGTTTTTCAGTAAGGTCTCTTATCACCTGTAGAGTGTTAGAGAGTGAGTGCAGCAGGAGTTTGTTTTATGCTGCTATGTGCCTCAGAATACATCATAAGTCTGGCAGTCTCATATAGTCTCTCTCTCTCTCTCTCTCTCTCTCACTCTCTCTCTCTCTCTCTCTCTCACACACACACACACACACACACACACACACACACACACAGAGAGAGAGAGAGAGAGAGAGAGAGATGTAAATTTGTTTTGGGATACCAATGAAAGTTATGTGTTATGTTTAAACTCTAAACTCTACAGTTCTAACCACTACAACTGGAGATGGCCAAATCTGTCCTTTTCTGTGTCTCACATTTCTGACCTTCACTTCACTGTGCCCAACTTTAGTTTGCAAATATTCCTTTTAAAAGTCTGCATGAAAATTCATCAGCATTGCATGGTGCAGGAGTTTTAGGGCTCGGCTAGGACATGGGAGACCAGGGTTCAAAGTCCTACTTAGTCATGAAGCTCATTGGCTGACTTTGAGCCAGTTGCTGCTTCTTAGCCTAACCTACCTCATAGGGCTGTTGTGAGGATCAAATGGGGATGGAAAAACAGGTATGCTGCCACCTTCAGCTATTTGGAGGCAAGGTAGGATATAAATCTAATAAATATATTTTTGAACACAAATTTGCCTAATATGCACATATTTGGAAGCAATTTCCCTGGAATCTCCCTCTCTTTTCTCCCTTCCTCCAGTTTGGCTTAAACACACCACCCACCTATCCCACAGTGTGGCTCCTAATATTTTAACAAATAAACTTGGGTAAGCTGGATCTTTCTGTCTACAGAGCTGTTTGTCATCCAGCTGATTCTCTGAATTTGACAGTCACTGTAAGGACTCTCCCCCTTCTCTAAACACGGTTCGTGAAATAGCTTTTGTATTCACTGATCCAGATGTCCATCAATTTAATGAACATTTTAATGAGCAGGGAGCCTCTTTGATTGCCCACAGCTGTGAGATTATTATTATTCTGAAAAGAGAAAACATTTCACCTTCGTCCAGTAGTTAGGAACACAGAAGTCTGCCTCATGCCAGGTGAGGATTTGTCTGTTTCACCTACAGGAACTAGGAAGCTGCTTTATACTGAATCAGACCATTGGTCCATCTAGGTCCGTACTGGCTACTCTGCACTGAGTGTCAGAGGCTCTCCAGGATTTCAGGTACTGGACATTTCTAGCTCTGTCAAGAGAAGCCAGGAACTGACCCTGGAGCCTTAAGGATGCAAAGCCACCGCTGAGCTCTGGTTTAGCAGCATAATCTTTCCCACCACCTGGCACGAAACACTTTTAATTGGAGGTGCCAGAGGCTGAACCTGGGTCCTTCAGCAGCCTCGTGCCCTCTAGAGCTTTTGAACTACAACTCCCACCAGCCCCACCCAGCACGGCCATGCTGGCTGAAGCTGATGGAAATTGTAGTCCAAAACTTGTGGAAGGCACCAAGTTCTATAAGGCTGTTCTATATGCACTACCCCTGAGTTGCAATCAGGGCGGCAGCCTACCTCTTAGGGTGTGAGGGTTTGGCTGCAACTTTGGATTGTTCTGGGAGCACAAAAGTGAAGCATAGCTGCATCTCCCTGCAAGTGAAGCTGCTTTCTGCCATGTCAAATCATTGACTCGTCAGACCTGGTACCATCTCCTTTGACTGGCAGCAGTTCTGCAATATCCACTGGAAGTGTTGGGATGCAGCTCAGCTTGCTAAAGGATTTGCATGGGGTTATATTATAGAGAAGGGAACCTTCACATTCCTAAAGGGTCTCCCTGGTCTCCCTGATGACCTTTCCTTTGATGTTGCTGACATTCTCAGCTTGCAGCTTTTCCTTTTGTGCCTCCCCCTTCCTCTCATTTGAGCTCTTTTGGAGACAGGACATCTTTGGATGTACCTCCGTGGAGTGCAAGAGTCCTTTGCACCTCCACCTTAGTTAGTAAGAGCTAGGAACCTTTTCTACCGAGGTATGCATTTCCTATAAAAAGAAACTAAGCCTTTTTCATGATTCCACAGCAAGGGTATCTCTGTGTGATTGCAGCCAAGGTAAGCCTGCCATCTCTCAGCAAAGGATCCATTGCACAGTCAGCTGTGTGCTAACTCTGCAAAGTAATTCAATATACTCAGGATCTTTTTAACCCAAGGATGATGGAGGACTTCTGCCCTATCTGTATGCTCTACAAAGTCACTTCAAAACAGTAAGAACAGTCAGGGGTGGTGTCAGCCCCTCTCGTCCTTGGGCAATTTCAAGGGCCCCAGTTCCTTCACAGGGCTCACTGACAATGTCTGCTCTACCCCCTTATTTATTTTTCTGACCCTGAAAGGCAAGCCATGTCAGGTCCAGTCTAGTGTTGGCCTGGGGCAGTGTGGGAAATTTATAGAGTGGCTAGACACAGCCATCCATTGGTACTTGTACAGCTGCCGCTGCAGCCAAGTAAGCTAATCAGGCACCATTGAGAGGGGCAGAAGAGGTCCATAGGAGGACATATTGTCCAGGGTCTCCTCAAACAAGGAGATGGCTGACTGCAGGTTTGGGCAGTGGCCCTTGGCGTGATGCCCTTGTGGGATGGCCTCTCCTTAGGAGATGTCCCCTCCACCTCGCTTGTCACCTGCTCACTTAGAGAGCGCTTAGCTGAGCAAGTCAGCAGGCAATGGCAGCTGTGATAGGTCAAGGATTGAAACTGGCCTTTCCAGAGGGTACTTGTGTCTTGGTAGCTTTCCAAGGACACTGGTTTTGAGGACAACTCATTATTCCAGAGATGCTGTTAACTTAGGGAGCAGAGAAGTCCATTGTTTTTTCTTTCTTTCCCCCCAGTAATCATTATGGGTGCACAAGAGACAGTCTTTTTAGATATAGCAGTCGGCTAGAAGGTGTTTCCTTGGCAGTATATGATGCTTTGGCTGTGGAGCAGCAGCAGGTTAAGGAGCAAAGGCAGTGGAGGCTGGTCCATTGGGGTGAATGGGACACTGCACCACCTTCTTTCTTCCAACCAGTACAGGGGATGGCCCTGGCTGTCAGCTTCCTTCTCCTTAGTCCCAGTGGTTCTCCATGTAGAACTCGGCAGGCACAAAGCAAAAAATTAGTTGGTTCCACCTGACATTGACTCTGGCACCACCTACTGCTGGATTCCCTGTTTTTCACCAGCCACCACTATGGCTATATCTATAGGAAACATTCAAATCAGTCTCCTACCACTTTAAGCAGTCATGACTTCCCTCCAAAGAATCCTGGGAACAGTAGTTTGTTATACATGCTGAGAGTTGTTAGGAGACTCCTGTTCCCCCCACAGAGCTACAATTCCCAGAATTCCCTGGGAAGAGGGATTGGCTGTTAAACCACTCTGGGAATAGCAAAATTTGTCTAGGAAACCTATAGCAGAACTGTGAGACAGAATACCACAATCCTGGGATTAAATGTTTTAGCAAATTACTTCCAACTCACAAACTGTCATTGGTTGCAGGGTTCCTCCACGGGGTTTATTTGGCAAGCCTCTACCCTCCGAGGCCGGGGCTCTGTGTCAACCCAACCTTGACTTTCACACCTCATGGAATGATGCAGGCAGCAGTGTCACTTTTCTAATTTTAGCCTGTCCAAACACACTGACACCTTCCCGATAACATTTCAGTTCAGGAGCAGAGTGTTTAGTTTAGGATTAATGTCTGAGGGACTGTACAGCGTGTCCAAACCCTGGTACAGCTCAGTAAAAACTCCCCTGCTATAGATCTACAATTTGGGGTTTGTGTGTGTGTGTGGGGGGGGCTATTATAGCAGGTAAAATCCTGCCAAAAATAGAATGGGTATGAGAAATGCAAAAAATCCAACTAGCCATTCAGCAGCCATGTCTGGAACACCATAACAATCTGCACAGGCTGTAATTCTCCCAAACACACCAGTCTTAACAAACTCTTAATGAAAATAAATTGATATGGGGAATGGGAGGAAGAAGTCACCAAACTAGCAGTTTACTCGTGAGTTGCAATCAGATCAAACCGTGAGATGCGTCTGGCTCTGAGAATCTTGTAAAAGGCTCAGTGGGAGTCATTGAAAGCGGAGGAGATATTAGAGGCCGCCTCTTGAGGGAGGAGGTAGCAGGAAGTGGGGAAAGCAATGCTGATTTCCCCAAAAGATCAGACTTTTTCCAAGGACAGGAAAATGCACTGGATGGTGTGAATAATGCTTGATGTGAGGTTGTCTAACCTGCCTGCAAACAGATCAAAATGAATGCTCAGAATGCAGGTGATGTGGAATAGCAATGAGCAAGAAATTAGTTTGAAATGCATTGGAAACACCCTGTTTTGCAATTTCTGAAACAAAACACAAATTGAAATTGTGCTCCAGTGAAATTTGCACATTTCTGAATTTTGTGGTACAGTTCGCCAACCAAACAATGTATATAACGGGGAAAGTATACAGTACAATGCACAAATTAGTGGAAATTACTTGCAAAAATTAGGAGAAAATGCATAGAAAAATGTGCATTTTGGAAGAAATTCACACAAATAATTTTCATGATGACCCCCCCCCCCAAATAAATAAATCACAAGCTTATGCAGAAATGTGAAGAATGGAACTTAAGATGCGGGGTGGGGGTGGGGATGCGAAACTTAGAAAAATAAACATTTGACAAATTGGTGTATCCCTAGCCTGGTAGTAACCCAAGGGTTATTGATTCCTATTTTGAGGAGGTTTGGACCCCAGAATCTGTGACAAAGTAAAATCAGGGGTGAGCAGAAGGTTGGTCTTGATCTGCTGGTCTTGATCCCTGGGTGACTTGCATAGAACAGCAAGGATTTTTTTACTTCACATAGTTTAAGAATAGTGGCAAGAAAATGATTTCCCCCAATATGAATAAATTGCGGAAAATAAGAGGACAGGAGGTAATCAGAAGTGGGATTTTTATAGGGAAGGACAATGAGCTTTGTTCAGTTCTGTTACAAATTCAGAATGATTTGTTTCTAAGTTTATATCATTTGCACCAGGTTCTAGGTGGTGGGTATTGGGGTACTAGTAAAAGCAATGTAGATCCTTCAACCCTGAATTTGTCTACTTCCCCACAGCTGAAATACTTATAATTAAATAATTATATCAGTCCTGAATCTTCCAACTTCATTGGAAGTTGGTTTACGAGTTCTGGTGTTACGGCAGAGGGAGAAAAACCTTTCCCTATCCTCTTTCTTCATGCTATGCATAATTTTATAATCTTCTGTCATATCGCCTCTAAGTCACTACTTTTTTTTTTTAAGTCCCAAATGCTGTAACTGTTCCTCTTAGGGGAGTTGCTCCACCCTCTTAATCACTTGGGTTGCCCTTTTCTGAACCATTTCCAACTCTACACTATCCTTTCTGAGGTAATGAGCAATTTTAATGCTCATTAAAATCCGCAGTCCCTCAGGAGAAAGGGTTGATTCTGCATGCAAATCATATGCTTTATTATCCTCTGCTGAAGTTTCTTTTTTCTTTTCTTTTCTTTTCTTTTCTTTTCTTTTCTTTTCTTTTCTTTTCTTTTCTGCTGTCCCCACAATGCATCTCAAAAATGCCCCCCTTCAAATGTATACTGTCAGCTTCTATTTCTAGTCAGCATTGTCCTACGCTAGGGCTTGGGAACCTCTTGCAGCCTGAGGGCTACACTCCCTGAGGGCAGCAGAAACAAAGGACTGCAGCAGGGCTCCCCAGACATGGTAGGGTTCCAGACTCGCCCAAGCTGTGGTCACTGCAGCTGCTACTTCCAAAAGTCTCATGTTCATGGTGGTGGGATGAGGAGGAGGAGGAGGCAGTGGCAGTGCAAGCAGCAGTGTCGGCAGTGCCCCTGGCTCGCCTTGTCTCATGGGGGAAAAAGGAGCAGCTCCATTCCATGCCCCATGCCAGAAGCTGGAGAAACTGGGCCTATCCCAGTGCTCTGCTCTGCTCAGTGCTCAGCCTCCTCCACCCTCTCACTATTGGAGGGCGGGTGCTGAGCTCCCTCCTAAACAATATCTAGGGGCTGAGGTGTCTTCAGCCCTAAGGAGTTGGCGCCTATGCCATACACCCTCCCAAACCAGGGCAGGGCCCAGTTCTGCTTGTAAGGAAGAAGAAGAAGAAGAAGAAGAAGAAGAAGAAGAAGAAGAAGAAGAAGAAGAAGAAGAAGAGTTTGGATTTGATATCCCGCCTTTCACTCCCCTTCAGGAGTCTCAACGCGGCTAACATTCTCCTTTCCCTTCCTCCCCCACAACAAACACTCTGTGAGGTGAGGGAGGCTGAGAGACTTCAGAGAAGTGTGACTTGCCCAAGGTCACCCAGCAGCTGCATGTGGAGGAGTGGAGACGCGAACCCGGTTCCCCAGATTACGTGACTACCGCTCTTAACCACTACACCACACTGGCTCTCAGAATATGGGCCGCAGAATATGCTGCTGTCATGCTCAGCCATCTAATTCAACCTCAGTACAGTGGTCCCTCTGGTTACATACGCTTCAGGTTACATTCACTTCAGGTTACAGACTCCGCTAACCCAGAAATAGTAAAATTCCTTCCAGTAGCACCTTAAAGACCAACTATAGTTGGTCTTTAAGGTGCTACTGGAAGGAATTTTTTTTTGTTTTGACTATGGCAGACCAACATGGCTACCTATCTGTAACCAGAAATAGTACCTTGGGTTAAGAACTTTGCTTCACGATGACAACAGAATTTGTCCTCCAGCGGCAATGTGGCAGCAGGAGGCCCCATTAGCTAAAGTGGTGATTCAGGTTAAGAACAGTTTGAGGTTAAGACCGGACCTCCAGAATGAATTAAGTACTTAACCTGAGGTACCACTGTACTGAAATCCAGAGCTAGAGCTCCCTTCACAGATGGCTGCCCAGCTTCTGTTTAGAGACCTCCAGCAAAGGAGAGCACACCATCCCTCTCTCATATTGCCCATACCATCAAGACATGTCTCCTAATGCTCAATCAAAATCTGCCTCCTTGTAACTTAAAGCAAGAAACACTGTAGCTCAGTAGCAGAGGATGATCTGTGCTGCATGCAGGTAGTCCCAGGTTTAAGCCCCAGCACTTTCTGGTGGGGTTGGGAGAGATCTCTGCCTGAAATCCTCAAAAGCCACTAGCAGTCATTGCAGAACAATAATAAGCTAGCTGGATGAACAGAAAAAGCAGCTTCCTATGTATTGGATACTGGAAAATGGTGAAGATTTAAGGATTAGCATGGAGTTCAATTCAGTTCTTAGAGTTTGCTTACTGCATTGAATCCCATTTTCTTCTGATGCTATAGATGCATTTTCTGCCTACATTACAAAGTTAATTGCCAGATTATTTCTATAGATAGCGTGTGGTGTACGGAGCTGAGAACTATTAATTCCAAATGTGTACTTTACCTCTTTTCTACAGAGGGTGCAGAAATCTCCTGACAGGCTGAAACTAAGGAAAACACCCAAATCAAATTACTTTCAAGCTTCCTTAAAGGTCAATTACTACATTGCAAACCTCACATTTGCTGTGAACTGCTTTTGGTCCTTCAATGTCTAAAACACATTCTATATCATCCCTATGAGGCTATAGCAATAGGGAGGAAAATGACAGCCATACTGTCAGGCCTCTAACAAAATGGAAAAAGCTCTTATAAATATGTTTGGTCTTTTGAATCTTTGAACGACACTGGCATGGTAAGAAGAGAGGTTATCTGAAAAGCTTTTCATGTTAGGCTCTCCAGAGAGAAAGCTAACTTTGGCAACCCAAAATCTATAGATTTTTTTAAAAAAATAAACATAATATTCCTGGCCCAATATATAGACTGACGTTGTGCTACAGTTGTCATATTTCAAAAAGTGAATGTCCAGATACAAAAGTTGTTCAGCTTTTATCCCCCCCTTTCCCCCCCTAAAATCTCAGTAAATAAATAAATAAATGATTTTTTAAACCTATTTTTAAAGGAAAATTGCCAAAAAATCTACACTTCTGATATGGGCTGCCATACGCCCAGGTTTCCCTGAACATTTTTGCTGCTTTTCAAAAATTCCACCCGGACGCCATTTTTTGACAGACAAATCCTGGCTATGTCCAGGAAATTCCAGATGTATGACAGCCCTAGATAATGCAGACATGCCTTTTCACTGTTTTATTTGTCTAACATGATGATTGGCAGCTGAAAATGTGAGATGACTTCACTTAAAAGTATTGACTTAAATCTATATTAAGTTAGCCTTGCTTTAGTTCCATCAGAATCAATTGGACTTAAGGGCGTCATGATGAGCAACTTGTCCTACTGATGTTAATAGGGCTACTATCAACACATGTGATGGGAATGCGGTATCGGGGTGGGGCTGGAAGTATGGCCCCATTTCTGTTGCTACATGAAAGCTCTCTACATGTGAGTAGACACATGTCTAGTGCTTGAATCTGGATCCTTTCCAATGCATTTTGGTTTAGAAGTTCTGGTGTGACATTTGATCTGAAATGGCCCCTTCACCCACTTGGTCATCAAGCAATAAATCATGCACGTGTGCATCAGCTTAGAGTCCACTAGCAGCAAAAGTGTCCTCATTAACCTCAGTGTTTAAGAAATGTTCCACACACAGTTCCAATGAGCATGGGGCACATTTCCCAATGCTGGACCTAGTGTAGGAAGCTCTTGCTTATACAGAGCTCAATGGACAAATTCAAAGTTATTCAGAATTATGTATTGTGCGACTGCTATTCATTCCTGTTTGTTTAGGTTTCTGATCATCCAAATTCAGGTAATCTGGTTTAATGAGAGAACATGGTTTTGTTTTTTATTTTTTAATATATTAATGTAAAATACTCTCATTGACGTCAACAGTTGAAAGATAAATTGCTTCATCCTTGTTGCAGGGGATTGATTTATATTTTGGTAATCCCACAAAAAGCAATTTAATTTAGCCAAAGTCAATTGAAATAAATCTCCATGGGCACAGTTATACTTGTTATACCTGAACTTGTTTAAATTCAATTCCCTTTCCCTGGGGTACTCTATGAAATCCAGGACCAAGAGAGGATCTAAGAAACAATTTTGAACAGAATTTTTTGCAGGAAAACATAAATCAAATTGACCCTGTTGTAAAGACGCATGGGGGATAGAGGCTTCTTTGTGACACCATCAAACCTGAATGTCAATCAAGTTTACTGTAGACTGAAGTTTGCTTCAATTCAGCAGTAAAGGGCGGGTTTTCGCAGGGAATGCAGTGAGACAAACAGATAACCAGGGGCGCCGACTTATAAAAAATATTGGGGGGGCCCATACCGACTTATAAAAAATATTGGGGGGGCCCAAGACCTCCAAACCGCTGCTGCTGGGGGAACGAAAGGGGCGAGCCCCGGGCTGCCCCGACCTTAAGTGAACCTGTGAGGGCCCGCCCTTTGCGGCAGCCGATTGGCTGCCGCCGTGGGCGGTGAATATTAATGAGCTAGGGGGAATCCCTGCTACTCGAGGGGGCTGACGGCAGCCCCGCGAGATTGTTGATGGGTCGAGAGCCCGCAACCCCACCCCCTCTCTAGATAAGCATAATATAACTAATGATTTTCTTAAATTATTGGGGGGGCGGAGCCCCCCCATACGAATTTTTGAGGGGGCTCAGGCCCCCTCAGGCCCCATGGAGTCGGCGCCTATGCAGATAACTGCTCAGACCCATGCCTAGAAACATGAGACAAGTGGAAGACCTCTTGGACTCATGCTTTCTAGGCACAGGACATGCAGAAATGTGGGCAAACTCTGAATCTTACTGAATCATTGTTTCATGCACTTTCACTTCTGTTTCCTTGAGATGGCTCCAGATAACCATGCTCTCCAATCTCCAGCACACGATTTAAACAGATTGAATCTTTAATGTTGACTTGTGGCAAAGGCTGCCTTAAACCCTAGTCTTATCAATGGTTCAACAAGTATCCCCATAATGGATAACCCACATCACAGGGATCTGAACCTCTCTTTCATTGGTGCCTTAGTAAATCCTGCTGCTCCACAATTCTGCAAGTGATAATTACAAAAGGCTGCCTTGCAGTGCAGTGCTGGCTAGTGCCCATTTGGTCTGGTAGAGTGGAAGGCAGGGAGGCCAATGGTACACGGAGCCAGAACAATGAAAGGCAGAGCCAACTAATTCTGGTTTTGTCTCCATCTTCCTCCCTAATGACTTCTGCAGGGACTAAAGAGGAGGGACCTAACAGCACAGGCCTCCCCTTGGGGTGGTTGTATGTAAGAGGGGCTGGCTGAGGGCAGTGCCCCATTTGCCCTCATGGACCAGTGTTGCAGTGCAACCTTGTGATATGAATCTCCACAGTTTCCAATTATTTCACATTGCACGCGTACCCTAAGTGAGTGTGTATGACAACAATAATGGTTGGAATTCCCAAAAGGAAGCAAAAAGGGATTGAATGACCTGAGGTCTGTAGAGGTAGGCTATTGAAGGAAGAGGTGTGGCCCAGGGATGGGATGGAGTCAAACAAGGACAAAGGAAAGGCAATTGGTGTTGATGAAGGGGCTGGGAATTGCCCCACAAACTCAGAGGGCAGTTTCTTGGCATCATTATCATGACAAAGGTACATTCTTTTGCTACAGAATATTTTCCACCATTACATGCTGCACTTCAAAAATGAATGTACCACAAGACAGGCAACAAAGAGGAACACAGAGAAGGTGAAGCTTCAAAATGACACACAGAGATTTTTGCAAATGCTTTTGGAATAAGGAAATGGTCCCTATGAGAGGGAGAGGAATAAGACCCACTTCACAACTGCACCACAAATTGTGGGAGCTGCTTCTCTTTGATGATGTCCCATGAGTGAATATTATAACTACATGCCCAGAACTAATCGTATGGATTAGTCCACTTGATTAGCACCCCAGAAGGAGGGAGTGTACTGGTTTGCTATCATAGACCCCCATATGATTTCCTTGCCTATGTGATTGTAGTGTTTCCCCTCCCACATTTTGACCACATGGGATGAAGGAGCCGTTCTCAGCAAGTCTGCCATCCATATGAAGGGTACACAAGCTTCTGAACTGTTGTTGCCAAGTGCAGAATCAGGGCCAGTTCTGAGCTGTGTACTTCCTATTGCAAAGGTGGGAAAGCTCCCCCCCCCCCCGCATCCTCGAGGGCTGCATTTCTCCATGGACAACCTTCCAGTGGCCACATGCCAGTAGTGGGCAGGGCCAGAGGCAAAAGCGGAGGGCGCAATGGCTGTGCCTTGACTTTGTGCAGTAGACTATCTTCCAGCCACACAAATGTCCAAGGTCCCCTGTCCCCAGACCTCTCCATCCAGGCAAGCAAAAGGCATTATCACAGTTCAATGACATATTCCAGCCTGGCAAAAACAATTAAGGGATGTATGGAGCAGGGCCAACTAGAGGCCTGGGTGAAAGGATGTACCACAGGAAGAGCCCCAAAGGCTGGTTGGAGAGGCCTAGGGGGTTGCATTCTGCTCCTGGGACTGAAGTCCCCCACCCTTACCCTTTTGGTGTCTTTTAAGCTATATGGTCCAAAGTTTCACAGGACTGGAATCAACAAAAAGAAAGGAGTCAAGTTAAAAGACCATCACATTTCTCCAATTAACTCATGGTTCTGCCTTGTCAAATTCCCCCTTTAGGTGTATGAAGTTACTCCACGACATAAAAGCTGAGAGCCAGAAAGAAGTTCCTGTGTTGAAACCAATAACAGATATTCATAGATCTCTATTGTAGGACACGCCACAACACTTTCCTCCACCCCAGCCCCAAAGTTAAGAGCGCAATGGCTAAACAATTGTAAATAAAACTAACTGAACCTCAGAGCCTTGAAAATAGCAAGGAAATAATAGCAGAATCGCTTGAAGAAGTCCAGCCTCAAGTGGTCCCATTTCTGAACCCCACAGATTTCACCTTGCCTGAGATTCCCTCAATAACTTGGATTCAGTCGAAGCTCACGTGCTTTGTTCTGCGTTAGCATCATTCCCTTGCTGGCATTCTCCCTTCTGTATTACCCCATTAAAAGCAGCCCCCTCCTTGGGTTGCCCATATTGAAGTACTGCATGTAAACCTCTTCTGGTCCCACCGGAATGATGGGTGCCTTTAAATATCCTCTCCGTTATCGCTGACAGAGACAGTGTGGATTTTAATGGTGGGCACTTTCTGGTCCTTTGCCATGTTTTCCCCTGATGTTCTTGCACAGCAGCAAACCTGCAGGAAACCTTTGCTCTTGACTTTGGCTGTCACACAGCTGGCCTTGTCCCTGGAGGCTGTGCTCTTGGTGGACACACTCTGCATGGCCGAGAAGAGCTTCCACTCGCAGACACCGTCCGATTTGGAAATCTTATAGAAGGTTTCTCCGGAGCCGACAGGGATGCGGACAACGTCTTTTGGAGCTTCGGCGACGTGGTTGCTTGCATGATTGAGGTTGAAGCTAAGGGAATATTTGTTGGCTGAGTACCTCCGTGGTGGGAGGCACTGGGCCCTTAGAACATTCTGGAATGCCTTTTTAAACTCTTGACTTGAACAAGGGTAGATGATGGGGTTGATGCAGCTGTTCAGGTATCCCAGCCAAAATGCGATTTTAAAAATTGTCTCTGAGGGCTTGCTCTCGGGAAAGAAAGAACCTGGAATTGAAAATATATGAACCATTACTGGAAATAATAGAAGCACAATTCCTGATTATCAACTAGTTAAGAAAAAAAGTGATGGCAGGGGATAAAGTTTTTGATTGTGCTCACCAGCACCACATTATTCAATTACGTCTCTGGAGATCAAGATGGCTAAAGCTCAGCTTCTAAGTCCTGTTTATTTCACTGCGGGAGACTGAAGCACATGCATGACTCTCTCACTAAAATGCTCTGCAGGGTGGGGTGGAGTGGGAAACAAAACTGGTGGGTCAAGAGGGGGAGTGAGAATGCATAGGGTGAGGCAGCAGAAACACAAACACAGAAACACAGGGGCAGCTGCAGGACAGAAGAGAGACGGACACACACTCAGACACAGATACCCATCCACTTGTCACATAATCCCATATTGCGAAGGGATGAGTGGGTGGGTGGAAGGCGTCCCACTCCCAGAAGTACCTGTTCAGGTAATGAGTGTGCTGCAACCCGTTGATGTGGTGCTGGCACTCACCCTTCCTCTGGTGGGAAATGTTCTGTGTGGTGGCTGAGGGACACCAAACAAGTGGGGGACAATGAAGGTCAGCTGGGGGGATTAAGAACTACGGGGGGGGGGCAGAAACACATATGGCAAAGGGGCAGCATAGCATCCAACATTACTCAGATGAAAAGGGAGGAAGGAGAAATGTTGGAGGGTATGACATTGCTGGTACTAGGCACACACATTTCACAGAGACTAAATCCACAAATCTTGGTTACAGCTGGTGGTTAAGTCTGGAAAAAGGTAAACCATGAGCCAATGTTCATATGATGTTCAAATCCGGCTATGGCTTAGCTCAGCATGGTGCAGTAGCAAAATAGCTAAGGAGCAGTGAAGCAGCTGTGATCTCCTTCCTAGGAGGCCGCACACTTGCACATCCACACTAAAACATGTTTTAACTTACTGTGACATGCAAACCAGGCAGCTGATTGGCACCTGCTCCCAAGGGTTCAGACAGAGGACATTTCTGGGCTACCTGCAGAGGCCGGGGACTGAACCTGAGACCTTCTGGATGGAAAGGAAATTCTTTTCCACTGAGTTACAGTTCTTGTCTTCCCCAAACAAATTTCTGGTGAGTCTGATTGTTTAACCTAGCTGATGTATTCTGGATCAGTCAACGTTTTATAAGGCAGGTCCATGCATTATTTACTTAGCTACTCATTTCTTCAATTACTTCTTGCCTTCCCTCTCATGCCTTGTGGGATAGAACTATCCACCGAAATAAATAAAAACAGCCTTAAGGTGGCTTACAATAAAATGATTAAAACTAGAATGAAATATAAATGCACTAATGAACAAACAGTGGAAGTCACATACATATTCAGTAACCTGGCAGCTGAAAAAGACAACTAATGCAAATAAAAAAGCTATTAAAATCAGATAATTTAAACAAATTGACTATCATAAACAGCCCATAAAAGGCTCCAAAGAACAGGACACGCAATAGCTCAGTTGCAAGGGTGGCAGAGTCCCCTCTCTGAAATCCTAGAGAGCTGGTTTCAGTCAGTGTACACAATACTGAGATAGATGGACCCATAATCTGAAACTGATAAGGCAGTTTCCTTCTTTCTCATGCACCTGGAAAAAACAAAAGTGATGGTGCCAGAGCATGCATAACTGTGGCAAAACTCATCTCTTTCCAGGAGGGAAAGCAGCAGACAGAGGACACCCCAGCTTCATGCCTTCTCCCCCAGCTCCCACAATGCCTGCACTCAACACATCATGGCTTTCCTCATCTCTGGCTGCCATTGGTGGGGAAAGGAAAGCACACGGCATAATTATGTCCTCAAGTGGTACACTACAGGGTCAAGGGAGTGAACTCAGTATAGGGGTTCCCATTCATTTGTCTGCCGTTTAGGATGGCCACACGGAGAACCCTTCATCTGAAAGAGGTGGTTTAAGGCAGGTGTGGCTAACCCTTCTCAGCCAAGGGCTACATTAATTCCTGGTCAACCTGCCAAGGTTGGCATGTCAAACTGGGCATGGGGCAAGTATAAAAGTGGGTGTGGCCAAATAGTAATAATGGGTACGACCTTTTTAAAAAAAAGAAAGTGTCATCTGGGGGTTGGTTGGCTGGCGCACTCTCACACACAGCTTTTGGCATAATGGCATTACAACAGAGGACCCATAGGAGCAGTCTGTTAAAACAAACTCCCGCCCCCCTTAAAAACAGCAAAAATAATTATTGGGGGCCCAGTTGTATCCTTCAACTGTGATAATGCCTCATGCTTGCCTGAATGGAAGATGGAAGGAGCTGTGTGCCGAAACCTGTGCCTTTTTGCATGGAACGTCGCCCACTGTAGAAAAGTGAGAGTCACATCCATTGATCTGCCTGCCATTGCTCCAGCCCTGCCAACCACTGACATGGGGCTCCCAGAAGGTCACCCATGAGGGAATGCTGGCCTCAGGCTGAAAAAGAAAGTGCTCAGGGCTGGCGTCAGAGGTAGGCATGGCTGGGCACCTGTCAAAACCCCACACCCTAGCAGGGGGGAAGGTACCACCACCAACAGCCCCCTCGATCTGTTTCTTTCCCCACTAGCTCATCTGTGTTGAGCTGCATATCTGTCCACCTTGTATATTTTGTTTACTTTGTACTAGTCATCCATTCCAAGATAGGAAGCAGAAATCTTTTCAAGCTCTGCTGCCTGGAAGCCTTTGAGGTGGAAATCACAGGGATCAAACATAGGACCTTCTCTGTGCAAAGCATGCTGCATCCCACTGAGCTGTGCCCCCCTCTTTCCACATTGCCATTGTCTCCGCCTGACTCTGCTGTTAGCGCTCCAAGGCAGTTTGTAATTTCAGCTGTGATTGAATTGCGAGCTTTTCTCCCACCAAAGTAATTAAAACGGGAAGAGCAAAGTGGCTCAAAGCCAAAACAGACTTCCGATTTCTGCAGCTAAAGCCAGGCACAGACGAGTCATAGTTAGAAGTAAAATAACTTCAGTGGGAAATGTTTGTCCAGAGTGCTCACAATGCAAGAATGAGCCAGCAGCTTCTTCCACCCTTAATAACTTAGAGTTCAACCAGCATATAGCCAGCAAATGAATGGGAATGTATGCATGCACAGTGCCACAGTCTACTCAGAGTAGACCCATTAAAATGAATGAACATAAACCAGCCATGTCAATTAATTTCAGTTGGCCTACTCGGAGTAGGATTAGCATGGGATACAACCCCATTCTTTTTTATTGTGCCTTTGCAGAGGTTGAAAAGCATTTTGAACACTGTGCATCTTTCAGCAAAGAATACACCTTTGGGTTAAAACAGATGCAGAACTGAGCTGTACCAAATGTTCTCCTATTTTACTTTTTAGGCAACTAATGCAGGGTTGTTTGTTGCCGTTGTTTTCCGATGTGCTACAATTTTTATTCCTCACATAGTGTTTTCACCTTCCAGGATTATTTGCTTGGCTGATACTGGCCAGTTAGGGTGCAAGCAGTAAACCGGAAGATATCATGTTGCTACAATATCGTTTGGGTATATGGCAAGTCATAGCCAACTAGTCATAGCCAACATATAGCTATCAAGACTGCATTAAAACGTTTGTGGCACCCTGGGCAGGTTGTTGTGGCAGCTTCCATCTTCTCTTGGGGTGTAGATCTCGAGAGGATATTGGGATGCAAACTGCCCCACTCAGCTCTTCAGAACTGCAGCACTTATGCTGTCTCCTGGCCGCCTCCACCTTGCCATGAATGGGCAATGTAAGATAAATGTTGTAAGCATTGGGATGGCACAGAGACCTCAGCAGCTGGGGTGGTGGAAAGGACAGGGACCTGCATGTTCCGGCTCTGAAAACTGTGAACTGCATCCGGCATCTGTGAACTGCTTGTTAGGGTGGGGGAACTCTGGCAACTTTTGCAGCCAGAAAGGCAGGTGAGGCAGATGCTGTGGGAGCAATGAGATGGAGGGAGCTCACATTAACATTGCCAGAACCTCCTTTTTCCCTGCTCCTCATTCCTGGCTCCCCAAAAGCACAGATGAGAATAGACTCCAGTCTGAGCAGTGAAGAAGGAAGCGCCTTCTGTTTGCACCCTTGAGAGCTTAGCTTGCTCGTTTTCTGTGAATAGCATCACAAATCAGAAGTGATGAGCAGTTTTATCCAGCCCTACTCCCCACTCCAACCTCTCTCATAAAGCACCCAGTCGCCTCTATGGCGCTGGGCCACATGCACGTATCGATGTCTTGAGTCTGGGGTCCAAATTAGCATCTCTGGCCCTGGATAACACATTTAATATCTTGGACTCATTTAATACCTTGGATTTGACCCCCTCTGATCCTAGGCTGTTGTTAGTAGATGAATTATTGGAGCCTAGCAGTGAATTGGAGGTGAGGCTAAGACAGGGGAGCTCAGTTGGCATGTCCCAGTGCAATGATGTGCCAAACTTGATAGCGCTCTTCCCCTGGCAGTCAGTTAGCCCCTCCTTCCATCATGGAGAGATGCTGCCAGTGACAGAGGGAGAATGGGTCCCAACTCAATGTTCACAGGTTGATATAGAAACTACTCCCAAGTACTCAAGGGGGCCCAACCAGAACACCATGATGATGCCCAGAATTCGAGGCCAAAAGTCATCATACACAATTGGTCAGCTCAAAACTTGAGAGGAGCACTGAGGTCTGAGACGGAAATAATCCAAGACATTCAAGATATTCTGGGGATACATCTGAAATTATAAAATGACCTGTGTTGTAATTGGGTGGATATACTGTATACAAGGAGACATGGGTGGTGCTGTGGGTTAAACCACAGAGCCTAGGACTTGCCGATCAGAAGGTCGGCGGTTCGAATCCCCGTGACAGCGTGAGCTCCTGTTGCTCGGTCCCTGCTCCTGCCAACCTAGCAGTTCGAAAGCACGTCAAAGTACAAGTAGATAAATAGGTACCTTTCCGGCGGGAAAGTAAATGGCGTTTCCGTGCGCTGCTCTGGTTTGCCAGAAGCTGCTTAGTCATGCTGGCCACATGACCCGGAAGCTGTACGCTGGTTCCCTCGGCCAATAAAGTGAGATGAGCGCCGCAACCCCAGAGTCAGCCATGACTAGACCTAATGGTCAGGGGTCCCTTTACCTTTACCTTTACTGTATACAAGCAGTGAGGCAGCACTGAGTTGATTTTTCATGATTTTGAGTCTCAAGATTCTGGTCCCTAATATATTTGTTGGCAAACAGAGATCTTCTTTCTGAGCCGAAAGGGCATCAAACAGAGCTTGGGAAAAGACAGAGGAACCGAAGGCCCCCAATATTGAATGGAAGTTGGGGCCTGTGACCCAGGCCCAGAAATGGAGGTCAAAGTAGCAGAGGGAGGGGGCAATGGAGAGCTGAGATTCCAGCGTTTGTCACCTTCTCAAATAACACTCAGACACAACCTAAGAAACCCACAGAGCCCAGGAGGTTTTCATCTAGGGAAGGGGAACTGACACTCGCCTGGTGCCATAATAGATTCACAGCTAAAACCTTGGTATTCTCAAGATGTAAAGCTGGTGACATGGACAGGCGTAGTGATGCTGGCACTATGGGGAGAGCGCCAGAGAGCTCCCAGTACTGACTTAGCAGACACCAGAAAGATTGTAATATCCCCACATGGAATTTGGCGAGACGGGACAATAAGAAAAGCAAAGGGTTTATGACTCATACAAAGTGATGGATAGTGGCTTTGTAGAATATCTTAAGCAGTTTCATGTAATTTGCCTGCAGGAGACTCGGGTGGAAGAGATGACGATGCAAGGATATGCTATCTACTCCCGGCCAGCTATTAGAGTTAATAGCAAGGGAAGAAGGAGTTGATTGACTCTGTGTGTCTTGACAAGTCTAAATGTGAGGGCAGAGGAAATAGGATCTCTCTCCCCAGAGTTCCAAGTGGTCCAGCTGTCCACTGAAAATGAGTTTAAAATACTGTGTGCCAATGTTTATATACCAGTTACAGGCTCCGTCCACTCTGGGAGCAACATATGGGCTTTGTTAGATGCCCAGTTAGAGAAATTGCATAACCAATCACATTTGGCTACATGCTGACATCACTATGGGCAAACTTAGCAACTGACACCTGGATGAGAATGATAACACAATGCTACTTAACGGATCAGATTTGACTACATGTTAGCTTCACTTAGGCAAAATTGTGGTGCACATTAGGAGAAATAGGATAGCTCAGTTGGTGGAGTGTGAGACTCTTAATCTCAGGATTGTGAGGTTGAACTCCATGTTGGGCAAAAAGATTGCAGGGAGTTGGGCTAGATGACCCTTGTGTGGCCCCTTCCAAATCTACAATTCTATGATTCTGTGAAATAATGTCAATTCAGAGTCAAAGCTATTGTTACAGTAACAGGAGAATACTTTTGAAATTATAACTCCCCTCCTTCCCAAAACATTCCCAAAAGATAGGGCCCAAATCCATCAGTCCTTGAAATACTTTAGCTGAATTCTATGCATGAAATCATATGTACTCTTTGGTATTCTGCCAAAGCTGGCAGAACAAAGTGGTAAAGCTTTCCCTGGACTGTACCATTTCAGGCTGCACATGAGATTTGGCTGTCCCTTCATAAAAACAGCAAATAGCTGCTTGTACATTGACAGCTAGCATGTCAGGCAAAAGTGTTTTTTATGATGTGCTATTTTTATATGGACATTTGAGCACGCTTACACCTATGCACTAATCTGCAGCCTAGAGTAGCAGATTTCTGGAAAACATTTGTCACTTAATTCTTTTCATGGTATAATCTGGCCTCGACATCTGGGTGCTTTGTGAATCCAAAGGGGAATGAAAAGGCTGTTCTCTTATGCAGAGTTGACCAACTCCTGTGAAGTTAAGGTCAGCCCTGTGGCCTGACTGTGAGTAATGTTTGAACTGCAAGTCCGACTGGGAAATTCTAGAGCATGAGCAAGACTAATTTGATATGGATCCTAATCAGATTTCAATGAGTCAGAGGAATCCAGCCTGAGACTTGGAGAAGTTCCCATTTTCCTTAGTGGTGGGTTTCCAGTAACGTATCAGAAATTCTGTCTTAGTGGTCAGAGGCAGACTGGAAGGTGATGCTCCTCTTCAAAGAGCTGTGCTTGACAGTGGGGATCACTGACTGATAGGAATGTTGGAGAGGAAAATGGAAATGGCAGCTGAAATTGCCAGTGTTCACTTATGTGTCCCATCTCTGGAAGAGAACTTAGTCTAGTGAATACAATAGGTATTCATCATTACTGTTGTGTGCAGTCCACAAATGAGGTGTGGCACCCTTTTGCATTGCACCTCCTTTGCATTGAAATGAATGGGGTGGAATAATGTAATGTCAATTTAATCAATGTAGACAAGGGTGGGGGGAAGCCAGTACAAATTAAAATGGCCCAGTGGTCTAGAAGGGCCCCTGGCTATCTTGCATATGTTTTATATAATTCTTAATGAAATATATGTTTCATGTTCAATGCATGCACAGTTCTGAAATATGGCATGCCATGAATTCAGCATTTCCAAGTATTTCCGACTCTACATGTACATTTGCTTCTGCGCCTAGCCAGTACAATGCAGTCTCATCTTAATTACACACGATCACATTTGTATGTTTTCATAACTGAACACCCTGCAAACACAACAAAGTTGTTGTGTGATATATATTGTGTTAAGTTACACATGCAAATTTAATGTTTAAAATGTATGGCTAGTTCAGCAATAATCATGTGGGTGCTTATATTATTTATATTAGTCATTAGGATCTTAATATTCTCTACAGGGATGAATATTATCATATTTATTATCAACATACAAATGACAGCACACATGTATTTTATATCCCGTGTAAAGATTTCTAGCTGTTCTACCCTTGGTGGGCCCCCCGGAATTATTCCCCACCCTGGGGCCTGAACTCTTTCTCGGTGGCCCTGAATGTAATTTACAGTACATAAATTAGTTATGTAAATTAATTTACAAAAGTTATATAATTTTGCCACAGTGAACAGTGAAAAAAATATTGTAGTTTTTGGCAGAAGATGAACTGCAGTGGAACAGAAACGGCGCTGCAAGTAGTGACTATAGGGCAGAATGGAGAATGGTGCCTTATTGCTTCACTATTGACTGATCTCAAACAGAGCCAACCCAAAGGTGAAAGATTAGATAGAACACACGCCATTCCATGTATAGAAACTGACTGGCCACTGAATCTCACTCCAATACTGGTAACAGAACAGTACCTACTACATTAAGGTAGGTTTTTTTGGGGTAGGGAGTAGGCAAGAGTACATACCATACACAGGCTGTCATCCAACAGAGGGAAATAACTGGGAGGTTTAGGAGTGACAGCCAGAGGGCCGTTGCAGCTGCTTTCCAGCATCTGCCACTTGAGGCAGTTGCCTCACTGTGCTTTATGGTAGAGCCTGCCACAACCCCAAATTTAGGAGCATTAATTTAGAAGCTATTACTTCCTGAGGACGCGGGTGGCGCTGTGTGTTAAACCACAGAGCCTAGGACTTGCTGATCGCATGGTCGGTGGTTCGAATCCCCGCGGCAGGGTGCGCTCCCGTCGTTCGGTCCCAGCGCCTGCCAACCTAGCAGTTCGAAAGCACCCCCGGGTGCAAGTAGATAAATAGGGACCGCTTACCAGCGGGAAGGTAAACGGCGTTTCCGTGTGCTGTGCTGGCTCACCAGATTCAGCTTGTCACGCTGGCCACGTGACCCGGAAATGTCTGCGGACAGCGCTGGCTCCCGGCCTATAGAGTGAGATGAGCGCACAACCCTAGAGTCTGGCAAGACTGGCCCGTATGGGCAGGGGTACCTTTACCTTTACCTATTACTTCCTGATACGCGAGAAGGAACATAGTTCAGTAATGATGAGGTTACTGTTGTTATTTTGCCTCAAAGTCTTCATTTTGGAAGAGTAATATTCATCTAGAGCAGGGAAGGGGAACCTGTGACTCCTCAGATGTTAGTAGACTATGACTCTCAACATCCCTGGCAGGGGCTGAAGGGGGCTCAGAACACCATCTGGAGAGCCATCAGTTCCCAACCATCATCCAGGACTCCAGGCTATAACCCAACATTCCCCAGCATATTTTAAAAAGTTTTCAAAAGATTTACACCTTTCATCATGTGCTTGTGTTGTTCCAAATATAACCCGGTTGCAGCAATTTCCACTGATTCGGATGAAAAAATTGTTTTGCTGTCATCACTGAGATCTATCCACTATGCTGACTTAAACATGAAATCCTAAGGGAAGCAATATTTTGGCTGCTTTGTTTATGCAACAGCAGAGATTCAACAGTAAACAGCCATTTCTTGGTTTCGTTCCATGCTGTGGGCCACAAAGAGAGAGATGGATCTGAATCATGTCCAAATATTTTAATATCTCATTGGCTCCTGGGGGCAGCTGTTTGGTCTATAAAAAGCTCAGCCAGACCCCCCCACCCTGACCTCTTGCTGAGAATTTATTGTTTAACACTGAGGATGTTTGAGTCTGATTATTTCAATATAATTATATATACACATGTCATTTTCCCATATTGCACAAGGGTCCATCTGTTGGCTCACAAAATTTGAATGCTGAGGCTCCAAAGATTTAGATGTGTTCTCTTAGGCTTGATATCCCAGGGTTGTTATCATCGCACACACTATGGACCATGCTTAATTTTGCCTTCCTGCCTGCTTTCAACAATCTGCTCAGCTGAGTTGTGCCAGCAAGGTTAAAAGATTGGGAGTGTAACATCTCCATGAGTCCAGTGTTCCAGAACACACTATGGGTTGCATTCAGCTAAATCCTGCTTAGAGTAAGCTCACTGAAATTAATGGACCTAAATTAGGCCACAGCCACACCATGCAATTAAAGCACTATGGCACTACTTTAAACAGTCATGGCTTTCTCCAAAGAGTACTGGGAGCTTCAGTTTGTTAAGGGTGCTGAGAGTTGTTAGGAGACACACAACCCAATCCCACTCAAAATTTCTTGAGTGGTTTATTAATCAACTGTCCCTCAAAGGGAACTCCGGGAATAGTAGCTACAGTCCTTGAGTCTGTCAGGGTTGATCCCTGCCCAGATCTCAAAATCACACGAGGACCAAAGCAGGTGGGGCCCTCTAGCAGATTCCAGCACCACTAATAACTCTGAAGAAACGTTGGACCAGGACATTCCTATCCCAAGGCTGGAAGTCTCCACACCAGCTGCCTGGGTTCCTGGCTAGCTTTTAGAAATCCCTGATCTTCCCCACGGCCCCAACAGCAAAGAAGATGATGAGCCAGGTAGAAAGCTGAAGTTGAGTGGTAGAAGACAAAAGGAAGAAGTTCCTCACAGAGCTCATAGTTACACTATAGTTACACGCTGGTGTGATCTGGGGCTGAGATTGTTGGGGAAGGGGGGTGGTCCAAGCAGCCTCTTCGGTTCTCGCATTGGGCTCTCCCCTGTTTGTTGTGGCCGTGGCGATTGCACCGCTGGTGTCGGTGGCATGGGGACCAGCCAAACTGTGCAGCTGGTGTTGGTGGTCCCTCACAGCTCTGCAAGGCCATGGCAACTGCCATCTTGCCTCCCTTTTCCTCTTTTTAAAAAGGGATTTCCCCCTCTCCCTCTAATTTTTAAAGATTGTTACTACTCCCCCTTTTATTTTTGTTTCGTTATCATTTTATTTTATCTAAATACTCGCCCCCCCTTTCCCTCTCACCCTCTCTGCCAATTTGAGGAGGTGGGAGAGAGCTGCGTTAACTTTCAGCTGAGTATACCAGGACCCAGAACTAGAGAGAACCTCACACTAGCTTGTTAAAAACTACCTCCAAAAAACTAACCTTTCAACTTTCGGTTTATTTCTTTAAACCTTAATTTGAATCCCCATTTTGATTTTGCATTTTTATCCTCAAAGAAAGAGGGGGGATGTTTACATTTTGATTTTTTAACTTAACCTGCCATTTTGAACTTGATTCTCAGTCTTGAACTCTGACTTTTACCACCAAACCCTTACTCCTACTCTCACGCTTGCACTCTTTACCCTCATTCAATAATTTAATCTTCCCCTTCCCTCTCCCCTACCCCATTTCCCTTCCTTTTCTTTTCATTTTAATCTTCATCTATCCTCTCATTCTATTCTTTCCTCTACACCCCACCTCTCCCCTTCTCCTCCTCTCTTATATGAGTGCATAGATACACGCAAGTACAGACACATACACTAGGGCTGCCATTTGTTGGGTTAAAAGTCCAATCTGCAGTTAAAAGTAGAAGTCGGGGGGGGGGGGGAGAGATTTGCTCTTCCAAATATGGCAACCCCATCTGATACCCACACTTGCACAATATTTGCACAGTAAGACTGTGACAGCACTTTATTAAAACAAACAAACTCCTTTTACAAGTTAGTGTTAACACCCTGCAGTAGTAAAGTACAGTAAATTATACATAATGTTTCAAGTATGCCATTCCTGCCCACTTATTTTGTTCAGAAGGCTGTCAGCACTACAGGTGTTGGCAGCTGAATCTGATGACCAATCTAGCCCTGCTGATATTGTTGGATGTAGTTTCCATTATCCCTGGCTATTGGCCATGCAGGCTGGGGCTGATGGCAGTTGGAGTTCAACAACATCTGGAGGGTCTCAAATCAACCACCTTTTGTAGAATAAACTCTCTATTGTAAGGGTCAGCAGGAATAATCATGCAAGCTTTGTCTCTCCATCTCCTTCCCGCCACCATCATTCTAGTCACTATTCATTAATTGCAGGTTAACTGTGAAAATTGGGAGTATGCATGGTGTTAGGTCAGTTTTTGGCATGAATCTCTGTTTGTGGTGAAACTGATCACCCTTGTAGCTGTGGGGTACAATGGAAGCAAACTCTGGTCAAGAAGACTCTAGCTCATGGTTTAAATTAGCCCAAATGTCAATTTAAAGGACAGAAGTGTCAGTCAAGCTGAGATCATATATCAGGATGCAGCAGGCTTATGTACAGCTCTGAGTAAGCTTCATGAGGTTTCTAAGCCTTGAGAATATCCCAATTGCCCAAAATTGTTGATAAATAAAACAAAACAAAACATCTGTTTTGCAGGTGTGTGTCTCCAATGTCATTGCCAATGTGGGTTTGAATTTTCATGAGAAAAAGTAGGGTGAGGGGGGGGGGGAGACAGGAAATTGGAATTGTAGGGAGATTAAAAAGACTGCACCCCAGTGTTAACTTCACTATTTCTCCTTTGTTTCAAGTTTAGTTTTGCTCAGATGTTTTGCAAGGAACAATCTATTAAGAGTCTCATAGCTGTTCGTGAAGGAGAAAAAACCCACCACCCAGTCATTCAACTTTGCTGTGACTTCTGGCAAACTTTAAGTGGAATCCTGATATGCTGCCAAAGTCTGTTAAAAATAGTGATGACAGATCTCCCATTCTTTTTGGGTGCAGGGGAGTGAGCAAGATACAAACTTATTGGACTATCCTCAGTGTTCAAATGTCCTGTTTTGAAGAAGCATGCGCTCAATGAAAACACACACAAATAAAACAGTATTAAGAACACACAAATTGTGCCACCACACATTTTCTTTAACTTCTTCATTTTTTTAATGTGTCCAACTTTCTCTTTTATGATTTGGTGAGTTTATCACATGATAAAACAAACATACTAAATGGTAACACGTATGGGGCAGTGAGGATGGTAGTATAGCTGCATTGTAATGCCAGTATTAGACATTTCTTCTCTTCCCTTCCTTTTATTTTAACTTGCTCATCTCAAAGGCTAAGAGCAGCAAGGCAGCAAAAGAAGTGGTAACTGATGCCCATTGGGGCAGGTGGGGTTCGGGGCAGGCAGACCAACCGAGCCAATTACAGGCATCCAGCTAATTCTAGCTTTGCCCCATCTTTCTCCCTGCTAAGCTGTACAAGGAGCAACACTAAGACTAAGGTGGAGGAAGCTGACTGGCTGGTGCTACCTCCTGGACTTTGTAAGTAAGAAGGCAGGGCAGGTGGCCTGGAGACTGGCTGAAGTCAAGTTGGTGGGGCAGTGCCCCATTCGCCTAAATGCAACAGCCTCCAGTGAAACAAAAGTGTCGCCCAAGGAGTCCCATCAGTGATGACCCTTGAGCTGCTAAAAGGCTCTCTGATCCTGCTCAGGCTACCATCAACAGAACAAGTAGCATTTTTGCTGAGTCCCCCATCTCTCCTGCATTTCACTCTCCCCCAAAATCTGTTTGGAAGAGTTGGGGTCACCTCTGGAACAGCAGGGGAGGAGGTTGTGTGAAGGGCCTGCAGGACTAGGGGGAATCAACAAAAACACATCCCTCCTCATTCCATTGGGAAAAGAGCCTTTGCTCAGTGCAAATGCCATCATTAGCTAAAAGTGCAAAATCTGACTGATAAAGTTGAATTATCTCACTTGTAACTGAATCCTGATTCTGGGAAATGTTTCTGGAAATTGCTATGACTTGAGGTCTTACTGGCCATGGTGGCTCTGTCCTGCCTCCACAGCTGGAGGCAGTGATGCTTCTATGGCTCCCAGCAACTGGTATTCCGGAGGGGAGAGGGCTCTTGTGCTTGTTTGTGGGTTTCCCAGAGGCATCTAGTTGGCCACTGTGGGAACAGGGTGATGGACTAGACCCAGAAGGCTCTTCTTATGTTCTTATAGTCCTCACAAGGATACTTATTACTCATTGACTTGTATATATTAATGAGCCATCCCTGACTGACCACTCACTGAAGAAAATTAAACCTATGTTTAGGCTCTACTATTTCAGACTGTGAGTGGGGCTAAAGTTAAAATAAAAATTCACCCACCCAGGAAACTAGCCATCAGTTCCAACTAAATATTTTCCATGATGTGCTAGTACTCCAGGCTCCCGCCCAAGAACAGCCACAGGTGTACTTTCTTGTAAGCAAAAAAGCCAAGATTTATTCTAGTGGACTGAGAGTGTATAATTGGTGGGAGAAGAGCAGGGAGTAATTCAGGTGCCATGAGGCACCAGCAATGACAATGATCGAACCACCTCAGGAGAAGAGCTCCAGGGGACTCTAAAGGCAGGAGGCAGAATTCCAGGACCAGGAGCTTTGATCTGAAGCTGCACAGGAGCAGGAAGCTGTTTCAACAATCAGCCCCGTTTGCCTCACATGGTTTTAAACAGAGGCTGGGAAATGCCTGACTCACCAAGAGCTCCTGACCTGAAGATGGGCACCACTTCTTGCAGGCTGGTTCTGCTCCTGCCTCTTAGGCACCTCTGTTGCCTTGGAGAAAATGCATGGCTTTGTGCCTTCCCTGGAAGCTCAGTCCATGCTGAAGAACTCCCCCTCCTTCATGGCCTAGCAGGGGTCTCCTTGGCATTGGATGGAACTGCTTCTACCCCTGGGCCAAGGAAGGGGGGGCTGTGAGACTTCTAGAGGGAGAGTCTCAATGGGAAGGCCCAGAGGCTTGAGGGGAAGGGCTCTGATCCAGGGCCAGTTGCTCCCATTCGCCATCCTGATGAGAATCCTCAGGGAAGGCCACAACACTGATTTCCTGTGTGCAGAATCTTTTATTTGTATTTTTGTAGTAAGGGACATTACATCCTGTGAGACTCTACCTGCAGTCTGAAGTGGGACAGCCCAGAAACGGGTTTACTGTCTCAATAAGTATAATGTAGCCACATGTCCTACTTTGCACAACAGAGTCATCTCTTTGAATACTGTCTGAGTACAAGTAAAAATCAAGAGCCATCAGAAGGGAGAGCAAGTGGGCCCTTGAAGTTGCCCCTCAACAGTTAGCATCTAATACTGATGAAGCTTCATGAGGACTTTTTTAAAAAAAGGAAACTGAAGTGGAAATGTGGAGAACCAAGATAAGAAAAATGAGAAACTGAAATTGATAGATTTGTACATCGCTACTGAGGCAAGGGCAACACGATGCCTGCCCCATTCCATTTGACAAAGGCTACCAAACCAGCTGTTGATGCTCTCTTCAACACTGGTAACACCACATCTGAGGCATGGCTCACAGAGCTCTGTCCACTTCCCAGCATCCGCCCCTTGAAGCAGCCAACTCTCTCTGCCTAATGGTAGGGCCAGCCCTGCTGGTACAAACTGTAATGACAAGAAATACAGAAATTGGTTCTTACCGTGAATATCTGTTTTCAGAGTAGATTGGAGGACGTTCATTTGACAGGATGACTCCTCCCAGGCCAGGGGGAGAATTAAACCTCTCAAACAAATGTCTTCCATTCAAATGTCTTGAAAATCTAACTGGAAGCTGCCATGGGGGACACACAACAGTGATATTACCTCAGCTTTATTGGCTGCCACTTTCACTCTAGACCCAGTTAAAAGGGTTTCAACCTTCAGAGCCTTTAAATGGCCTGGAGCCATAATATTTGAAGGATTGCTCTTTACCATATAAATCTGCCCACATTTAACTTATCTCTCTTACTTGATGACTATGATGGCTCAGTTCTAACTGATGTCAAGGATACAGATATTTCCTATTTTGATGGACAATATCCTCACTTACCCCCGGCCCAATTATGCCTGTGCAGTTTGTTTCTTAATCACGGGTCATTTCTACCCAGGGTCTCCAAGCACATCAGCAGAAGCTACTCTTAGCAATTAATTCCCAAGGAGTGACAAGGGACAACATTAAATTATTCTCTGTGCAAGGATTCTTCCACATCCATATGTTTGCCGCCAAGTTAATTACTGGTTTCACTGCTAAGGGGGTTTGCTACTACTTAAACACACATGAATGCTTCGCAGAGTACCACACAATGCCAGACAGATGCAAAGTCTGGAAAAGAAGGAGAAGAAAGTGAACTTTATAAATAGATGCTCGAAGGTGGTGCAGCTCTGCTGAACCAAATGCTTTGGAGAGATGAGAACCAGAACTGCAGCAAAAGGAGGTTCAATTTTCTGGGACTCATCAGTGCTCCAGAGGAATTGTCTTCACTTTGGAAAAAAGGAAGGCTAGATTGCAGCCCTGTGCAAAAATTCAAACGTGTGTCTGGGCGGAAATGCCTACTGTCATCATCTTCATTCTAGTCTCTCTCTCTCTCTCTCTCTCTCTCTCTCTCTCTCTCTCTCTCTCTCTGACACTGACACACACACACACACACACACACACACACACACACACACACACTGAACAGGGTTCAGTACTCAGCCAATGTGATTATATTTATATGATGTGTACTGAAGCACCCTATGCTTGTAACATGAAAAATAAAACATCTGGAAACCTTTCTCTGTCTGTCCCCTTTAGGTTAAGCTGGTGTGAACTTCTGGGCCAGGCATCCCCAAACTCGGCCCTCCAGCTGTTTTGGGACTACAACTCCCATCATCCCTACCTAACAGGACCAGTGGTCAGGGATGATGGGAATTGCAGTCCCGAAACAGCTGGAGCGCCAAGTTTGGGGATGCCTGTTCTGGGCCTTAATTACGTTGATCAGAAGGGGCAATTCTGGGGGAGGGGGAGCACCCTAGTCTTGATCTCTAATGTCTCTAGGTTTTATCTGGGTTTTAAAATCCTAATTACATATTAGTCCATGAACTTATTCAGGACCAGAGACAGGGCTGGATGGGGTGATATTTCCCAGGTCAGGTGGTAGAGACGGTGCACAGCCCTAATGAAAATACATTTTGGGGGTCATTAAGAAGCTAAACAAAAATATGAATATATAATAAAAATACATTTTGTCTTTAAGAAGCTAGACAAAATTAAATTGTAAAGATATAAATCTTAGTATTGTTCTTGTTTCTTAGAATTCCTGGAAAGTGCTGGGTACTGTCTACTAGTTATTAATAAAGAAGACAGAATACGAGACTGATTTGCATAAGCTGATTTATGTGTATAGGTGCCAAATTAAGAAATAAATGTTATAATTTAAATTGAAATACAATCTCTCTCCCCATAGTGGTAAAAACCGTTGCCAGGTGAGTCGTGTGCCTGCTCATCTGCTGCCGGTTGCTAACTGCTAATGGCTGCTCAACTGGCAAGTTTGGCCTTGGAGATCAAAACGAAGCAGGGCAAAGGCTAATAGAGTTCTGCCAAGAGAACAAGCTGGTCATCACAAACACGCTTTTCCAACAACACAAGAGACGACTCTACACATGGACATCACCAGATGGGCAGCATCGAAATCAGATTGATTATATTCTCTGCAGCCAAAGATGGAGAAGCTCTATACAGTCAGCAAAAACAAGACCTGGAGCTGACTGTGGCTCAGATCATCAGCTTCTTATAGCAAAATTCAAGCTTAAACTGAAGAAAGTAGGAAAAACCACTGGGCCGGTAAGATACAATCTAAGTCAAATCCCTTATGAATACACAGTGGAAGTGAGGTACAGGTTTAAGGATTTAGATTTGGTGGACAGAGTGCCTGAAGAACTATGGATGGAGGCTCGTAACATTGTACAGGAGGCAGCAACGAAAACCATCCCAATGAAAAGGAAATGCAAGAAAGCAAAGTGGCTGTCCAACGAGGCCTTACAAATAGCGGAGGAGAGAAGGCAAGCAAAATGCGAGGGAGATAGTGAAAGATACAGTAAATTGAATGCAGATTTCCAAAGAATAGCAAGGAGAGACAAGAAGGCCTTCTTAAACGAGCAATGCAAACAAATAGAGGAAAACAACAGAATGGGAAGAACCAGAGATCTGTTCAAGAAAATTGGAGATATGAAAGGAACATTTCGTACAAAGATTACCATAATAAAGGACAAAAGTGGTAAGGACCTAACACGACTAAACACGACTAAACGACTAAACAACAACAACAATGGCTGCTCTCTTTTCTGATTATTCATCACTGTTATAGAGTTAGGAAAGCTGTTTGTCTCTCTGCCTATTCTCTATGCCAGGCATGTCCAAAGTCCAGTTTGGGGGCCTAATTTGGCCTGCTGGTTGGTTTAATGTGGTCAACAACAAGCTCAACAACTTTGGTTGGCCCTCTGGTCGGCCCTCACTTCATCAAACCTGGTCCTCTTTGAAAAAAGTTTGGACACTATGCATTCTGACAGCTCTTGAGATACCAGCAGCGTAGCTAGCCGCTTGGGCGACTGGGGGTGGGGAAACTGCCCATGGGGATGGCTCAAGCCACCCACAGGGCGGAGCGAACCTGGGCTGCACAGAGCCTCTTTGGAGCCCACCTGCTGCCTCCCCCTCAGCCCCCTACAGCTGAGGGAGAGGTGACGGGCCACCCCCCACAGTGTAGCACCCAGTGCACCCCACCCCACCTCCTAGCTACGCCTCAGTAAGATACCATAACCAATTAAAAAAAAAAACAATTTTATTTGTAATTTTTCAACAATTCAACACTTCAAATTTAGCAATCAATCATTCCACCTACAACTTCGCCTCCCTCCCTCCATGGTTCCCTCAAAAATTCAATTTATGCTGCATATTGTAGCTACTCTATAGCAGGGGTGGCCAACTCCCAAGAGACTGCGATCTACTCACAGAGTTAAAAACTGGCACTGATCTACCCCCTTTTTTGGGCTGGGGGGGCTTTTTTGGAGCTTTTTTTAGGGAAGAGGAAGGCCCATTTTTTAGGGGTTTAGGTCAAAGTTGTTGAACTTTTTTTAGGGAGGGGGAAAGCCACATTTTTAGGGGTGCTGGGCAAAAATGATGAACTTTTTTTAGGGAAGCCAAATTTGCTGAGCTTCTTTGGGGGGAGCCAGTGGACTACCAGTGATCTACCACATATGTCCAGTGATCTACCGGTAGGTCATGATCTACCTGTTGAACGTGCCCACTCTATAGTATACCTTTACCTTTTCTCACAATACCGTAAAAACAATGTTCACCCCCACTGCTGTTATTACTCAAATCCTATTTGCATTTTAACATCTTTACACTGGGTTTTAAAGTAATCTGTATTTTCCAATCTTCTTTAAAATCAGTCTCTTTCTGATCTCAAGTTTTACATGTCAAGCTTGCCAATTTTACATATTGTATCAATATCAGCTGCCATTATTCTTTAGTAGGTACCACCTCATTATGCCATTTTTGTGCGTGTGATATTTGTGCTGCCGTTGTTATGTAAAGAAATAGGTTTATCTGTTTTCTGGAATATCTCCTCCAGTTATCCCTACTAAAAAAGCTTCTGGTCCTTTTGGGAAAGTGAAATTTCCTTTTCATCTCCCAAAAGACCTTAGATACTTTGCACACCCACTATACAGTGGTACCTTGGGTTACATACGCTTCAGGTTACGGTACATATGCTACATGTGCTTCAGGTTACAGACTCCGCTAACCCAGAAATAGTGCTTCAGGTTAAGAACTTTGCTTCAGGATGAGAACAGAAATCATGCTCCAGCGGCCCAGCGGCAGCAGGAGGCCCCATTAGCTAAAGTGGTGCTTCAGGTTAAGAACAGTTTCAGGTTAAGTACAGACCTCTGGAACGAATTATGTACTTAACCTGAGGTACCACTGTATATGGTAAAATGAGCCTTCTACTACTTTGATGTTTTTTGATGTTGATTTATACATTTGGGTTAATTTACTAGGTGTTAAAAAGGTAAAGGTAAAGGGACCCCTGACCATTAGGTCCAGTCGTGGCCGACTCTGGGGTTGCAGTGCTCATCTCGCTTTATTGGCCGAGGGAGCCAGCGTTTGTCCGCAGACAGCTTCTGGGTCATGTGGCCAGCATGACTAAGCCACTTCTGGTGAACCAGAGCAGCGCATGGAAATGCCGTTTACCTTCCCGCCGGAGCGGGACCTATTTATCTACTTGCACTTTGACGTGCTTTCGAATTGCTAGGTTGGCAGGAGCAGGGACCGAGCAACGGGAGCTCACCCCGTCAAGGGGATTCAAACCGCCGACCATCTGATTGGCAAGTCCTAGGCGCTGTGGTTTAACCCACAGCACCACCCGTGTCCCTATTACTAGGTGTTAGGAACCATCTATATATCATATTTGTAAAATTCTCCCTCAAGGTATAACATGCTGTGAATTTCAACCTGGATTTCCAGAACTTTTCCCATGATTCTAATTCTATGTTATGTACTATATCCCTAGCCCAGTGGATCATAGCATATTTAACCTTTTCGTCAAAAGCATAACCAAATTTTGTTTGATGATAGTTATCTTCATTTCAATACAATTGGATCCCATTTTCACTCAAGGTGGCAGACCGAACCTTTCAAAACTGCGCTGTTTTTTGTGGGTTTTCTTAGCATTCTGAAGCAAGGCTGGGCACTTTCCATTAGTTCTCTTTAAGTTCTCAAACAGCTTTTCCAGCTGAGGACTCCTTCAAACAGAGGACTGTCTTCCGTAAAGTAGATGTGGCCACTTCAGCAAAGTTGTGCTTTGGATCCCAACAACAGAGTTAAAAGGCTCATTAAGAGTCTTCAACATGCTCTCAACAGGCTCTTATTAAAAACTAAAGGAGCCCTCCCTTTTTCTTTTGGTACACCTGCTTTCTAATTTACTTCATTTCCTAGGAGTTGCCCTCTTTCCATAAAAGTGGAAGATTTTGGTGGTGTTTTTTCATTTTATTCTGCAGCTAAGGGGTGTGTGGGTGTGTTTACTGCTCTGAGCTGACAGCTGTAACATTTCCATGTGCCTCCTGACGATAAAGTGCCAATTTGGTGGCATCCCTTGATTCCTCTGCAAATACATTACACAGAAGCTGTGATTACGGCTTGTTCAACAATCAGGCCTTGCCTCATGCAGAGATGAGTTAAAATGGCAAGGCAATGGAGTGAGGAGGAAGAAACACTGCCGAGTTCCAATTAATGCAACTACATGCCCATTAGGTAGGCATCACTTGGCCACACCTGGACTGCGGACATGGTCCTTTCCTGCAGCATTCTACCTGTCCCCATAAAGCTGAGTGACTGTTAAGGAGGAGGGGGGTTGCCTGAAGGGAGAGGTAAAGGAGAAGAGTGGGGAGGGATGTTGAGGGTAGAAGGAGAGAGAAACACAGAAGACACTCCTCACTTTCAGGGTTATTTTTAAATCCCTCCTTACAGAGTACACATACATCCAGGCACACACACCAACAAGCTACCCTTGCTATTTTCTTGCATTTCTCATGCTCTGTGTCTAAAATTAAGGAACTGTTAGTTACTGAAGCTGGGGAGATTTTTGTTTGTGTGTAAGAAAGATTTTAAGAAGATAAACAGTCATGCAAAAGTGTTTCCCTACTTTTTTTTGGCACTGTTATATTTCAGGAAGAGAATGGGCTGCAAGTTAAAGCTACCGGTTCGTCTGAATGTTCGTCAGAGGGAAGGAGATAGAGATGATGCAGGAAGATACGGGCTGCAAGTTAATGAAAGGAGCCCCCACCCTGGGCTCCCCTGAACATTCCTCAAGTCACCCCAGGTTGCCATGGAACACCTGTTGAAAACCAATGGCTTAAGGTGAATTCTAGCAATGAAAAGGTGAAGACGAAAGAGTCTCTCTCCCCCCTCCCCGTTGTACTGCAGTATCAGGGACAGGCAGGGGTCTGAAGGGTGGGCAGTGGAGAGAGGGGGCGGGATGATGGTCCAGGGGAAGAGGCCAGTGAATTGTGGGGTTTGTTGCCACCCATGAGGCAGAAGGAAGAGGAAGAGTCTGGGCAGTCAGAGATAGGAGAAGGGGAGGCAGGGGTAGAGTTGCACAAAGGTGCAGAGGGGGAGGAGATGATCCCAGACAGAGTCTGGCCATTAGAATCTCCTCCATCCCCTACCCCACTGTCTCCAAAGATGAGGAGGGGTTTAATGTGATGGGAGCTGCACAGGAGAAGTTGCCAGTTTCCTGTGCACAGTATGCAAGAAGAGAGGGTTTAGATTTGCTGATGGAGGTGTTGGTCCAACTGTCTGGGTCAGAGCACAAGTCAGAAAAAGAAGATGCCTAGCAGGACCAGTGTATGCAATTCTTGCACCTTAGGAACTGGTGTAGTCAAGTGCTTTACCAATCAAGAAATAAACTTCCAATTGTGTATCTTCAGTGGTTTTCAACTAGTGTGCCGTGGCACCCTGGGGTGCCTTGAATGATGGTCAGGGATGCCGCGGGCAACACTGGCCTCTGTCCCTCTTTCTTTCCCTCCCTCCTCTGATGCCCTCTTGCGTCTCTGCCTCCCAAAAGCTTGCACAGCAATGTTTTCCTCCACCGTATGCAAACTGTGTAGGTCTGTGTGGTAGTGAAGAGTTAGAAGTTGTAATGCATGTGTTACTACTGTGTAACTTTTATACTGACAAAAGAACCAGATTTATTAGTCCTTTGATTGCTTCCTTCGTGGGGAGGTCTTTAGAATACATGCAGGGTTCATGCACGGTGGGTTCATGCATGACCCAAGACTGAGACTCAGTTCAAAAAGGATTAATCGGAACATCAAGAAGAACAAGAATAGCAAACGGGGAACTCAGCCCAGGCTTAAGGTACAAACTCTGTGCTATTTTTGTAGAAAAAGAGGTGCTGGAACTCACCACGAACGTCTTCCTTGTTCTCTTGTAATGGCAACAGTGCCAACCTGAGAGGTGCCGGAACTGAGTTCCAGTTTTTATCGTTGCCGTAAATACAATTCTGCCCCTTACAGCTTTCCCACAGTGATTTACAGCTAGGAATGACTTTGACAGAAGACCACAGGGATTTAGGAACAGATTTCCTGCTACAACACGGCAAAATTGTTATCTATACTGAAGGGGGACAGTACAGAGACGTCATGGCTTGGGCACCCACAGGCTCCACGCTGCCCCAAACGGTCCACCCACCGCCTCTCCCTCAGATGTGGGGTGGCTGAGTGAGAGGAGGCAGGCAGACTCCTCAGAGGCCCCACGGAGCATCCTGCCTCCCGCCCCACAGGCAGCTGGCCCCATCCCCGCGGGCGGCTGGTCCTGCTCCTGGGCGCAGGGCACGCGCACTACCCCAGGTGCCCAATCGGCTTGCTCCACCGCTGAGGGCAGTCTCCCATTCAAGGGTTCAGATTGGGATTGCTGGATATCCCCCTCATCATGAATTCACAAAGTGGCCCTAACTTAAGCAATAAATTATTTCACAGTACCAGACGTCTCCACACCTCTGCCAGACTAATAGGGAGATAATACTTGTCTGTCCCCATAGAGGTTTTATTAAAATTTTCATTTTTGGAAAAGGGATACTGGACTGGTCAGATCCATCAGTACTATTGAATAAAGTTGCTGTAATTCAAAGTGGTGTTCAAAACCAATGTTATTTGTTTATTTGTTTATTTCAAATCGTGCTCGCTCATTCCTTTGGAACTGGCAGCGGGGGTGTTTATTTCCACATTTTGCATCCAATCTTTGCATAAGCTTACATCTAACAAAAAAGTGTCTTTTAAAAGTTGCAGAGTCACACTGGTATTCAAATGCATACTTCCTCCAAGCAGTTGCCAACTGTTCCAAACGACCAGTACCCTGGAGTTATGATTTGTGTTCTTCTGAGCGTTCAAAGCAAGCTGCATTCTAACTGCCTCAGAACTCCAAGGAGCAGTTGCTACGGTGCTCAGACCAGCTCCACTCTTTCCAGGTCTTGTCCTAGATCAGACGCTGGAAGAGAAAGACCTGGAAAAAGCCCTCGCTCTGGAAAAAGACTGGTTGAAGAACTGATTCACGCAGGTGCATATATGCAGCGCTCCTCAGTTCCCCACCAACAGAGCAGTGTTTTCTCAGATAGGAACAAATTGACTTTTATTGCCTTTTGTCCTGTCTGAGAGCCACTTGGTAGGCTTTTCACTGTGTGTGTGTGTGTGTGTGTGTGAGAGAGAGAGAGAGAGAGAGAGAGAGAGAGAGAATGAGGACTAAAGCCAGAAAGGATTCTTTCCTGAACAGGAGCTGTATTGGTCTGTTGCACCAACTTTCTTTCAAGGGTAGAATGCGTAACTTTGGTGGGATCATGCCTGACATTTTACCAATGGAGAGGGAAGGGAGGGGAGCATAGGAATGCAGAGGAGGAGTGGACTAGACAAGAGCCCAATTATCTGCATGGAGGGGGTCCCTAGAACAAAAGGGGTTGTGCGGTTGTGCAATTTCTTCACCCCGAGGAAGTCTGATTCCTGGCACTTATGATTGCAGGTACAGCAGACTTTTCCATTCCTATGTCTCAAGGTGGGAAATGCAGAATTTGCCCTAGAATGATGGCATTGTTTTAGCTGCACATCAGTATTTGCTCAAACTTTAGGAGATGTCCATATGATACTGTGCCTAAGTATCTAACGGTTATCTTTTGTCTGTGTTTTTCTCCAGCATGCCTTCTATCGCCAGCTTTCCCAGCACTAAAGTGGAACTTCCACCCCAGGCGCATGATGGGTCCTTCCCAGTCCGCCTGTTGTGCAGGGTGTCCTGCGTGCAACTAGCTGCCTTTCTCCTGGCTGTCCTGGGCTGCCTAATGAGCATCTGCTCCACATCTGCCAACCTTGACTGGAGAGTGTGGCAAGTGGACAAAATCATGGGCAGCAACCAGCAGGGCATTGTGGGCATTGGCATCTGGGGTGCCTGTTCTGTCAGAAGAGTTACTATGAAGAAAACTAACATCATATGTATACCATTCAGTGAGGAGGAGTCCCTGCCAGCGGAAATCATTGTGGCCCAGGACTTGATGCCAATGGCCTCAGTGGCCAATGCGGTGACCGTTCTTTGGATGGCCTTTGCTCTATGCAACATCTTTGAGCCGGGAAAAGACGAGAATTTCATTGATACCTTCTTTTCAATTGGAGCAAGGATAGAGTTGGCAGTGGGTACTTGTGTACTGATTTCCATTTCATGGAATCTTTATTCTGTGTTAGCAAATGAAGGAATTCCGCTTCCGGAGATTTTGGGAGTGCCTCCGATTCCCACAGAACAACGTGCTGGAATGGCCATCTATATTGGGTTTCTTGCTGCAGCTTCGCAGCTTTTAAGCGGAACTCTGGTTCTGGGTGAAAAATATTTTTGGAAAATGAGTGGAATAAACACTTCCAAGCCAAAATTTGTACTTGACCCAGAAAGTGTTACAGACACCGAAAACCCAAAGCTGAGGATGAGACAGTACTTCTCTTCTTTGACACTGGAATGTGAAGAAGAAAAAACCCCTATCTGGCGGAGATATCAAAGTCATATTAAAACGGAAACCATGCCAGGCTCGCTAGCAATATGGCTAATGAATGGTTCTCGTCCTGTGACTGGCTTTTTTTAAATGGAAGCACGGGACATTGTGTATATTTATTTTCTTATGCATATTCTGTTGTGTGTGTTTTTCAACTGAATGCTTCTGGGATGCTTACGACATAGGGTTAACTATAAATAGGGGCAATAAATGAAAAGTATAAAACTGTTATATTTACCTGTAGATATTTATGCTATATCTCTTTTAACAATAAAAAGAATGTTATCTCATCGCAAACTTATGCTGGAGTGCTTTTTCTGCTGCAAACTCTGCTGTCTATGGTGCTTTTTGAATTTTCTACATTTCAGAAACACTGCAAATCGCAAAAGGTTCTGGGGCCTGCTGTCTGTGTGTGTGTGTGTGTGTGTGTGTGTGTGTGTGTGTGTGTGTGTTTGCAGTCCGTTTTACAAAGAATACTGGCCAAGCCTTTGAGTGCCTGTGTGCTGCTCCCAGCCCTGGCCAGCAAGAACAATGATCAGGGACACCCGGTTTCAGTGGTCCAGAGAGACCTAGGCCACTTCCAGCTTTCAGGCAGAATAAAAAATTAAAAATTATGGAACACCAAACAAAATAGCACCACACACCAAAGAAGTGAGATGTAATTAAATATGATGAAATATCTGCGAACAAAAAAGAACCATGTCTTTTACCAAATCACATCTCTCATTTGCTTAAGTTTGCAGCTCTAAGCTGAGAGTGGGAGTCACATTTTGGTTTGCTGCAGGTGGAAACAAGTTGAGAGAAGAATCAAATACCAAAAATATTAAGAAGTGACTAAATCTGAGGCCCCCTTTGAGGTTTTGCCCCAGGCCAAATGCCCCCCTGCAACCCCTCCCCCCAACTGGCCCTGCTTACAGGATTCCTTCAAAAACTCCTGCTGCTGAACACCAAACATGACAGTGGAGCGGGCCCTAAGGAAGGTCAGGTGGTACCCGGTGTGGAAAATTTCTTCTCAACCCCGCCCCCCCATTTATTTTTTATTTTTTTATTTTTGACTGCAAAAATGGTTTCACGTTATTTCATATTTTCTTACAAAGAAATGTGGATTCTGGGCCTCTGATAACAAGTACGCGACTATGGGCAGATACTTAAATCTACAGGATGGATTGTGTTTTGGCTTCTGATATTTTATTCATATTTATTGTTTATTTATTTTAAAAAACCTGGTTTACCAAAAAGTGGTTTACCAAAAAAAACAACAACAACAAAAAACCACAGCAGTAAAATAAAGAAAAATTAACAATTCTACTTTAAAACATACAAAAGCTAAAATATTAAGATTAAAATTACTACAACTTCCTAAGCATCTAGGTAAGCCTGCTTAAAGAAGAATGCTTTTAGCAGGTGCCCAAAAAGAGTCTAGCAAAGGCATGTGCTTTGTTCCAATAGGCGGGGAGTTCCTAATAATAATAATAATAATAATAATAATAATAATAATAAAATTTTATTTATATCCCGCCCTCCCCAGCCGAAGCCGGTCTCAGAGCGGCTAACATCAAATGTATAACACATTAACATAAAATCAGACAATCAATTAAAATACATCCCCAAATCAGATCAGGATCAGAATAAAATCCAATCAGATGGCAACCCGCAGATTAGGGATTTGGGACCTTAAATGCTCACCAGGCCCAACTGTGGAATTCACAGACAGTTTTAGGGCTTTTTGGGGGGGGTAACCCTAACTGTGCCCCTTCAATACGGGCCTGTGAGAAAAATTGGGAGGCCACTTTCATGCAAGTTCTTATGAAAGGGGAGAGGGAGTCAGACTGAACCCCGACCAAAGGCCAGGCGGAACAGCTCTGTCTTGCAGGCCCTGCGGAAAGATGTCAAGTCCCGCAGGGCCCTGGTCTCTTGTGACAGAGCGTTCCACCAGATCGGGGTCACAGCCAAAAAAGCCCTGGCTCTGCTTGAAGCCAGAATAACCTCCCTGTGGCCCGGGACTTCCAAGATGTTTTATTTTGAAGACAGTAAGGTCCTCCGTGGGACATACCAGGAGAGGTGGTCCCGTAGGTACGAGGGTCCTAGGGCTTTAAAGGATAAAACCAGCACCTCAAACCTGATCCTGTACCCCACTGGGAGCCAGTGCAACTGGTATAGCACTGGGTGAATGTGATCTCTACTACTGAAGGGGAGGTTTTATTTATTGTGATTTCACCGTGCTCTGTATTATCTGAAAAGGAAAATGTTTATTTAAAAAACAGGACTGCATGGCAGCAATCTAGTCTCATCATGATCAGCGGGACTTATTCCCGAGCTGACGGTGCATAAGATGGGCTGCAATCATTTGCACCCCTTGCATCCAACTTGTACCTAAAACTCTGCACAAGCCTGCGCCAGAGAATTGTAGAGTTGGAAGGGACCCCTGAGGGTCATCTAGTCCAACCCCTGGGGTAATGCAGGAATCTCAACTAGACCATCCCTGACCGATGGCCATCTGTCTTCTGTTTTCCCCCTCAGCCAGGACACCCAACAACGGAGACTGGAGGTGGGGGGGAAAGGTAAATTTTGACAATGGGGCAGATTTGTCAGGCGTGTGCAGGAACAGCTTGAAGACTTTACACAGAGAGGAGCCCCACACGGGTTTCCCCACATGTAATGTAACAGGCAGGGAGCCAGCTCAGATTAGAGGGAAAGACATTGGGGGAGGGGAGGGGGAAAGAGTGCCAAAGTCCGTCCATTTGATTCTCTTTGGGATGGTGGCACTAGGGCTCTGGGACCACCCTCCCCAAAATACTTATTGTCTTCAATGTATTGTTACCGCTGTTCTTCTATAGTACAGATCCTTTTTCAATTAAACACTTTTTCTAAAATTAAAACGGCAGAAGTAATCAGTAGCACAGATATCAAAGGAAAGGCGAGAGAATAGTCCCTAATAGACACAAGGGAGACCCAGGTACACAAGCACACAGAAGTCAATAATCCGGCCTTGGGGAGAGGGGTGGGAATGTACAGTTTGCTGGACTTAGCCTCGAGATGGAAGACTGAAAGGGCTTAAAATATAAAAGTATTGTGTCTAGGAATATTTTTCTGCAAAAGCATCAGACTGGTTGTCAAAAGTGTGAACTTCATTAAAGGTAAAGATAAAGGTACCCTGACCGTTAAGTCCAGTTGTGGACGACTCTGGGGTTGCGGTGCTCATCTCGCTTTACTGGCTGAGGGAGCCGGTGTACAGCTTCCGGGTTATGTGGCCAGCAGGACTAAGCCGCTTCTGGCAAACCAGAGCAGCGCACGGAAACGCCGTTTACCTTCCTGCCGGAGTGGTACTTATTTATCTACTTGCACTTGACATACTTTTGAACTGCTAGCTTGGCAGGAGCAGGGACTGAACAACAGGAGCTCACCCCGCCGTGGGGATTCGAACCGCCGACCTTCTGATCAGCAAGCCCTAGGCTCAGTGGTTTAACCCACAGCGCCACCCGTGTCCCTTCATGAATAGCCCCCATTTAAAGGAATTGTTCAATTAGCCACAGAATTGCTTTGCTGATTTTTCTCCTCTTCTTTGAATTCCACAACTGCTTTTGGGGGTCCTAGCTTCATGCAGGGGGGGCTGGAGGCAAAGGGGAGACTGGCCTGCTGAGTGTCCAGGGTGGCACTGAGCTGCTCCTCCTGGTGCCACACGTGGGCAAAACAAGGTGGCAGCACTGCCATTGTCCCCCGTGCTCCACTTTCGGGGGCAGAAGAGGCTTTCTGGAGGGGGATCGGGGCCCGAATGAAAAGCGCAGGCCAGGCAGCGGCCTTGGCAGGCTTCCCCGGCAGCCCGGAAGGTGAAGAAAAGGAGACTAGGCTGAGGAGATTCGGCCTGGCCTTGCCTTCACCCCCAACCCAGCTGGCCAGTCTTGACCCTGCTCCCCTGAATGGAAATTTCAGCCTTCACAACATAGGAAAACAGCCAAGTAAACAGCTCTTTTCGTGGAGGAGGATATGAACTGATATGCATGAAGTTTCATAATGCCTAGTGTAGTAAATAAGACCTTTGGAGCAGGCATTTTCAAAAAATGGTAGTAGGGCAGTAATTGTTCCTTGATCATTTGCCACCCCCTCCATGATGGCACCTGGGGCGACCCACCCCCCACCCCCCTTCCTGCACCCCTGAGTATATAGTGTTACAAAAACCTGGTGTCTGGCCCTCCCTCTCTCTGGCAAGCAATGGCAAGAGCGCATGGGGCCAGAGGCAGACACACAGGGTCTGTGCCCCTTTGGAGAGCAGAGACACGGCAGAGACTGTGGTGCTTTAAGAAATAGGATTTACTCGCCTATTTACACCTTCAGTCTGCATGGGGGATGCCCAGCTCCTACAGCAAGCACAAGTACCCTTCAGGCTGCTTCCCTCAAAGATGGCCTTCCTTCCTCCTCCTTCTGCCTAGAAAGCCTTGCTTCAATAATAATAATAATAATAATTTTTTATTTATACCCCGCCCTCCCCAGCCAAGGCCGGGCTCAGAGCGGCTTACAAGCAATAATAAAAAGAAGTTGAATGATTACAACTTAAAAACAAAAATAAAATACAACATTAAAATAATGGAACATTAAAATATTAAAATGTAGCCTCATTGCAGGAGGAGAATGAAAAGAAAAAAGAAAGAGAGGGAGGGAGGGAGGGAATCAAATTGGCTCCAAGCCAAAGGCCAGGCGGAACAACTCTGTCTTACAGGCCCTGCGGAAAGAAATCAGATCCTGCAGGGCCCTGGTCTCATGAGACAGAGCGTTCCACCAGGCCGGGGCCAGTGTTGAAAAGGCCCTGGCTCTGGTTGAAGCCAATCTAACTTCCTTAGGGCCTGGGACCTCTAGGGTGTTGCTATTTATGCACCTTAAGGTCCTCCGTGGGGCATACCGGGAGAGGCGGTCCCGTAAGTACGAGGGTCCTAGGCCATGAAGGGCTTTAAAGGTCAAAAGCAGCACCTTGAACCTGACCCTGTACTCTACCGGGAGCCAGTGCAGCTGGAAAAGCACTGGGTGAATATGCTCCCATGGCAGGGACCCCATGAGGAGCCTCGCTGCAGCATTTCTGCACCCGCTGGAGTTTCTGGGACAGCTTCAAGGGCAGCCCCGCGTAGAGCGAATTACAGTAGTCAAGCCTGGAGATGACCGTCGCATGGATCGCAAGCCTCCCTTTTCCTGTCCCCTCAAACACACAGTTACCCCCGGCAACCTTTGTGACATCTGACTCCCCAGGCCAAAGGGGAGTTCAAAGTTATCAGAGTTCAGTGACACATTCCAGCCAGGAAGACAGTCATGGAGGGTGCAGAGCTGGACTGGTGATGGATGTGGACCGGGGAGAGTCAGGATCAGGATTGGATGAAAGCATACGAAGGCCCTGTGTCAAACTGAAAAGGCCCCATAGCAGGGCTGGATTAACCATTAAGCAGAATAAGCACGTGCTCACTTAGGGCATCAAGGGAAGGTGGACACGACAGAAATTCCCCACACAAATTGCTCAGCTGAGCATTCATTTTCTCAGTTGAAGTATATTAAAAATCCCAACCGAACAACTATACAACAAGGCAAGGCTGGATGCCTCACCTCTACAGAAGCAGATGTGTTACGCAAGATTATTTCTGAGTATCTAATCAAACACTTTGCAATTAGAAAAAGTAGGACATTTCCCTCCAAATATATATAAAGTGGAAGTATACAAAAATAAACATTATTTTCCATCTTAATGTAGGTTTCATTTCATTTCAAAGAATGCAATTTTATTTTACGGATTATTATTGTTGATATTTTGAATTAGATTTTTGGCACACCAAAATCTTTTAGGTGCTTCGTGCCTCCAAAGTCTTGATCCGGCCCCACTCCATAGCATTACCCCACTGCTAAGTGCATTGTTCTCACAGAAAGGACAGTGGAAATGGACCTCCAGGAGCTGCAGGAGAGGAGCAGCATCCAGAACAACTAGAGCAGGGGTCTGCAACCTTTAAGACAAAAAGAGCCACTTGGACCCGTTTCCGAAGGAAAAAAAACTGGGAGCCGCAAAACTCGTCATTATAAAAATAACTTTTTTGTCACTTTTTAAAATTTTTTCTTTGTTTGACCCCTCAGAATTACTCCTCCTCATAGAAATAAACGTTAAATTAACAAGTTACCTTTTTGTGTGTGTGTGTGTTCTTCACTCCCCTTCAAAACAGTGACCAGCGTACATGCCCCCTTTCAATGCAGTGACCAGCGTACATGCCCCTTACAATGTAGCGGGCCGGTGGGTGGGAAGGTGATGTCGGGACGGTGCGTGACTAACGCACGCACTGCCCCCATGCGACGTCACAGCCAGTACAGCGCCTGCCACAGTGGGGAGTGTCGGGGCGCACAATGCTCCTCCTCCCCTCGCTAGTATCCGCCCCGGAGCCGCGGCAAAGGTGTAAAAGAGTCACATGCGGCTCTGGAGCCGCGGGTTGCAGACCCCTGAACTAGAGGAAAGGCAAACCTTCGCCACCTGTCCCTGCTCTGCTTTAGCTGCTGCTTTTCTCTTCAGGGAGAGAGAGAGATGTTCCCTCATCCCTGGAGGACACCCGCACCCACCAACCCAATTTGCAGCTGCCAACCTTGAGGGGGGAACAGCTACATTGCTGAGCTGACTTCTGAGCTAAGGGGTGGGTATCTGTGTTTTATATTTATCTGCTGGTCAGTGTGTGTATCATTTTCTAAGGGAGCCAGGAATTATTTATCAAATCGATCATGTGCCTAGGAAAACGTACCTTGGGCCACGTGGGGGCAGTAGATGGGAGTCCATTCTCAGTGGCCTTGGATGAGGGGTAGCTATGGAGTTGGATCAAGGGTGTGTCACGTTGAGCGGAACTCACCTAGCCTGGACCACGGCACAGGGCGCTGCAGCCTGTGTTCTGTTCTGACACTTTTTCCAGCTGAAGTTTGTTGGTGGCTGTGCCAGGCTGCCCACGGGTCTCTGGGGGCAGGTTGGTTCACAATAAGATATCCCTTAAGCATGGTCTAATCAAGGATGAGAAGGCTGACCTTGCGTGCATAGCTGAGAGCGGGGGGGGGGGGGGAGGGGGGAGTTTGCTTGTGCCCCCAACCAGTGTAGGCTTTAGAGCAGAGAAGGGGAGTTGATGTCTAGCTCTCTTTACATCCAGGTACCAAGTATCTGAACCTTATGTTAGACCAATGGGAAGGATGGGGGGGGGGGGTTCTGTTATTGTACTTTTATATTTGGATATATACTAAGGTGAGGATGCAATGGAAAACCAGCAATCTAACTAAAGCATATATTGCAATAAGACTATTTGCATATGAAATACCTTTAAATGAAAATACCTTGTGATTTCGTACTTAGCATATACAGTATGAGTACTGTACAGTCGTACCTCTGCTTACATATCCCTCTGGATACGTAAACTTTGGGATGCAAATGCGGCAAACCTGGAAGTATTTTCCCAGGTTTCACCGCACATGCATACGCAGACGTGGTCCTCCGGTTGCGAATTCCTCGGGATGCGGCCGGACCTCCGGAACGGATCCCATTCGCAACCGGAGATACCAGTGTACTAGTATTACAGCTTTTCTGAATAGATTTATAAATACAATATGGCAAATGATGGTGCAACCATTAAATATATATTTGTATATTTTGTATATCAAAGGCGTATATTTTCCTTTATTTCTTAACCAATAATGTAAAACTTGGAATCCATTAATTTTGGGCATTTAGAGGTCCCTTATAAATGTGAAGCCTTAAGCTGTAGCTGACCTAGTTTGTGCCTGGATAGCTCCACCCCCCACCCCCCAAGTTGGGCTTATTCTGATCTTGGAACCACTTCACTCTTTGCCCCCCCTGGCCTCTGCCCAGCAGCTGACTCTCTTCTGGCCCCTGCCCCATTCCTCCCTTCCTGTCCCTTGCCTCTTTACGTTCCAGCTATAAGGCAATGGAGAAGAATGTCCTGGCCTGTATATTTCTGGCATACTCAAATTTGGCAGGAAGGAGCTGGAAAACCTCTTCCCACAAGCAAAAATTCAATGAAATGACTGATACGTCTGTTAAGAGCCTGGAGAAATATTGTGCCAGATGCACAACATTCTCCCAAGTAGAGTGCATCAAATATGGTGCAAGGACTTTTCAGCAAGGTCTGCAGAGCTATTTGCAAAATCCCTATGGGCTAAAAGGATTCAGGGGATGCAAGCAGTATCCCAAGACTTTTGAAAAACCAAACTTAAAACACTGTAAGGCAACAACGTGACAATCACTTTCAGATTTCTGGCATTGCTTATATATTTTTGGCCATAGGGAAGATAGATGGAGCTTGTTCCCTAAAAAAGGCATTTTATTTTTTTGTGTGTGGTGCAGCTCCTGTGGTTATTTTTATTTATTTATTTTTGCAAATGGACATTATCATAAATCTTCATGGAACCCATGGAAGAATGATTAGAATCTAGATGCAGCCAAGCACGTAGGCAGATGTGGAGGATTTCAGAAACTGAATTTATAGAAGCGTGACTTGGTTGCATAGCAATGTCTCTTTGTCATGGATTCTTCCCATGGAATCTTGGGATTTTAGGCCCAGGTCTCTTTAGCAGAGAATTGTACAGTGGTACCTCGGGTTACATACGCTTCAGGTTACAGACTCCGCTAAACCAGAAATAGTGCTTCAGGTTAAGAACTTTGCTTCAGGATGAGAACAGAAATCGTGCTCCAGCGGCGAAGCGGCAGCACGAGGCCCCATTAGCTAAAGTGGTGCTTCAGGTTAAGAACAGTTTCAGGTTAAGTACGGACCTCCGGAACGAATTAAGTACTTAACCCGAGGTACCACTGTAATGATATTCAAAATGCTATGGTACTTTAAGCACCATAAGACATATTTTGAATTCAATATATTACATATTCTGCTCTGTTAATAGTTCTCTTCTGTTCTACCTTTGTCAGGCCACACCTGGAGTCATGTGTCCAGTTCTGGGCACCACAATTTAAAAAGGATATTGAGAAGCTATAATATGTGCAAAAGAAAAGCAACCAAGATGACCAAGGGTGGTCTGCAAACCAAGCCTTATAAGGAAGAGCTGAGGGTATGTTTAGCCTGGAAAAGGTGAGACTGAGAGGAGATATGAAAGCCATTTTCAAATACTGTATTTAAAAGGCTGTCACATGGAGGATGGAGCAAGTTTGTTTTCGCCTGCTCTGGAGGGTAGGACCTGAACCAATGGATTCAGAGTACAAGAAATGAGATTCCAATGAAACATCAGGAAGAACTTTCTGACAATAAGAACTGTTCAGCAATAGAATAGTTTGCCTCATTCCTTGAAGGTTTCTAAGCAGAGGGTGGATATGTTTTAGTTGAGATTCCCGCATTGCAGGGGGTTGGACTAGATGACCCTTGGGGTCGCTTCCAACTCTACAATTCTATGTCTACTCAGAGGACAGCCTCATTGATGATGGAGTCAGAAGTGGGGATTATTGCATTAGTTTTCCCGGTTCTACTGCTAGCACTTTCACGGTTCCTGGTCCTCCTTTTACATTTCACATTATGGAATTATGGCTTTTTGATTGATTTACCCCCTTGTCACACTAAATTTCATTCACACCAGGGGCCATGGTGTGACACATCAGTGGACATGCCACCACACTCTAGGTACTTGTTCTCCCGTGATTCACACATGGAAATGGTGGGAAAGAACTGTATGCCAGAATACCATTCCAAATTTCATCACATTGTGTGATCATGAAAACCACTGGAAAATTATAATGCTAAACTCCCACAATTTCCCTGGTTATTGGGGGTTGCAAACAGATTCCCCCCACCCAGAAGCAATTCATGCAGAAATAAATGGTAAACTTCTCCTAGGTTCCATTAGATTTCCAGAAGTGAGTTTTACATTGTATGAAAGATCACATAAAACATAAAATGTCAGGAAAATGGAATAAAGTGCTGTCTGGATGCAGCCAGTGTCATGCAAAGGAGTTGTTGATCACAGCTGACCTCCTAAGAAGTAAATGTATTACTGAGACGGGACAAATGTCCCAAAGTCCAGTGGTCAGACGAGCCTCACATTGGCACACACAATCTCTAGCCAGACTATTCGCAAATTATCAGCCATGTCTGGCAGTGACATACTCATTCTGGTGTCTGCTCAGAATCTGAGTAATAAACAACATATCTGGAGCAATTACAATTGAAGTTTTATCAGGCTCTTCTAAGATTTTGTTACATGCAGTTTTCACTTACACAAAGTCAGGAGATGACTCTTGTCTGAATCATTTAACTTCATGTGTTCTTAACTAGTTTCCCTGCCTTGTTGGAACAAGTGCTAAATAACTACAAATCCCAGTCAAGTGAGAGAATCTGTACATGGTGAATAAAAATAGGCCACGTTTCACTTCTCTTTCAGCGTGAAAGACCATTGATACCGAAATCCAGCATCGCCTGAGCTCTGCGAGTGCGGCTTTCTCCCAAATGAAGTGCAGAGTGTTTGAGGACCGGGACATTCGCAGGGAAACCAAAATGCTTGTTTACAAAGATATTGTACTACCAACCTTACTATATGCTTGTGAAACATGGACCCTTATAAATACCATCTCCAACTCCTCGAAAGATTCCATCAACGGTGTCTCCGAAAAATTTTACACATCACTTGGGAAGCAAAGATCACCAGTGTTGAAGCAATGATTCTTCAACTTCAACTTCGTTGGACTGGTCATGTTGTGCGGATGCCTGATGATCGTCTTCCAGAGCAACTACTCTATTCCAAACTTAAAAATGGAAAGCGTAATGCTGGTGGTCAAGAAAAGAGGTTTAAAGACTGCCTCAAGGTAAATCTAAAAAAATGTAGTATAAACACTGACAACTGGGAAGCACTGGCCTGCGAGTGCTCCAGTTGGAGAACAGTGTCATGGGCGTTGAAGACGCTTGAACTCAGGACACAAGGGAGAAATGTGCTAGGAGGAAGGCACGCTTGGCAAATCCACACCATGATCAACACCCACCCGGAAACTAATGTACCCACTGCGGAAGGATGTGTGGATCCAGAATTGGCCTCCACAGTCACTGACGGACTCATTGTTAAAACCGTGTTTATGGAAGACAATCTTACTCGGCTACGAGTGATCACCAAAAAAGAAGAAGAGACTGAAAGGCATGTGTGTGTGCCGAATGTGGGCTTCACATAGGATGCCGCTGAAATTTGAGATCCTATTGTTTAATCCCTTGCATCAAAATGAATTCATTTAAAGGTAAAAGAACCCCTGACCATTAGGTCCAGTCGCGGACGACTCTGGGGTTGCGGCGCTCATCTTGCTTTACTGGCCGAGGGAGCCGGCGTACAGCTTCTGGGTCATGTGGCCAGCATGACTAAGCCACTTCTGGCGAACCAGAGCAGTGCACGGAAACACCATTTACCTTCCTGCTGGAGCAGTACCTATTTATCTACTTGAACTTTGACGTGCTTTCGAACTGCTAGGTTGGCAGGAGCAGGGACCGAGCAACGGGAGCTCACCCTGTTGCAGGGATTTGAACTGCCGACCTTCTGATCGGCAAGCCCTAGGCTCTGGGATTTTAGGGGAACACAACTGGTTCGGTCACACTGGGCATGGAGCCTTGGAGATGGCACAGCTATTATGTAGACTGGAAGGCATGTGTGTGTGTGTGCCGAATGTGGGCTTCACACAGGATGCTGCTGAAATTTGAGACCCTACTGTTCAATCCCTTGCATCAAAATGAATTCATTTAGCACGGTGCAAAAGATTTCTGCCTGAGGCCCTGGAGAGACGCTGTCAGTCAAGATAGGCAGTCCTGGACTAGAAACATCAGTGATCTGGGTCAATTTGAGACAGCTTGAAATTGGATCTTATCAATTGAGGGAGTATGCAGAAGAAATGGTATCCTTGTCAAAAGGATTTGGAAAAATAACTTTGTAGTGGCGTTACCATATTGTAAAAGGAGCACAAGAATCAGCCCTTAGTCTTACAAAAGCCCCCGGCAATGGTTTGATTCCTAGGTTGCTGTGCAAATCACAGGTATCAGATAAAAAGCTGGGGGCAGGGAAGATCCTATAATGCCAGCACAGGCTGGACCCTTTTCCAAATTCCATTTGACTCACTTAGCAAGTGGATTGGTCTTATGAGCAGAGGGGGAGAAATCTGACAATGGACATGATCCGGCTAGTATTCTGCAAATTTGAAATATGCAACTTAAGGGGGCTTGAAAGTGCACACCTACAGCTGAAATGTAAACCTGCCTTCAGAGGCTGGGTGTTTGCTCAGTTCATAACCTAAGACAGAGCTTTCCAAACTGTGTGTCGCGACACATTAGTGTGTCAGCTGCAGTGTGTAGGTCTGTCGCATGAATGTTCCCCGTGCTCCTCACGGGGTTAGTTTGACCTCTAGCTTGCTAGTAAAACTGAATTATTGTGTCACGAAATGATGCATGTCTAAAAAGTGTGTCACCAACATGAAAAGTTCAGAAAGCTCTGTCCTAAGACAATCCAGTCTCCTTCCAGTAGCCTTATTCAAGCTCCTACTAAATTCCCTGAAGAGCTGTCAGAGCACAGCCCTCTGAAAGAAGCAGGGGCGTAGGAAGGGGAGTGCGGGGGATGCAGTCCACCCCGGGTGTCATCCATGGGGGGGAGGGTGACAAAATGGCACACCGCAGTGATCGGCACTTACCGCAGGGCCTGGCCTACAGCGCGCCTGGGCTGTGCATCTCTCCTGGCAGTGACGCGGTGGCTCGGGGCTCCACTCTGCCCGAAATGGCAGTGTGGGGCTTGTGTCCACCAGGCAAACTCCATGGGCAGCTCGTTGCGGTGCCCCCATGTGCGGATCATCGCGGCGCCCCTGTGCATGAGTCACCGCAGCACCCCTGTGCAGTGCCCCCATGCGCGGCTTGCCACGGAGCCCCTGTGGACAGCTCACCCACCCCCATGGGCGGCTCGCCCCACCCCCGCCGCTCTGGGTGCTGGAGCAGTTAGCTACGTCCCTGGAAAGAAGTAATCTTTGACTTGAAGGGTGGTTCAGTTCAAATCCAGTATGCTGATGGGACTCAACTCTATTTCTCCTTTGCATCTGCAGGTGAGGCAGTGGAAGTGCTTGGCCAGTGTTTTGCCTCGGTAATGGACTGGATGAGAGCCAACAAACGGAAACTCAATCCAGATAAAACTGAGGCACTGTTAGTGGGTGGTTCCCTAGACCAGATGGGTGGGAGATCGCCTGCTCTTGATGGGGTTACACTTCCTCTGAAGGAGGAGATTTGTAGCTTGGGGGTCCTCCTGGATCCTTGAGGCTCGGGTCACCTCAGTGGCTCAGAGTGCCCTCCATCAGCTTTGACTGGTGGCCCAGCTACGCCCCTACCTGGACAGGTATAGCCTAACTACTGTTGTCTATGCTCTGGTAACCTCAAGGTTAGATTACTGCAATGTGTTATATGTAGGGTTGCCTCTGAAGATGGTTCGGAAACTTCAGCTGGGGCAGAATTCAGCAGCCAGGTTGCTCACCAGAGCAAGACAGTTTGAGCATATTACACCGATCCTGGTCTGACTGCACTGGCTACCAATTAGTTTCCGGGCCCAATTCAAAGTGCTAGTTTTGACCTATAAATCCTTAAATGGCTCAGCACTGCAGTACCTCAAGGACCGGTGTCAGGGAACTGCCATCAGCTCAGAGGCAAGAGGTGGAAGGGCAGTTGTGTTATAGGGAACCTCCAAAGATCTTGCGAAGCAGTTCCTCCTCTGGCAAGGAGGAAAGCCCCACCTCCAGTGGGGAGGGGGTGCAGGGACCAGGAGATGCTAGGGAGAGCCTCAACACCGAGCCTGAGCAAAGCGGAGGGGAGGGAAGTACCCCTTTGCCAGCACCCACTCTGCGCAGTAGGTTTTGGCGCAAAGAGGGGAGGAGAAGGATGGGGGTCATACGGCTGTTATGCTGGGGGAGGTACAAGGACCGGCCACTCCCAGATTCTGCTAGCGACTGAGCCAGACATGAACTTGCGGCGCTCTTCACTGTAAATAGTTTGCACTAAGAATAAAGCTGGGAAAGACAGGTCAGAGTCTTGCCTGTTTGCTCTCGATCAACCACACCACCACCTGACAACCGGGTATAGTGATTCAGGATGAGAGGAAGGAAGAAATTAAACAGCACCCACAAAGCATGTGCAAAGAGTGGCCATGTCTGCAAGTCGCGATTAGAAGCCAGCAAAAGCAGCTACAGGGCAGGCAAGTCAGGAGAGCCAGCCTACTCTCTCCTGCTGATTGGAGCAGAAGAAAGACACTCGGTTATTCAGACAAGCAGCAGCTGCCGCACAGCCGAATTCTGAATGAATTGCAATTCAACTCACTCAGGGATCTTTTTTCATTTGACTAAAAAACGAAAAACCCTGGACATTTTGCCAATTTTTAAAAAAAACCTGGGCAGAAATTTTAACCCTGAAAAAACCAGGAAAACCAGACATATGATGCTCCTATATTTACAATATATAAAATATTACTCCAAGACACCACAAACACCCTCAACACAATTAAAACCAATGGGAACACAACATAGGATACAAAATAAACTCTACCCAGTGTTCAAAAATGTGGTCCAAACCATCATTTAAATCCATATCAGTGAGAAAGAGAGAGCTCACTCTGAAACTTAACTACAGGTGGTACCTAACACTAAAGAAGTTGTCACTAATACAATATCAAAAGATAATAACACAAAGTGAAGATATGCAAGTGAAGGCAAAAAATAAATGCAGTAGCTGCACAAGATTAATTGTGCCACTTGTCTAGGTCAAATAAACGGCAGCAGTGTGACCTGGTACCTAATAATATGCAATGTATGATCTAGGTTTCTTTCTTTTTTTAATATTTAGTTTTATTTGTGTTTCTGATACAATTCCATATCAAAGAAATGAATGGAAATGATGCAAAGGACACAAAAAAGAAAACTCTGAAATAGAAAAGAAAGAACAGTTTTAGGATATCAAAAAATAAGCAGAAAACCAGAAAGCACTCCTCCACTGACTTCTCATCCTCTCCTTCCAGGGTTCCTTTTGTCTCCTCTGTTTCTCACGTTTTCTTGGTTTACCCCACCTATCATAACTACTTAAATACAAATTAGTTTTTTCTTACACTGCTGAAAATCTTACCATCTTGCTCGGTTAATTGTTTGTTTATTATATTTTTCCACATATTCAATAAAAAATATCCAGTCCTCCTTATAGCTTTCATCATTTTGAATTCTTATCATAGTGGTCATCCCTGCTAACTCCACATATTCTAACAATTCGATAAGCCATTCTTCTTCTTTTTTGGTGCCCTATCCGTTTTCCATTTTGGGGCTAGTAATACAGGTGCAGCTGTTGTTGCGCAGAGGAACAAGTTTCTCTCTTTTTTAGTCACTTCTGTTGTTATTAACTCCAGCAACAATACTTCTGGGTTTTCAGATAAGGGTTTCTAAAACATTTTTTTTTTACTTCATTATGAATCATTGCCCAGTAGTTTTTAATTATACTATGCGTCCGCCACATGTGGTAAAAGGAACAACCTTGGTTTCTGTCCCAGGCCAACACATTCCAGAATCTGGATCCCACCATTGAAAAGGCCTTCCTTTGCAATGCCTGCCCAGTGTTCTTGAGGCAGAGATGGAGTAAGCTTTGCCTCAGGGTAGCTACATGCAGGAAGGGTCTTTCAATGGGGAGAGGGAGCAAATGGGCTACATTGTAGTAGGAAGTTTTTAAGGAACAATAGGATCATTCCAAAATGAGTGATTTTTAAGAATACAGCTGCACTTGGTTGATGTCTCTCTTAATGAGAAGCCTGCAAACTTGAGTTATGGAACTCTGTGCTTGTTGGTTGGATCAACATTTGCCCGTTGTTTCTAATGGGGTAGCTTTCATCATGTTAGCCTGACCGTTGTGTTCAATTTTCTGCATTACAAAAGGGGCAAAAAAGACTCCGAAAAGACTAACGATGTGATTCTAAAATAACACAGGAGTTGTGGAAAGAGATGGACACAAACCATGGGCAACTGCCCTTATAAGGGATCAAATATGTGAGGTCAGTTTCAAATTGAGGAAGATTTCTTAAAGCTCAGCCCAAGGACTCTATGGCAACAGCTTGATTGCAGGCTCCATGTAAGCAGATAGAAGGGGGAATGTTATGTCTCTCCTTCTCTTTCTAATCCTTTTTGGGTATGTTTGTGGCTGTTTGGCAACCAGCATTCCAACATCATTACAGCCCGGGCATTGAAAGCTAGTCTGTTCAGGACTTTACCTTCTGAAGAGCCGAGCAAACCTTGTCCACAAGCCGTTAGTCAGAGCCCAATGATTGTTCTAAAGAATGAAATGTGAAATGTGATTACAGCTTTTTGAATTCAATAGCTGAATTGTTCACTTTCTAAGCTTCCTTGAGTGTTTAAATGAAAACATGGAATTGAAAGGCAGCTGTCTTCCTTGAAAAACAAAAACTTACAGACATCACTGGACATCCTTATGATTATAAACCATAATTGTCAATCATCAATTTAGTTTATCAATAAGGTATCATATTATAAGAACGTCTGGGACAGTGCTATCTAAATGTAGAGACTCTTTTCAGTGTTGGCAAAATATATATGCAGCATTGAAATCAGAAAATTCAATATATAAATATCAGAAAAGAAATGTTGGAATTGATATAAAAACAAAAATTGTTAGATATCATTTAACTTTATATGAAGCCAACTATGAATTATTTGCAATTGGATATTGAATGCGTGCTACCTTGCAATTTTAATAACATCTATAGAGATGTTTTGGAGCTCCTGGAGAGTCATTCCCAGTCAGTGTAGACAATTCCAAGCTAGATGAACCAATGGTATAAAGCAGCTTTCCTTTTTTGCCCTGACCTTCTATATTTCCCGCCCACTTCCATGGGGCTTACACATGAAAATTCACACAAGGATTGTGCCAATTCATTTATAAACGTCAATAGATATCAATTGTTTGTTAATAAAGCCTGTAAAAGCGAGCGTCTGTGAAATGAAAAAATAAATATGCTCAAATTAGACTTATTAGAAGTAAATGTTTTTGTGCAGTCCTTAAATGTACTTGGTAGAGATGGGATTGAGCCTCATAGAACACCGTGGCAATTACCGGTACTTCTGAGTAGACACATATAAATGGGTTTTGATAAGTTACATTAATTCTTTTGGGTGTTAATAAGTTTCCCAGGCTGGCAGGTTGATTAGCATAATATTTCTCAATAACTTGTATTTTTTTTCTTTACCTTGAATTATAAGGAAATGATCACTTTAAGATATTTAGCTGCTAATTATCAACCAACAGACAAGCTTATCCAGATAAGAACTGTTCTTCCTATATTACAAAAAGTACAAAAAATTCCCTATTTCATCTTGTTGGAGGGCGCATATGATTCTGCTTTGTGATTAAGATGCTGCAAAACTATGGGGCTGCATAAAATATTTTTTTCCAAATATTAGCTTAATTATACTTTTCTGTGGGCGGGGGGAAGTCAACAGTTACATTTATTCATGTTACATGTTTTTTCAGGGGTGTTTCTGTAATAGATAGACGAGGAGGCGATAAATGAACAAAGAGTCACAGAGTGAATACCCCAGGGATGCCAAACAACTGAATATTAATTAAAATCAATAAATAATTCAGAAAACGCTTATGTATACTCTCAGCTGAAAATAATGAACTCAATTACTTACCAAGGAACTGTACCTAAATAATTTCTGTCTGACTTTATTCAGGACAGTTAACCAAATCATAACTAGCACAGGGAGCATTATGGTGTGACACTTTCCCCCAAAACCCTCTTCTTATACAGTTTGCTATTTGAATGTAACAATTCAGTAAAAATATCTAAAAGATTTGGCCCAAAATTTTAATTTAATTTTAATCATTCCCACCCCACCTAACCCTTCCTCGTAAAACTATATCGCAGAATTGTAGCATTGGAAGGGACCACAAGGACCACGCAATGCAGGAATCGTGTGCCCAACGTGGGGCTCAAAACCACACCCCTGAGATTAAGAGTCTTCCTTCCACCCTCCCAAGCACCCCAGCCCTAGGATCTCCCAGCCACAAAACTCATAAAACCAATGAACAAATAAGAAGTGCGGAGTGGAAGAGAGTAGATTAACGTTTCTTTAAAATTAATTGAGTCCGACCCCTTGCGAGCAGCCTTGTTAAATCAGACTTGGCATTAGCACTGTACGGAATTACATTACAGCATTTCAAAGCTGTTTAATTCCCACTCACCCCCCTGCAAAAGAACGGCAGTTCGCTTGGCCACACCTAAGGATTTAGCCTGCTGGCAATTCTAGTGCTCTAACAAGTTTAAACTAGAACTAATCTAATATCCAGGATTAGTAAGCAATTCTTCATTCAGACTATTCCCTAAATAGGAGAAAAATCTGCATATAGTTCTTGGCCAGCAATTAGTTTTGTGGAAATCTGTATTTTCTTCTCTTGGCATACTTAAAAAAAAAAAAAAAAAAAAACAGAGAGAAAATCTCCATTGTGCTCACTTCCCAAATTTTCTAAAATTGTAATGATTATACTAATGAGAATAGACTGAGACAACTTACTCAACATACCTTCTATTTTCCCATGATCTAAAATAAGCACAGTTAGGATCATATATCTCAGTTATGGGTGCATGCCACTGGTTTGCTTGTATATAGTACCTTCCACCCATAATGTGAAGAAGTCTGATGTTTATCAGAAACATAACTTCACAGATGGTCCTTTTAAAGCTATGCACTTGATATTTGAAAATATACTTAGGTCTCCAAGTTTCAAAATTCAAGAGACCCCCTTTTCTGAAAATAATCACCAAGAATATGACATTTCCAACAAGTACTGCTTATTCAGATAATTCAGTCATTGTGTATTACACCTTCAGGTAACTATATATAACTTCCCATTTTAAAAACCTGTGCATTTTGATAGCAGTAAATTGTGATTTACATACAGAAACACGGTTCCGTATCCAAGTGGCCAAAGCAGAGGAGAAGAGAGATTCCTCATATCCAGTGGCTCCAATTGTACACATAGCTCTAGCCACAATCAAATAATGGTAGAAACAATTAATGTGTTGGGACAGGAGTTGAACTCAGAGCAGGTACACTCTGCTCACAACCTTGCCAATTATCTCTTCAAGAAGGTAATGGATTTGCAACAACTGCTGCTTTCACATATGTCTGGATTGGGGCCATTAAATAAAGGTCAATCCAAATTGGTTCACACATGTACCGCATTTTTTGCTCTATAAGACTCACTTTTTCCCTTCTAAAAAGTAAGGGGAAATGTGTGTGCGTCTTATGGAGCGAATGCAGGCTGCGCAGCTATCCCAGAAGCCAGAACAGCAAGAGGGATTGCTGCTTTCGCTGCACAGCGATCCCTCTTGCTGTTCTGGCATCTGGGATTCAGAATATTTTTTTTCTCGTTTTCCTCCTCCAAAAACTAGATGTGTCTTTGGTCTGGTGCGTCTTATAGAGTGAAAAATACGGTATGTTTTTTGCTTGCAGCACTGAGTGAATTGGCTTTCAGAGATCCAAAATCACTTTAGCTCCAGTCCAATGAGCTATAATCATCAAGTGTTGAGAAAGCAAGTATTTTTGTAAATGCTTTGAGATTTTTTGCAATCAAGCAGTGTATAAATTTATTAAATAGATAGATAGATAGATAGATAGATAGATAGATGGATGATAGATAGATAGATAGATAGATAGATAGATAGATAGATAGATAGATAGATAGATGATAGATAGATATAGATAAAATAGGACCATGCAAATGCATTTGGGAGTAAGCCCTAAACCAGCTTGCATCCAGACTTATGATTTGAGTGTTTGACATATACAGATTGTACATTGAGCAGATGTCTGATCCCAAACACATTGATTATCAAGGAAAGATTTCTTCTGAAATAATCAAGAAAATCCACTCCTCCACAGGCACTAGAATAGGGTACCAACTCAGATTTGGTACTTCACTGGCAATGATGGACTTTTGAAAACCACAAAGAGGATAGCTTCCAGCCAGTTAGTTATATCAGGTTAGTTTTAAAATACACAGATCTACCCCAGAGTCGATACTTTGCAGCCTGGTCTTAGGTCTCTTTACTAAAAACAAGAGCATTCTGTGGGGTTTATTCCTATATAGGCATGCACAGAATCACATCCTTCGTCCTTTGGGTCAAACTCAGCACAATGAAAGCAGTTCAGTCATATGCCCATGCTGTTAACATATCAAATAGACTGTGAGATCTTAGTCCGACATCAAAAGGGGGCCAAGGATGAGTGGAGGAGAACCATCCCCTTCCCTTGTCTCATTTCCCCATTGTTACTTGTGCAAAGTTGTGCCTTCCCATTTTTTCTCCAGCTCCAGGACTGGAAGCTGGGAAAGAAGAGCATGGGATAATGGACCACAGGAAAGGAAAGGGAGAGCTCAGTTTCCTCTGCCATAGGTGCCAACTCCCTGGGGCCCTGAGTGCCTGAGCACCCACAAAATTCCCCATGAAGGGCACCCACAAGGGCTGGGCACCCACAAATTTTTGTGCCAGGGCGATGCACACTGCATGGCACCCACGGTCGTGGGGCCAAGCTGGCACTCCTGCCCTCTGCTGTGCACTCCTTCCAAACAGAACCCATATACCACAATTTAGATGTGAATGAGAAGGACATGCAGCTAAAATGCCGCAGTGGCTGTCACGTCTGGTTTGAGTCTAAGTAAAGCCCTACTGGATCAAACCAAAATCCATTCAGTTCAGCTTCCTGTTCCCGTATTGGCCAACCCTATTGCCCTATGGGAAGCCTCATGGCAGGAGTTGAGTGTGACAAAACTCACCCTGCTTGTAATTCCCAGCAGTTGGTCTTCAGCAGCATACTGCCTTCAAGGAACTTCGCCATGATGGCCTGCAGCCACAGATAGACTTATCCAGTGCCTTTTCCCCCGGGGCTGCTCAAGGGTACTCAGCACCAGCACCGTTCCCCCCCAAAATGTTAAAAGTGTGGCACTTACTGTAACAACTTCATGGTGAGTACTGGCACCTTTCCCCCTAAAAATAAAGCACTGGCCTTATCCTCAATGGATTTGTTCCCTAGCTGTCCCAGAGTTACATGAGCACCAAATATCTTATTTACAATCACCAGAGGATCTGATGCAGAATCGTGGACGTTAATGCAATTCACCACAATAGTTGCGCAACCCCACCCTCTTCGTGACCAAATGCATTTGCTTGACTTACCAATGGGCATGATGATAAAGAAGGGGAGCCAGCAGAGTATGAAGCATCCCACCACAATCCCCAGACTTTTAGCTGCTTTCTTTTCCCTGGAGAACTTCAGGAGCCTCACGGAGAAATTGGATTTGTGCTTGGTGCTGGGTGTTGATCCAGTGGTTTCTGTGGTGGTTTTGCGGTGGATGCGAAGAGTCACTTCCTCTGAATGGGACTTCTCTGTTTTCAGGCCGCAAGACAGTCCTTTGCTTTCCCTTTTTGCCACCACATAGACCTGGCAGTACATTGCCAGTATGATGATCAAGGGGAGGTAGAAGGAGCCCAGGGCAGAGAATAAGACGTAACCAGGGTCAGTATTGATCTGACAGATGGTTTCATCTTCTGGAGCTGGCTGTTTCCAGCCAAAGAGGGGCCCTACTGATATCACAAGGGACAGTACCCAGACACACAGAAGGGCTAGCAGGCCCCTCTTTTCAGTCACTATGGCTGGATATCTTAGCGGGTAGCTCACCCCAATGTATCGGTCTATAGAGATGACACAAAGGCTCATGATGGAAGCTGTGCAGCATAGAACATCCACAGCTGCCCAGATGTTGCAGAAGATCCTCCCAAAAACCCAATACCCCAAAATCTCAAAAATAGCAGAGAAAGGGAGGACGGTAGAAGTCAACAGGAGGTCAGCCACAGCCAAGTTGATAATGTAATAGTGAGTTACGCTTTGCAGGTGCTTGTGACAGGCTACTGACAGGATAACCAAAATGTTACCCAGGACTCCAAAAACAATCAGCCCCCCCAAGATAACACCTAATAATATGGCTTTTGAAATGTTTACTTCCTCCACAGGCTGGGTGCAGTTGAAGCAGTCAGAGGCAGAGATGTTCTCGGAGTTCAAAGCCATTATATCAATACTGGTTAATGTTCATCCAGTGTTGTTTGTGATTCACTCTGCCCTTTCTTTGAAAGAGCGAAGAACAAATATTTGGTAGTGTTGCAAGAAGCTTTATTTCCACATTGTTGATAAAAACTAACTGGAAATGTGGTTCTTGCTTTATAAATGCAGAACCTGGAAGGACACCTCTGACTGGGAAACTTATTTGAAAATCCACATTTATTCCTTGGCATCTGTTCCAGTTAGGCCAAATAAAAATACTGCTGCAATTTGGAAGACTCTCTTTAGGACGCTCTCCTTGATGTTCTCTTGTGGGGTGCTTGATGACACAGTATTGCAGAAGGGGTCAAAGATCTCTTTCCAAGTTTCTGTTGGGCTGTTAAAAAAAAGAGCCATCAGGTTACAGAATGCTTTCTGCCACTAAGCAAGGAAAATATGTTTGGGTTTGTAGCAGAGGAAAATATCTGAGTTCGTGGAAAGGCCATCAACATCTGAAGTGCGTCCATTTAAATTTGTCTCATTAGACACAAATGGCAGGAACATTCTCTTTTCTCCCATTTATTTGGGTCTTTATCATACTTGATTTTCAAATATGTTTAAAGTTGGAATAGTGGAAGACCACAAGGATGTTTCCAATTAAGCTTTGCTTTTGTTATCATCAGAGATGTGCATCACAGTCTTGAGATGTGGAACAAAGTTTGCTGCAGCCGTAAGATTCTCAGCGTTCTGCCAACTGCCTCCAGGATGTAAGCTTATTAACAATGTTGGTCATAGCTCCAAACAGCGACTTCTTCTTCTTGTGCTCCTTGCAGGATAGATATGCTAACTCCTAAATAAGAAAAAAAGAAAAGGAAGCTTATTTTAAAAGCCATGGCTCCTGTAATGCTGCTGTAATGTCCAGACTGCAAAGGTTTTCTGTGACCTGGGACTCAACTTGACTGATTTTTCCTTATCATCTGCAGCACTAACTTCTGTTTACTAGTATATTGCTTGCTCAGTAGATGCTGTTGCTCAACCCCATTGTTTTTGACCAATGGTGGAGCATCCCCCACCTGTGTCTGGAGCAGGTGCACACCAGGGCACATGCAGGGCACGCTGTGGGGGCAGGGGCAGGGCGCACCACAGGAGGGACTCCTGCCCACTGCTGCAAAATGGGGTGAGTTCACGGTGCCCTGCAAGCCCAGTGTTGCTTTGCAAGACTCACAAAAATGGGCTTGTGGGGTGCTGCGAGCAGGCATGCAACTCGGTCCTGCAAACCCAGTGCTGCTTTTGCAAGTGTTGCTGGGCTTACAGGGAGGGTACTGTGAGCTTTTGTTGACTTCTCATGGCATCCTGCAGTTGCATTGCAGCTGAGAAGGGCACAACAGGGCTGTGCCCTGGTCCCTGTGAATGCAGCACTATGGCACTGCTTGCAGGGGCCAGGGCGCATGCCTGTTGCCTCCTTCTCAGCTGCCCCCCAGCTGGAGGGCTCCGTGTGAAGAATGCAACAGCTCAGGGCACCCTCCCAGCAAGCAGAACCACTAGGAAAAGCAGCGCTGGGCCCACAGGGGCCAGGGGGCACACCTATTGCATCATTCTCAGCTGCCCTCTAGCTGGAGGGTGCTGAGAAGGACGCAAGTGCTCACAATGGGGCAGGGCGCTAAATGGCACCAGGGGCAATGGCCTCCTCAGCCCCCCCCCCACATTACGCCATCCTTTCTGACTCTCAGTGCAAGAATGCTATTGCTGCCTGGTGGTTTTGTCAATCACAACCCTGCAGTCTCAATATAGGGACAATGCCACATATTTCAAAAGACGTCTCTCCGAGTTTTCCTTTTTCATCTGATGAAGACAGAAAAGCTTGTGGCTACACAGTGAGAACAAATCTATGGACATTTTCACACTACAGGCTCAAAGTGATTTGTAACGCAGACTAGCAGCTGGAATTACAATGATCTCCCACTTTCTCTTCCACATTAGCAATGGTCCCACATATGCATAAATAGTGGGCGAGATAGACTTTACACTGATTCAGCTCTTAGATACGAATATGCCATGGCTACTCTGTAGGGATTTTTCCAGCCTGCATTTTCTTTTTACAGCCAATGGTTTGCCCAGGCAAGAAGGCCTGATCCATGCTAGGGATGACCCCAGTATCAATACTTAGACATAGCTCTGTGCCATATGTAGAATACCTTCAGCACTGAGTGATGAGTAACCACCACCAGCCCTTGCGCATAAGAGAAGGGCGCCGTGGTTCAATGACACAGCAAAATCAGAAGACCCCTGCTTCAATCACTGGCATCCCCACTTAAAATGATCTGGTAGCACTTTAATGATAAAGACTCCACTCTGATTGAGACCATTGCCAGACAAAGCAGAATAATGGGATGAATGGGTAAATTAGTCAGACTATGGGCAGTATCTAATTCACTCATTCCTTTAGCGTTTTGTCTGCATGGGCCAAATTCGACAGGTGAGTGGGGCCACCCATCTATCCATTTTCTGATGTCACAAATGGCACCAGGGGATTTGGTGCTCTGAGGTCCCGAAGTTGGGGCTTCAAAAAGCAGAACTGACTTTTATCTCATTCAGTTGCAACATCTTGGACATGCTGAACCACCAGGGCTCCTCAACCCCTTGGCTTCTCACCCCCCTTTCCCAAAGACAAAAAGCAGGCAGCCCCCGTTTGTTTCAGCAGCTGTTTCACTGAAACCCCTTTGCAGTGAATGAACTGCTGAAATAAAGGCAGAAAATACACCCAGACCAAGGAAAGGTTGTCCTCTTTTCACATCAGCTGATGGACAGGGGGAGGTTGCTGGGTGCTGGTTTTGGGTGCTCTCCCATATACACAGATCAAGCAGGATCATTTGCTGTTGGCATCAGTTGATGTGTGTGTGTGTGTGTGTGTGTGTGTGTGTGTGTGTGTGTGTGTTGGGGTGTGTGTGATCCTGCATAGCCCGGGCCTCCTGCTCTGTGCAGTGCTTCAAAGCCTTGTTGTTGGGCAAATTGGAAGCAAATCAAGCACAATGTTACTTGCACAATGTTGGGTGTAGGGTGGGTAGGTAGCCTTGCAGGCCAAATGGGGAAGCCTGGGTCGGGACTGGCCTGTGGGCTGGAGGGTCCCCATTCCTGCATTTGCACAAGGATTTATGCTTGTGCAATGAACCCTCACTTCTCCCTACATGTACACTCCATGCCTTCCCCAAATCTGCCCTGGAGGGTTGTGGGAACCCATAGAACAAATTTAGGAGGTGCAGTGAGAGAATGGAGGGAGAACATTCCATTGTGCAAGCAGAAATCCTTGCACTGTTGGAGTGTTCCCATAGTACTACTTTGGATACAACCCCAGGCATTTGAATTAAAGCCCATAGCTTCCATCAAAGAGTCCTGGGAACTGTAGTTTATCCCCCAATGAATTATTTTTCCAAGCACCCTTAACAAACTACAGTTCCTAAGATGCTTTGAGTTAAGTAATGTTCAAAATGAGCCTATGATTAGGGTGTTGGGCATTCATAGATCTAATGAATAACTTTGGGGTACATGTGAACCCCAATGGCCCTCTTTTAAGAAACTAAAGCAATGGTATAACAAATAGTTTACAGCGAAAGCATTTTTAGAAGTTTGAAAACAGTGATTTTCACTCTGTATGAGAGTTGTGTACACTCCAGTTATTGAAACAGCATGTGCACCTCTCCAAGTAAGGAAAGAGGGCATATTCTCCAGATGGGCAGGGTAATAATAATAATAATAATAATAATAATAATAATAATAATAATAAATAATAAGCTTTGAATGTTCCAAACAAATAAACAGAGGAGCAGAAACTACAACATGTTTTCTTCCCTCACTTGCTAAGAGATTCTGAAATCTCTCCTGAGTCAAACCATGCAACTCATCCATCTCTTTAGTCATTAAAGATGGCAGCACCTCCCCAGAATCACAGAATCTTTCCTAGTCTTGCTCCCCAAGTTCTCTCTTCATTACATGGAGATGTCAGAGTCCAAACTGTGACCAACAGACACACAATATTGTCTGCTCTGCACTGACTGTTCTGACTGCCTAAGTTTACAGACATCTTTCCAGTCCTACTTAGCTATTCCAGGGACTGGACTTAGGACCTTCTGCATTGCAAAATGTGTCCTCTGACACTGATCGGTGACTTTCCCAAAAGGCTTCTACTAAGAGTAATGCAGATAAAATAAATCACAGAAGAGCTGGACCCAATCTTTGTAGGATTTATACGGTTGGGAACACAAAAATCAGGTATCAACCGGGTAACAATGCCTCCTGTAACTGGTAATTGTCCAATTTCCCAGTATGCAAGACTTGCTTGTATTTTGGGAAACAATATATTAAACCTCACAGATTCTACTTCATTTTAGGACTTAATTGAGACCTGAACTTTTTTAGCCACAATAGGGATGAAATTAACACAGACAAGTTTGCAAAGTTATATTACAGCTAGTTATTGGTGGTCGCATCTAAGCAATGTATACATTTAAGCTTTGCATAAAATTGCCACAGATCGACTAGACTTGTATAATTCCTGACCTTTTGGACCCAACATTCACATCTCTCCCCACCCCCCGCTGTACATGGATGTCCACATGTGTACTCAGGCACCCATATTTTGGCTACCTGAGGAAACAATTTGAGCATCTGATGAAACAGGTTCTAGACACAATAAAGCTGTTAGTTTTTAGAGTGCTACAAGTCTCTCTGTTAACAACAACCACAACAACCACAACAATGAAAGTTACTACCATCATCACTTGGTGCCATTAGGTCCCAGAGTAGGTTACAACAATTTAAAATTCAGTACTAAAAACAGTTAAAACAATTTACAATCAGGAAAAAAGTCATTTCCCTCTTCTTCACACATGCTAGTTACCCAGAGAGAGAAATACTGCTGTGTTTTCCCTCCGCAAGTAGTTTCACAGTTTTAGTTTTAAAATGTCAAGATATGAACACAAAGTAGCCTCTTGGACTGTTCTGAAGTTGTTTCCTTGTCAGAAGCAAAGAAAGAAAGAAAGAAAGAAAGAAAGAAAGAAAGAAAGAAAGAAAGAAAATAAAAAGCGTATAGAAATGGTAAGTTCTAAGATGAACAAGTTATGAGGTAAAAATTATTGAGGGGAAAATGATGACAAATAATGAACACAGTTTCATTCAAATGGTATAGATGTTTCATAACAAGTGGGGGAAACTGGAGCATTAAGAGTACCCCCCCCCCATACACATATACACAATTGGGAGGAGAAAATGCACCAAGTCCCAGCAGAGGTCTAAACCGGTCTAAGCAAGTCTAAATAAACAACAACAGTGCCTATTGGGGGACTAGGAAATTAAAATGGGGAAATCGCGAATGGGTGTAAGGTGGGCAAACCCCGAACGGACAAACAAATCGTGTCAGCATTACCTAGGGAAAAAAGCAGCTGGCAGATGCCATTGGGGAACGCGGGTCTCTAGCTCCGAGCACCGTCTCTAAGCGGCTGCCTGCGCTTCTCCTTCCAGCTGAAGGGCTGCAGACCTCCTGTTGCAGAGCGCGCGAGGCAGGAGGATGACAGGCAGACATCTCCAGCGCACCGTGGGACATTCTGCTCGGAAGCAACACCAAACCATGCAAGCACTCTCCACCCCCCAATGTATTTTGATGACTCACATTTACACTTATCCCCTCTGTCCCAATGGCTGGCCGGGGATGGAGGCCGGCTCCGTGACCCCCCCCCCCTCCTCCCAGCTGAATAATACTCCGCTTTGCACTGTCCAGAAGCAGCAACTTCGCGGCTGCGGAGCTGATGCAGCTGGCTGGGTAGGATGCCCTTCGATTTTACCGTAATCTCCCGCCTCTTACCGTATTGCAGCATAGTGAAGAGCACGTTTGACAGTTGTCAACGTCTCTCTCTGCTGACTCTCCCTCCCTCTCTTTCCCTTTCCTCCACCTATTAGATGCAAAAGCAACGACAGAATTTGGTTCTTTAGCTGCCTCTCGTAAGCACGTAAAATAATATTATAGCAACAATATTTGGGAAATGTTTGTGAGCTGTGCATGCACACCGGGCTCGTGTGATACAAAAAAGAAAAGGGAAATGCAGAAAAGGAAAAAAAGAACGGAGGGGGTGATGTTAGAACTGTTGTAAAAAGCTTGGTGTGTGTTTTTTACGCAGAGGAAACTGTCACGATCTTTCTTGCTTTGGAGTACATTCAGAGGACCTGTTTATCGAGCATTTCCCTTGACTTCTTTGCAGGAAGGTCTGATAATATTGTATCCACCAAGTGCCACCGCACACTTCTCGGCGCATTTTCCTTATCGCAAAAAGTCCAATCTTTCAGGGAAGCGGGTTTATTGTGCAAGGCTTCCCTGTCAGCTGTAATGGAGCAGCCTGAATTTGCTGGCATGTGATTGAACGGTCCTCAAAATATCAGCGGCTTGGAAGTGCCATTAATTAAAAAGCAAAGCGAGATGAATGTGACCTCGCCTACCTTCAGCACTGCGGTGCACATTCGCTGGCAAAATGTGTTCAAGCGGCTGTCAACCACACATGCAATTTGGGGCCAGCCCCCCCCCCCCCGATTTACCCCAGCAAAGAACTTGCTTGATTGAAGATAATAGGCTTGAAAAGAATTCATTTAAAGAATAAAAGCTTCTTCTCTGAGTAGGAAAACTACGAGTTGAAAAGAAAAAAAAGAAAGGAAAAGAAAAATCGGGGCAGCTATTGCCCCCCCCCCATGCGAGTGCTCTGAAGACCATCCATCTGATTCTGCTTATTCTGAGCACCGCATGTTCTCTACTTTTTCACAGTAATGAAAACCCTTATTGATCGATTCCCCTTCAGCTTCTAAAACTCGCACAAGCACTGTCTTGCCCTTTTCTTTCTTTGAACCTGCGCCTGGAAATAAGGCAGCTCCACCAAGCAAGGGAGGCTGAAAAACTCCACTGGAGTCAAAGTGAGGGCTTCGAAATCCTGAAATGACAATGACATGTGAAAAGCTGGCCAACAGAATGTATCAGAGCCCCTACATAGAGGGTTTGGCACATGGCACCAGCTGGGGCACACAGCCACCACCAATGCCAGAGGTGAGCACATAGCTCAGCTTTAAGATCAGTCCTATTTCCTATTTGCACAGGAAAGCACTGCATTAAAAAGAATATTGATGCACACTGGTGCATCTTGCTAATGCCGGGAGCTTGCTGGGGCAACCCAATCAGAAGGGCAGGGTACAAATAAAAATAAAATAAAAATAATACAAATTAACTGAAGGAACTGAAAGGGAGGCAAGCTCCAATTTCTAGAAATTCCTAACGCTAAACCAGAATTCAGGAGGCAAAGGAAGCTGAGGACATCCTCTAGTTCTTAGATATCACTTGATGTTGCAGTCATCAAATGATGAATTTGCTTATGGGAATCAGTTTGTATACTGCCAGTAATGTGGTTCAAGCAGGGGAAAGTAGGCATTATATTTCCTGTTCTTAATGCATGAATCGGGTGGTTTTGAGGCAGAGTTTGGTTTGGATGAAAGAAGGCTTATCAAGTGATCCACACACATAGATCCTGAGGAACAGATCTGAACTGGATTTAATTTATAAATCCACGACACAGAATGGCACATAGGATTAATGTTCTCTGTCTTTGTTTTTTTTTATTGCATCAGTACCGCTTTCTCAGCACCATAGAAGAATATCTATAAACTGGAGTCAGGTAGGTAGCTGTGTTGGTCTGACGTAGTCAAAATTACAAAAAATATTAAAAGTTGTTCGAATCCCCGCAACAGGATGAGCTCCCGTTGCTCGGTCCCTGCTCCTGCCAACCTAGCAGTTCGAAAGCACGTCAAAGTGCAAGTAGATAAATAGGTACCACAGGAAGGTAAACGGCGTTTCCGAGCGCTGCTCTGGTTCACCAGAAGCGGCTTAGTCATGCTGGCCACATGACCCGGAAGCTGTACGCCGGCTCCCTTGGCCAGTAAAGCGAGATGAGCGCTGCAACACCAGAGTTGTCCGCGACTGGACCTAATGGTCAGGGGTCCCTTTACCTTTACTTTAGTAGCACCTTATAGACCAACTGGGACACGGGTGGCGCTGTGGGTTAAACCACAGAGCCTAGGACTTGCCGATCAGAAGGTTGGCGGTTCGAATCCCCGCGACAGGGTGAGCTCCCATTGATCGGTCCCTGCTCCTGCCAACCTAGCAGTTTGAAAGCACGTCAAAGTGCAAGTAGATAAATAGGTACTGCTCCAGCGGGAAGGTAAACGGCGTTTCCGTGCGCTGCTCTGGTTCACCAGAAGCGGCTTAGTCATGCTGACCACATGACCCTGTCTGAGGACAAACGCTGGCTCCCTCGGCCAATAAAGCGAGATGAGTGCCGCAACCGCAGAGTCAATCACGACTGGACCTAATGGTCAGGGGCCCCTTTACCTTTACCTTATGTTGTAATATTGGATATAGGAACCTAGCAAGCTTCCTAAGGGTCCATTTAGTTCAGCACTGACTAGCAGGGTTCTCCAGGATTTCCGACAGAGGTCTCTCCCATGATGCCAGGAACTGAACCTGAGATCTTCTGCATGTAACCATTGAGCTAAGGCACTTCCCCTGTAAGGTGAGTTGCATTGGTGGAGCTGGAATAGATGACCTGCAAAGTCCTATTCAGGTCCATAACTCTGTGATTCAGTAGCCAAGGACTGAAATGCATAGGTGTAGGATCACCAATCTTTTGGGAATTCTGTATACATTTGCAAACTGGTTGACATTATATGCAACACCCCAAATCAAGGAATGGATGGATAAAATATAGGATTTTGCTAGTACCAAGCAGACAAATTTCTTAAAATATCAAGAAGGAAGAGAGAGGCAGGGCATTTTATTATTATTTTTTGTAAAGTTGAAGGCGTGTTGATTGCAGTAAAAGATGTCATTTATTACCACACATATGTTTTGAGTTCGCAATGTATTCATGGCTAATTTGGTAGTAAGTAGTAAGCATTGCAGTAAACACACTGCATGCCTTTACTAGTTTTAAATGTGCTTTGGGAAATAGTCCTAGGCTGATTAGGTGTAGTGGCTTTCTCCTGGCACAATAAGCAATTTCCTATCAATTTCTTGTTCTGTTATCACCTATGTATTAACATTGTCAAATGATGTTGAGTAGTAAATTATGAAAAAAGGGAGAGAAGGCAATCAGCAGCTTTCTCAGAACATGTGGAGGATGTGCTCTCACCAGTGGCGTAGCGTGGGGGGTGCAGGGGGGGCCGGCCGCACTGGGCGCAACATCTGGGGGGGCGCGCTCGCACTCGCAGCTCTCTGCCCCTGGTTGGGAACCTGCACAATTGAGATTCCCAGTGATCCAGAGGATTCGAGTTGTGTTTGGATGGGTGTGTGAGGATTCCCTCTTTGGACCTTCCCACTCAGTAGATAAGGGTCTGGGGTGGGGTTGCTGGCGATGGGGATGTTGTGGGGAGGCTATCTTATATTGCTTTCTGTCACCTGCAGATAAGCCCACTGGGGGAGGGTGTTAATGTAGAAGTGGCTTCTTCTTATGAGGGTGTTTTGAAAGAGAGACATTTTTACATGCAGCTGCAGAGTAATATGTAGTTATGCCCTGAGTCATTTGGAGGAAGTGTTAGTTACAAAGGAGCTCAAGAAAAAAAATGAGTCTCCAGCACTGTTGCAGTTTTGATTTTTTTTTTTTAGCAAACCACACAAATCTAAGATCTTTTCTTCTTCTCTCTCTCTCACTGAAAGATATTTGAGACCTTGTCCTGAATACTGAGCACGCTATATAACAAAATCCAGACAAATAAGGAATGGTTGAAGGAAGGTTTTTCCTTTTTCTGCAAACCTTCTGCACAAAAATTTCCTATAAGGGTCAAAAGCCTAGCCGGTGTTTTTGCTCAAATGTTTTGAAATGGAGCAAGTGATGATGTCCCAGATTGCGTGGATTGGGAGAATCTCTGGGTTTCATGTCCATAGTATGCAGTTTGTAGCAAATGTTACATTTGAGTGGATAGAAAGCAAGACAAGCACTTGATACAATCATCTATAATAGTTGATGGAAATATTTCTGCCAACCTCCAGGCGTAAACTAGGCCATCACATGTCACTGTGGAAGTTTCCTTGGTTTCTTGAGTGACTGCCATTGCAGACCACTACTCAATTGTAGAGATGACTTTCACATATGTGCACCAACGAGTAATCTCTCTGTTATTCTGTAATTTATTTTTTTAAGAAAGCGCATTAAAATACACATACAAATATTTCTAAATGAATTTTCTCTCAAAAGATGCATTTCTATACGTGTTTTCTCTCAAAAATAACCACTTTGGTTGAAAAGTCATATTTAAGGAATATACAGTAAAGGTATCAATGGCTCCTAGCCACCACGACTATGTTCTGCATTCACTGTCAGCGGCAGTTGCAGGAATCACAAGTGCTTTTGTGCTCTGTGTTCCGTTTGTGGGAATCCCATAGGCATCTGGTTGGTCACCATGAGAACAAGATGCTGGAATTTATTTTAAGCATTTATATACTGTACAACTTAATATTTTAAAAATCTAAGCTGTGTGGGCGATTAGCCTGGGTGGACCAATGGCCTGATCCAGTAGGCTCTTCTTAGGTTCTTATATCCTTGGGATGCTATTCTAAGTTGGGAAGGCAGGGGAAACTGAAGCCACTAAATCTTCCTGATGTCATGCACTGTTGCCAGCTTCATATATATATATATCGTTGCCTGCCACCAATGTTACACCCCAGTCTCCACAGTGGTGTCAGATTCCAAGGATTCCAGGCATGCTTACCCTGTGTTTCCTTTTGGAAATGAGGCACAGAGGAGACTGTGGTGTCTGTATGATATGTGGTTTATTTACACATATATACAACCTGAGACTATTTGGGAAGGGTTCACAGCATTAGCACTCCAAGAGAGTGTTGCTTCTCCCAAAGGCCTTGCCTCCAGCTCTTCTATTGTACCTTGCCTCCAGCTCTTCTATTTATCCGTCACCTACTCCTCACTCTAATTGCGGGTGGTGCTGTGGGTTAAACCACAGAGCCTAGGACTTGCCAATCAGAAGGTCAGCGGTTCGAATCCCCGCAATGGGGTGAGCTCCCGTTGCTCGGTCCCTGCTCCTACCAACCTAGCAGTTCGAAAGCATGAAGTGCAAGTAGATAAATAGGTACCACTCCGGCGGGAAGGTAAACGGCGTTTCCGTGTGCTGCTCTGGTTCACTAGAAGCAGCTTAGTCATGCTGGCCACATGATCCAGAAGCTGTACGCCGGCTCCCTCGGCCAATAAAGCGAGATGAGCGCCGCAACCCCAGAGTCGGTCACGACTGGACCTAATGGTCAGGGGTCCCTTTACCTTTACCTAAAAGGGGCCCATCCCTTTGGTGCCTCACACAGGTCCTAGTCTGACACTATAACCACTACACCACACTGACTGGGCACTGCTACAAGAGTGTGACTGCAAGACTTCATCTGAGCCTCAGGAACTACCATGGACCCAGCCCTGAAGGTTTCTAATAGAGGAGTGATCCTTTAGGTGCAGGGTACATTTGTTTAATCAGTGAGTAACCACAGCTAGCCTTTCAGCCCCTGTGATTACTGGGCAAAGTTCCTGACAGGCCAAGAGCACATGGTTTCCTGGCAGGTACACTTGCCCCATCATCTCTCCTTTGAGAATTTAATTAATGTGCAGGCAGGCATCCTCCCCCAATGTCATCCTCATCCTGCATGCAGCTGGGTCCAGGAGAAAGGAAAGGGGACCCCCTGCAGTGGGAACTCCATGGGAGGGGGCCACCAGTGTCCGCCTGCACAGCAGGATGCATGGGGGAGTGTGGGAAGTCGAAGGGGAGGCTAAGAGTCATCCCTGGCTCCTTTGTCCTTACATGGTATTGCTGAGATCTTATTTTTTTCTTTCTTTTTCTTTTTCAGCATCATTAGGCTCAAAGGAACTGCTGAGTGCTCTCTGTTAAGTAATTACTTCATTTCATAGAGATTAATGACACTTGCAATGTTTCACTGACAAACACAGGTATGTTGAGGGAGCTCCAGGGAAGATAGCAATTATCAAAAGGGAGGAGGAATTGTGCTTTGGAAACGTGAGTGTGGCAGCGTTGCCAAAGCATCCGTGTTCTCATACGCATGCAAGAATTGAAAGGCCTTTTTGTTCTCTCTGATGCAGATGTATGGGAATTCAGTGCTGTCCAGTAAACAGCTTGATCCAAACCCAAGATCCACCAGGAGGAGTGAGTTTGGAACAGAGGGTGCTTGGGCTGAGCCAGCTAAAGTGCTGGCTTCAGTCGAAGGAACACTGATGTAACTCCTGCATCCTGGCTGAGTCAGTGATTAGCCAGCTCAAATGAAGCCTGAACAGACACAGGTGTAAAGCTGTTTTAAAGGTTTGTTTCCAATTTGTCTGGCTGGGGCTAGTTCAGCTGGGAGTAACCCTGTGCCTGAATGAGCTTGGAACAGGAGGAAGTTACACAGCCATGATTTGTTGTTGTTGTTTAGTCGTTTACTCGTGTCCGACTCTTCGTGACCCCATGGACCAGAGCACGCCAGGCACTCCTGTCTTCCACTGCCTCCCGCAGTTTGGTCAAACTCATGCTGGTAGCTTCGAGAACACTATCCAACCATCTCGTCCTCTGTCGTCCCTTTCTCCTTGTGCCCTCCATCTTTCCCAACATCAGGGTCTTTTCCAGGGAGTCTTCTCTTCTTATGAGGTGGCCAAAGTATTGGAGTCTCAGCTTCAGGATCTGTCCTTCCAGTGAGCACTCAGGGCTGATTTCCTTAAGAATGGATAGGTTTGATCTTCTTGCAGTCCATGGGACTCTCAAGAGTCTCCTCCAGCACCATAATTCAAAAGCATCAATTCTTCGGCGATCAGCCTTCACATAAATTATGGCCAGCAAGATTAAAGCAGGAGAAGAATGCAGAGTAGGGGCAGGAAACCTTTATTAGCCTGAGGGCCACATTCACTTCTCGGTACCTTTTTGGAGGCCACATGTTCATGGCTGGTGGTACCAGAGGCAACTGTGGGCAGAGCAATGAATACAAATATTAGCCATTGTCCAGCAGGCCACTTTCTATACACCTTTTCTCTAGTCTCTGGAGGGTGGACATAAATACTTATCTGTCTTGATTTACAATCACAGCTGGGTAATAAGGGGTTTCCCCCCTCACACACTTTCCATTTATTGTGGTATAATTGTTGTTCTCTCCCACCACAGATTTATTGGCATGCTACTACACTATGACATCATTATTTAGCTAATATTTCAGAATAATGTATTAAGGGATCCCATTTTTTTATTCCACTGCAAAAATAATAACTTCAATGAAAGATAAGAATGAATTCTCAATATTTTCATTGTGTGGGATGTGTACAAACATCATCCCAGTTTCTGCGTGGTGGGAATGGTTTGTGAGACATTTGTTTTGTGCCACTTCCCTCTGACTTGTGCTAGCTGTCAGTTTGTGAACTTAGTTCAGATGAGAGATATGGAAGATGGAAATGATGGTACTGAGACTTAGTCCTGCCCATGATAGCAATAATTAGCTGCAGACAAAATTTCTTCACAGTAACCAGATTTTCCAGGCAGACACAAGGTTAGAATTCCAGAATACTAGGCATTAATTTTTTTATTTAAAAATCCCCAAAAGAAAGAACAGTGAGAAAGGGCTGTGCCCATGCTCATAGTTGTGCGTGCTCATAATTGCAACATTTATTGGCTGGAAGAACATGAGGGTACGTAAAGCACCACATAGCCTGTGATTTCAATTTTTATTTTGACTTACTGATAACTCACTGATTTTTCTTTAAACCACAGAACATCAAATATCCTCCTTGATTTTAAACGGGTAGAGAAGTGGCCACAGAAAGACAAATATACCTTACAGCAGAGCTGAGTCTTCAGCATTGCAATTATTGGAAGTATCCCTAATTTGAAGAGCTGTTGGCAGATTTTCTGCTGCTCACAATAAGCAAACATATCCAGCTTTCCTTAGTGGGAAAACAAATGCATTACTAGTGCAATCCCTCCAGTATAAATTATGCTGAGTAATCACAGACAACTCAGCTCAACTAGGCCCTGAAGGGATGTGTAGCTATATCAGCATGTAGCAAACTTGCTTGTGTGTTGACCCTGAGATCACAGAGGCAGACACATAATGGCAGAGTGGGAAGCAGAAGTCAGGATGCAAGATGGCAGTCAGAGAAGAAAGAGCAGAGCGTTAAAGCTGTGTCCTCACAATGGAAACAACACATCGGTTCAGACCTATGGCAAGAGTGTTCTTTCCATCACCTAGACCAGTGGTTCTCAAACGTTACCTACCACAGACCACATGAGGGTCTTAGGAGACCTTAGGAGACCTTGAGGGTCTTAGTAGACCTTTCTGAGGGTCTTAGTAGACCTCATAATGATTTTTGTGCCTGTTTCATCAATTGTAATTTCATAGAATATTGTAATGCAATATGTAAAGCAAAAATTAATTTAAAAAACCACAAAAAACCAATGGAAACAACACAGCCAGTTTGTTAAATTGCACTGAAGATGCATGAGGATAGCTTTCTTTTTCTGGGAAAGATTTCTCCTGACTTTAGCTGCAGATCATTCTTGCAAAAGGCTATTCTTTCAATTTGAGATTAATACTTACCTTTTGCCATCTTTGTGGCCTCAAGGTTCATCGTTCTAGAACTTTGTGGCTTTGCTCCACCCAATATTTCTATCACCAGACAATATACAGCTATTGCCTTGTCTTCCCTTTAAAGCTTCCATCTCCCTCTTGTGTCTAAATAGCAACTTTGGGCTGCCTATTTTTCTAAACTGTTGAAGGCACGTCAATAAATAGACAGATCACTTTTCATCCAAAGAGGTGCACTGACCATTTAAATTCTTTTTTAAAAAAATGCAAGCTCAAAACTCAATTTTGCCAACACTACCTTTAGGGGAACAGCTCTGTGTCAGCAACATTACACTATATAGTATTTAAAAAGGAGACATGAAATGTTGTGCAGCATGGCCAATTTATCGAAGTTTGTCAAGAAATATGGTTTCCCATTAGTTGCTGACTATATATCTTGTTTAAACTCCTTTAAAGCAGAAAAGTCCCAAAGAAATAGCTGTGTGAGCCACTACTTCTCAATAAGAAGCCCACTTGCTAAGCAGCTTTGGTGCACAGTTTCTGCTTCTACTTTGGGTCTGTGCCCTAAAGAATTTGAAACGCTGTTTCAGGGTTGACCTTTATCAAAAGAAAAATTACCATTGTCGTACTTCTGACAGCAGCTTCTTTAAAGGCATGAGGTGGCTCTTATAGAGATGTGAGAGAAATTAAATTCAGTTCACATTTAAAGGTAAACCTACCTCATCCACACTTTCCACAACAAGAACCAAAGCAAAGCCATCTATTGAAATTCGCACTGCTCCGAGTTTTTCAGTGCAGTTCCTCAGTCAAGGAACGTGTACAAAAATGCACGTGGTTGGGTAATGTGTCCATAAAAATGTATATATAGATGAAAATAACATACAGAGATGCAATATAATAGTGAAAACTGCTTTGCAAACATGGTGTATATTAGGAAAAATTGCATACAAATTTGTGTTTGGTAAGAGAAATTCACACTAAAATACTGGATAATTTTCAATGGGATTTTTTTATTAAATCACAAATCAATACAGAAATGTGGAGAAGTATGTATTATGTTGGAAAAATGAGAAACTTTCAAGTTGCTGCATTTCCCCTCTTTATTTTATTCCAAGCCATCCTCCAAAGGTGCTTCTGTTCACCCTCAACCCAGCATCTGCTAAGCTGGACGCTGGACACAGAATTGGCTGTTGCCTATAATGAATAATATTTTGGCAAATGGAAAGCTACCGAAAACTTGGAAGGACAGCTTTATTATTCTTATCCACAAACAGGGAACAGATGCCTCAAACATGGCCAATTATAGACCCATTGCACTGCTAAACAACGATTACAAGATATTCGCAGACATTCTTGCAAATAGATTAAAAATGGTGCTGAAAGAGATAATTCATAAAGATCAAACTGGATTTCTTCCCGGACGATTTATGCAATCCAATATTAGATGTGTGATTAATGTATTAGAATATTTGGATATTAAATTGATAAACCAGCAGCTATTATGTTGATGGATGCTGAAAAAGCTTTTGATAATGTGTCCTGGAAGTTTATGAAAAAATTAATGGAAGAAATCGGACTGGGAGAAAATATTTGTAAAGGAATAAATGCCATCTATTCAGAACAATATGCAACAATCTCTGGTTGCGGATGGGATCCGTTCCAGAACTCTGGTCGGATCCCGAGGTTTTCACTACCAGAGATACCTGTTCTGCGCATGCGTGGCGCAGTAGAGCGCTTCTGTGCATGCGCGTGCGGCGAAACCCAGAAAAAATACTTCCGGGTTTGCCGTGTTCGCATCCTGAAGTTTACATAACCAGAGGGTTATGTAATGCGAGGTACTATTGTACTGAGAATTTATATGGACAGCTTCCTATGTTCCAGGGCCATATCTCTCCACAATGCTTCTGAGGAAGTGAGCATCCCTTCCCAGATACATCTTGCTGCCCTAACAATACAGCCGGAAAGATGCTTCCCAGAGGCACTGTGAGATGACATGCCCCTGGATTGGAGAAGTGCTTCCATTGGTGCTTTCTTTCTTTTAAAAGGAAGGAAGAGGAAAATTAGGAGGACAAATAGCAGGAGATTAAAGAGAAATAGTGGTGGTGATAGTAGTGTTGGTAGGAGAAAGAGAAGCCACTGGCGTGAACTTCTGCAAAAGGAAGGGGTGCACCCAACTACTATGGTTGTATTCATTCACTTAAATGGCTCTGCTCGGAATAAGACTAACATTGGATATGACCCAAAGTCACCTACTCCCTGAAGTTCAGAGTGAACACTGAAATAGTTTAGATGGATAGTGCCTGCAATGGTGAAAAGGACAATTCAGCTCTGTACTAGTGAATCCGTTTCAGCTTGATGTTATAGGCCATAAAATTGAGCCTACAATAAGTAGATTATACATGTCCAAGAACCTTGCCTATGCCTGTGGACCTCAAGAAGCATAAGAACAAAAGAGGAACCTGCTAGATCAGACCAGTGGCCCATGTAGTCCACCATTGTGTCCTCACAGTGGCCAACCAGATGCCTCATTAGGAACCCACAAGAGGGAACCAAACACAATAGCACTCTCCCACTGCCACTTCCTGCAAGCTGGATTTGATAGCAACAGACTGACTCCCTGATTCAAATTTTACCTGAACCATAAGCTCACTAGTTTCTCCATCTTCAATATCAGGATAATAATAATATTGGCCTATTTAGATGAATGGTCATAGCTCAGTGGTCAAGCATAAGCTTTGTATGCAGAAGGTTCCAGTTCCAAACCCTTTCATCTCCAGTTGTAACTGGGAATGTCCTCCATCTGAAACCTGGGGGAGCTAACACAAGACTATTTAACAATACTGTGTTAGATAAACCAATGGTCAGAGTCAGTATAAGACACCTTCATATGTTTGAAATGGTTGCTGGATAGAAAGTGCTTTAAACACTTTATGGAAAGAGACAATGATTAATCTGGTCCCAAACGGAAGAATCAAATGTCACAATATTTTAAAAAGCCAAACTGTGTGTGAGTGAAGTTTTGACCTCTATTTAATCTATCATTCTAATATAAGAAGTCCTTAGTTAAAGATATTGGTGCAATGGAGGACATTATGACATTTCAGCTATGTATAATTCTCTCTCTCTCTCTCTCTCTCTCTCTCTGTGTGTGTGTGTGTGTGTGTGTGTGTTTAATGTGGTATTTGATTAATCCTTTCGGGGCTGGATGACTCATTGCCTCTTTCCACAAATAACCCTTTGCAAAACCCCTTTTGATTTAATGACAGCATTTGGAATGACAGTCGGGAACAGAAATGGAAGAAATGTCTGACTGTCAGAATTTTAACAAACACCACCAAGTTGTCTTAACTGTGGGATATTCAATGAAATCAACTATTGTGAAAAATTCTACTTCCCTTTCCTTTGGTTTCTGTACGGCAGCCAGGATTCATTGGCCTGTAGATCAGCAGTAGCCGACATGATGTCTTCCAGATGTTAGACTACAACTCCTATCAGGCTCAGCTGGCATGACTAATGGTCCAGGATGACAGGAGTCAACCAGATCTGCTGGGCTCCATGTCAACTGCGCCTGCTGTAGATACTGCAGAGTTAAACAGGCTTGATAACGTTTATTTAGAAAATTTCTTAATTGCTTTGTATTCAAAAGAACCTCAAATTAATGTACAAAACAGAAATCAATACAATATGGTATATTGATAATTAGATAAAATCCTGCTAAAATAGCATTATACTGCTCCAAAATTAACAGGCCAGGATTATCCTTATGGGAAGGAATGGTGGAATAAAATTGTCTTCAGTGCGCACCAACATCCCCTATGGGGTTCCCTTTACCCATGAACTCCTGGGAACTGTAGCGTGGTGAGGGGGGGGGGTAGGAATCTCTAGCACAGTTTCCACCACAATTCCCAAAACAAAGCAAGTCAGTGGCTTTTGGAAACTGTGAGATAACAGCTTCTCCCGAGGCATGACAGGAACCAACACTGTTTGCAGGAATAAAGGATACAACACTATATATGCGGATTGAAAAACATCATGGAAAAAATGGTCACACGCAGGAAATTAGAAGGATTACAGCTAAAGTTCCTCACTTGAAACTTTATATATTACCTATTATACCAACACAAATTTAAATCACAAATTGTAGCTGTTATATAAGGGATTATTATATCTGAACGGAATGTAATGGAAATTATTAAAATTTTGGAATGCAGAAAAAATGTAGAAGAATGAACTCAACAAGTCTAGCATGCGAGGGGGCCAGTTTAATTAAATTGTATAATTTGACATTTGAATAATTGGCATTAATAGTTGTATTAACTGGATAAAAAGGTATTGCTATAATGAGCTTATTATTGCACCGATATTGGAAAATCAATTATATATATTAAATTGTGTGTGTGTGTGTGTGTGTGTGTGTGAGAGAGAGAGAGAGAGAGAGAGAGAGAGAGAGACTCACTGGACTTATCAGTCCTAAAGTTTCAACTCCCTTCTCAGTGTTTCTAGAAGTTAAATCTCTCAGTTGAAATTGGATTTGTTGTCTCCAGTGCCAAAGCATGCACATGAACACAGTAGCTGAGGTCTGCTTTGAATGGTTGATAACACTGGGCAACAATTTTTTACTTTTTGAATGTTGTCTAGATTTCTACAACTGATTTAGGGTATTTTTGCACTGCTGAATCAGGAAATGGCATCCGTTTCTCTCCATCAGGTCAGGTTTACTGTAAACTGAATGGTGGGCATTGATAAAGGTAAGTATACGTAAATTGCATGTTGCTTCACCATTTTTCAAACTTCAGGGCTTGAACTTCCGTTTCTTGGAACTCCTGGAATGCTCAGCAGCAGGGAGGTCTCTCTTCAGAGTCCAACAGTAGTCAGCCATCATGACTGCGTCCCAGCGACCCTGATACCTGGTCTCCATCTCTTTCATGTCCTGATGGAATCTCTCCCCCTGCTCGTCACTCACTGAACCCAGGTTCTGAGGAAACCGGTCCATATGTGAAAATAGGTAGTGCATCTTGACGCTCATGTTGCAGCCCAGGTTTCTGAAAGCAGTCAGCATGTTGTTGACAAGTTCTGCGTAGTTTCTGGCCTTATAGTTGCCAAGAAAGTTCTTCACTACCAGAACAAATGCCTTCCACGCTTCCAGTTCCACTTCATTCATTGAGTTTCCGAACTCTGGATCTCTGATGAGCTGACGGATCTGAGGACCATCAAAGATGCCAGCTTTCAACTTCTCCATGGTCAATCCTGGAAAAGCCTGGCACAAATAAGTGAAGCAGTCACCATCCTTGTCCAGAGCCTTGGTGAACTGCTTGATTAAGCCGAGCTTGATGTGCAGCGGTGGGAAGAGTATTCTGTCTCTGTCCACCAGAGGGTCGTTGATGACGTTCCTTTCTCTGCAAGGCACCAATTCCTCCCGCACAGGCCAGTCCTTCTTTGTGTAATGCTGAGCACGATCCCTACTATACCACATGCACAGAAAACATGGGTACTTGGTGAAGCCAGACTGTTGTCCCAACGAAAAGTTCACCATCTTCAGGCCAACACAAATGAACAACTTATGCTGATCATAACCAATTTTCTCCAGCACATACTTCACCACTTCATAGTTCTCCTTCAGTGTAGTCGAGTGAGCCAGGGGTATAGAGGCAAACTGGTTGCCATTGTGTAGCAGAACACATTTCAGTGATCGCTTGCTGCTGTCAATGAACAGTCTCCAATCTTTGGGTTCATACTGTGGCACTCCAAGCTTGAGCAGAAGCTGCGCAATATCTGCACAGTACACCAAGTCCTTCTCTTCCGAGAAAAAACGGAGGTACTCTTGATGCCTGTTGCGGAAGAAGCTGATGTGAGCACTGTCAGAGAGGAGGTTTTTTTCCTTCAATCTGGATGCCAACAGTTCGGCAGAGTCCTTTGACAAGCTGAGGTCGCGAACTAGATCATTCAACTCCTTTTGGGAAAATGGATGTGGAGCATCATCTTCAAGAACCACTTCTTCTTCTTCATGTCCTTCAACACTGGAGGCATCTTCGTCACTAATGTCAGGAAGTTCTCCGAAGATAGGCACTGGAATTTCATCACAATGAGCTACAGGACGACATGCTGATTGAAGATCAGGATTAACTTAGTTTTGATCCCCCAATTTTATGCTTTGCCGCACCAATTTATGGAAGATTTCGAGGTTTTATGACTTCAAACTGATCCCTTTTCGACATAATCACCCAGAACTATCGGACCTGAATACTTCTTGTCATTAAAATAATCATTTGCAATCAAAACAATTATTCGACATGGCATTTTACCCCCACCAACAACTTCTAAAATGCTCCACACAAGCGTACATGTGAACAAAAACGTAAAAAAACGACATGTGGCCATAGCTCAAAAACTTGACCTGATTGAGCAAAACCAATGTGATTTTTGGATTCAGCGCATCAGATTCATTCTAAATCAACTGAAAAAATGAAGACAACAAATTTGTTGTTGACCAGTTTAATCGTACTGTAAGACACTTGTGTGCTCCCCCCACCCCCCGCTTAAGAATATCTTTATCCCAAAGAAAAAACATGTTAAAGGTAAAGGGACCCCTGACCATTAGGTTCAGTCGTGGCCGACTCTGGGGTTTCGGCGCTCATCTCGCTTTACTGGCCGAGGGAGCCGGCGTCCAGCTTCCAGGTCATGTGGCCAGCATGACTAAACCGCTGCTGGCAAACCAGAGCAGCGCACGGAAACGCCGTTTACCTTCCCGCCGGAGCGGCACCCTTTTTATCTACTTGCACTTTGACGTGCTTTCGAACTGCTAGGTTGGCAGGAGCAGGGACCGAGCAACAGGAGCTCACCCCGTTGCGGGGATTTGAACTGCCAACCTTCTGATCAGCAAGTCCTAGGCTCTGTGGTTTAACCCACAGCGCCTACAAAAAACAAAAACATGTTACTGAGTTTTAAACAGCATCTGGAAGAGCAGAGCTTTCTGCAATATAAAAGAGCTGCCCGATGGACTGTGGGGCAGCTCTTACACATTAATGCTCAACCTTAAGGTCTAGCATTAACTGCACCACTGGATACACAGTTCAGTCTCCAAACAGAGCTCCATGGATGACATTTCTCTTGTAAACAAAGTTCAGACTGGATAATGAGGGATTTCAGGGCTGTGAGAAGTTTAGTAGGTATGCTTGCATCAGCAAGCAGCTCTTTCAATTGCTGTGAGCACAATTTGGGTGAAGCCCACCTTGAGCCAGCCTCTCCCCCATCCCAGTTGTTTTCCCACAAGCGCTTGCTGCTGCCTAGCCATTCTTAATTCTCTCCTATGGGCATCAATGAGAAGAACAACACAATTCTAAGCACATGTACACAGAAGTTAAGTCCCAATTATTTCAGTGAGGCTTGCTTCCACTGAGCTGCAAATTTAGCATCTTTAGGACTGCACCCTTAAACATTGGTAGTCTTGGCTGCACTGTGCCTTTGTTCCTTGCTGTTCTATATCAAATTCAAAGCACAGGTGCACAATATTGCATATTCCACACAAAACATATTCCAAACTATCAGAGTTGTAGGCCGGGTCCCCCCCCCCCAACTCAATTCTGTTTAAATTTTAAAAAAACAAATCTCTTACTTTCTTCCACTGATTTTCTGTAATTGCTTTGCATAGAAAGGGAACTCTATTCCTATCTGCATGGAAGACTTTTAAACTACAGGGGCTCAGATATGAATTTTAGCTAATCCTTAAAAGCAAATCATTGCAACCTCCACTTTGTGTTACGGGATTTTTAGTGACCCATTTCTCTTATTTTTCTCACCGTGCTCCTCTTACATTATGCATTTTGTTTATTTTAAAATCTGGCTCCTTCTAATCTTGCCCAGACTGATCCTTTTCTTTCTCTGTGCCAAACCTTGTATGAAGAGAACACTTTAATAATTACACATGATTATTTCATGGCAAACAAAAAACAAAACATGGTGTTCCAACTGAGCGGCATTTGAATGCTGCTCTTAAAATACCAGCATGGAGAGGAAATGCTCATTAAATTCACAAAGGCAACATATTTTGACATGTAAAGAGCTTTGGTGTTAACATTGTAAAGTGTTTTTCCAGTTGCATTTCAGATAATTCTCCTCAAGAGACTTACAAAGTGAAAATATTTCTATTACATCACACAAATAATTGTAGATTTTAGGCAATGGCCCTGATCTGTAGGAGTGTAAAGAGGCAATTACGGTACTTGCTCAACTTGACTTCAGCTACTTGTGAAATTCCCCCCAGTGCTGCAATCTCTAAGATCACTCACCTGAGAGTAAGTCCAACACAATTCAGTGTAAGAGTGCTATTAAGACCAGTTGCAATTCAGTATGTTTGTGGTTTTGGTAGTAATCTATTGTGCTGTTGTTAGAGAATGAGGAGAAATTCAGTTCAGTCCACAATTAAAGGGGAACCTACCTACTTTTCACTTCTTGCAAATGTATGCAGAGTGAAACAAAGTCTTTTAAATTTGCACTTCTCCAAATTCTGCTGTGAAGTCCTCCAGCCAAGTAATGTGTAAAAAAAAAAAAATATGTACCAGGGTAAGGTGTGCATAGAAATGCATCTATTGTGAAAATAAATACCAAAATGCATTACATTAAGTGAAATTGCTTGCAAAAACATATGTTAGATGAAATTGCATACAAAAACTGTGCATTTTAAGAGAAATTCACACTAAAATGCTGAATTTTTTTTAAAGTCTTTAGAAAAAGAAAGCAAACTGATGTGGAAATGTGGAGAACTGAACTCAAGAATTTAAAAAAGGAGAAACTGAGAGAAACCAAAATTTCCTAGCTGAGATAGGGAAGTGGACTTCTTGGGGAAATTCAGTCTAGGTTGTTCATGCATCCATACATGTAGCTGCATCCCACTTGCTACTGCAAACTTTCCAAATTATTATTTAATGACTGTGAGTAGAATTGTGACTCACACTCATGCCAAATGATTTTAGTGACATTCAACATGAGTACCGGAATCTATGAATAGCAGAAGAAAACAGCACAACAATGTGAATTAACCTTGTAAAAGTGAGTTAGAGAGTTTCAAGAGCAAATGAAACGCAGTTAGGCAATCAGGGGCAGTCTCTTAGACAATATTTGATTCAACTATGTATTATTGCTCTTATCAAGGACTAAGGAGTACCAATGCACTTCCTAGAATTGTCATCCATTTTTCAAACTTGATTTAGAATGCAATGAACATTTTCCAGAAGAGGTCTGGAATCAGTTACTAGCTATAAAACTGCCAGATCAGGACTGGGTTCCAAATTCATTCGTGACAGATATTTTTAGCAACATAAAACACTTCAATGAATACAAACACCTTTCAGTACACCAGAAGTTTGTTAAGTGGACCTGATTTGAAGTACAGTACAGTATCTTGGTTTGGATCAAACATCCTTCCTTGGGGAAGACTCAGCGGTAGTAGAGGTGTCAGCTTCAACCCCTGGAATTGGCAGGTATCCAGTCTGAAATCTGTTGGGAAACAGTGTAGACCAGAGATAGGAAACTTGTGGCCCACCAGAAGTTTTTGACTTCCATCATCCATCACTTTTGGCCATGCTGGCTGGGGCTAATGGGAATTGGAGTCTAACAACACCTGGAGGGCAACATGTTCCCCATTCTTGGGGTAGGCCTCTCTATCTGGCCCTCAGGGGTCTCCCCGTCCCACCTCAGCCACACACCCTCTCACCTGGCCACAGCCCTCACCAGCCCCACTTCATTTGTTGTCTGCCTGGAATGAGATGATGACTCTTACTTGCCAGGGTTGATGACAGAGAGGGGTGTGTGTAGCCTCCTGTACAAAGGGAAATTTTGCATTCTCTGCCCACTTTTGCCTCTGATCCTGTTCACTACACCTGCAGCCCTCAGAAGGCTGCAGAGAAAGCATACCCTCCAAATGTCCCGATTTTCCAGGAACAGTACCAGAATTATGAAAGCCACCCCAGACTTAGAATTGCATCACCAAGCGTACTTCTTGTCAGGTACACAATTCTGGAGACCCATTAATGAAAACAACTGTCCAAATTGGACTACTTTGGAATATTCCTATGTAGCACCTTTAGAAAGATGGGTGGCACCTGGGTCTAAATAAATTAATACTCAGGATGCTATTGAAACAATAACATCAGTTCGAACGATATGGCGCCACATATGCAAAAAATATAAATTTGACCTTTTCTCCCACAACAAAATGCCTTTGTGGGGAAATCCATTTTTAAAAATCGGGAAACAAATGGTCGTATGGAAGAGGTGGATGAATTTGGATATATTAACATTAGATCAGCTGATAAACAAAGAGGATGAATTTTATACATATTCTGTCTTTAGAGACAAATACAGATTACTTACAAATGCTCAATGGCAACATCTCCAGATAAAACACTTGCTAACCACCATCTATTCTTACACAACAAAAAAATTGGCCATCAGCATATATAAATCTTTGTTACTAGCAAACCAATTTGATATACAGGTATTGAGGGAGGAATGGAATAAAGATCTCAATTTCGACCACACAGTGGGAAACTTTTAAGTGCTGTAACAAGGGTGTCTCTGGATCTTAAATTGAGCCACATACAACAAAAAAATGATATTTAAAATATACTGGACCCCATTATGTTTGTTTTAAAAAGGGCTGTCTAAGGTATCTAACTGTTGGAGATGCAATACGGACAATGCTTCTCTAAAACATTATTTTTCATTGTCCTATATTGAAAGGTTTTTGGCAGAAGGTTACTGAAACTATCAACAGAACTGTGCCGAATAACCTTCCATTTACAGAGCAAAATATCCTTTCGAATTATATGCCCAGCACATGGAATCTTACAAAAGGACAATATGAGTGGACTCTCCATGCCCTTATGATGAACTGATGAATTGGAAAAATAAAAATGTGGCTCCCTACTATGATTGGATTGAATGCATATGCAAGTGCAAGTAACAGATAGGATATTTTTAATTTAAAAACAAAACCTTTCTAACATTTTGTTTGGCCACCAAGTCAACATTTTAGGGAAGGTATGTAGTGAAACATATTTTCTTGCATGGTAACTGAAGTCTATGCAGGGCAGTAAAACTGACTCTCAACAACTTCCATGTCCTACAGAATATTCAGAGGTTAAATTGGAAAGCATGTGATTTCTCTGCTGAAGTGATGGGCTGTTTATAACTGCTGGAGAATGTCATAAAAGGGGAAGGGTCAGTACTTTTTTCTTTAAAAATGTTTAGGGGTACTCTCATTTTGACTCAAGAAAATCATCATTTTATAGTTCAAATTGGGGGAAATAAATACAGTAAATGGACAATAGTACAAAGATTCACAAAATGTTTAGGGGTATGCTTCCCTCTGCGTTCCCCCAGAAAAAAAGCACTGTCGAAGGGCTATTCATCACTATTCTGCACTTCTTTACAACTTCAGACAGTTTTGCGTCAAAAAAGTGCCTTTACAAAGCTGTGTGGATTCACTTATTCTGTCAGTCAGGAAAGTGGTTGATTTATTTACAGTGGTACCTCGGATTAAGAAATTAATTCATTCTGGAGCTCCGTTCTTAACCTGAAACTGTTCATAACCTGAGGTACCACTTTAGCTAATGGGGCCTCCCGCTGCCACTGTGCCACCACCGCACGATTTCTGTTCTCATCCTGAAGCAAAGTTCTCATCCTGCGGTACTATTTCTGGGTTAGCGGAGTCTATAACCTGAAGCATCTGTAACCTGAAGTGTCTGTAAACTGAGGTACCACTGTACAGTGAATTGTGCTGTCAGACTCTAGTCTATTGGGTCAACTTGGCACATTTTCTTTCAGCCTGAATGACCTCACAATGACCTTGTTGCAATGTTAAAGTGGGGTAGAGAACAGTATACCGTTGCTTCTGCATGGATAAACCAGGCCTGAGGCCACTTCCATGGCCTTCCTCTGTGTTAAGTTGTGGGTGAACATATCAGACGACACAGCGATTCTTCAAACAGCTCTTGTTTATTCGCAGGCCAGAACAGAACTGAACGGTTCAGTCAGCTTGCTTATATAGAGCTCCAGTACAATGTAACTGTAACAACTTTCTAAAACTATCCAATCACTGAACATCACTTTCGATCCCTTATTTGCGTAAGTATCTACAGTATCCCCCTGCTGGCCCAGGGTGAGAACTTCAGTACATAACACTCTGCACCAGGCACACCCTTGGAGTAACACAGCCTTGTGCATGTGCTTGAGTTCCTGGAGGATTCTTGTGACTATCTTCTGAATCTTTGTAAGAACACCCACATATCTTCAAAGCAATGCAGAGTTTCAGGGGACTTATACATTGCAAATGTAAACTGGTTTGAAACTGAGTTTGTGTTAGGCTAAAAACAGACCATAAACAGAGTTGGCCCAATACCTTTTACTCCGTGTGGTGAAGGACAAGATGCCACCTCTCCTCATTTCACACACAGTAGCTGAACAGACTGGCTGTTGAATCGTATTAAAGGGGACAGCACCCTGCAACACACCGGAAGGCACAAGGCAAGCTTAGGGCTTGTCCACACTTGTCCTGTGCCTAGAAAGCATGGGTCCAAGTGGTTTTCCTTTGCCCCACCACTTTCCTCCAGAAAACCTGCTCTTTAGTGTCAAATCAGAACAAACAGCAGTATCAACAGAAGGCTGTCTCCTGCAGACTGCAGTGATTGGTTCGGTATATAAGAAGAGTGCATGTTAGCAAAGTCACTTAAATAACAAAGATGGAGTCCAGAAAGAGGAAAGTATTGGCGGCACTTTACTGAGGAATAAAGCAGTGTATAATCTGAGGAAAAATAAACAGAGAGGTATTGTCTTTCTTAGTTCAGGCCTTGTACATAACAGGGAGAAATACAATCAAACATACATAAAAGCAGGAAAAGCTCCCTCAACTACACAGCCAATCATAGCAAGTGCTACCTCAGTGAAGAACATGCTGCTCTGCTTGGTTGCTAAGCAACACCTCTACCCATCCACCTGTTGCCTGTTGAGTTTAACAGTCACAGAATTAACCCTTAAATTACAAGCTAAATAATCCCTGCTGTCCCTCTTCTGAGAGTGCAGACATTCCTTAAATGGAGGGGGCTGGGGAGCCCAAAGATTATAAATTTGCACTTAGTTACTGAGGTGCTCATATTTCTTCCAGCCTGACTTTAATTTGAACCCGTATATGGGGCGGGGGGGAGGGGGGAGAGAGAGAGAGAATGTTTTTTTTTCTTCCCATGTACTTATCATAAGTTTCTCAGAGAGAAAAACAAATGCAACTGTTGTTCTCATAATGAATTTTATTGGAATGTCTATTAATTCCTCCGCCCCTACCCTCCCACCATGTGTCATATTAAAAGGGGGGAAATAACTCATTTTAACTACAAGGAGGTGGAAGAATCACAATTTAATGAGAAGAGCTTTGTAATAATTTATTTTCTGACAAGCAAGCCAATAGCTATGGCCTAATTTGACTTTCCTAGCCTGTTCTGCCTTATGAAACCAAACTTAAAGAAACTTGAGCACTAAGGGGGAGAGAAAAAGAGACATTGAACCAGCTTCCTGGAACTGACAGCATTGAGGAAGAACAATTACATCTAGTCTAAGAACCTTTAGGACTATTCTATGCATTTCAAAACAAACTCTTTCCCCCCATATATTCACTGCATTTGGTTCATTGTTAGAGAAAAGTGGTTAATTTGGACTTTAGGCTCTGGAAATGACAGAAAAGACTTGAGGGGCAAACCTCATTTCAAGCTGAACACAAATTCAGAAATCTTTGGGTCCACCATATAACTGGAACTGGTGGAGTTCACTTGGAGTTCCAAGTGGGAAAATTCCTGTCCGGCCCCAACTCTGGTGGCCAGCACGGGCCACAGCAAGGTATGGAAGTAAAAGATGAAAAAAAAGAGGGAGGATGGGAGTTCCAGCGATGAGCTGGGGAGGAGGGCTGTGCAGGGCTCAATTTGTTCCAGGAATGGACCAAAGCGATGCCCATTGGCCGGTTAGGCCCACCCCCAAGGAAATTCTTGCACCCAAGCCTGCCTGCAATTGGCCAGTACCCAGACAGGCTGTCATCCTCCCTATCTGGCTGCCGGATCACAGGTGTGGCTGTGGCCACACCACAACACCGCCTGACTAGTAAAGGTAAGCAGACATCTTGCCAGTACCAGCCACCACATAATCCAGGCTTCAGAGGTGGCTCCTGGCACAAATATTGTTCCATCACTATGTTATATTTTTCTGTGTCCCCAACTATTCTGTCTTTCTCTGGTCCAATGATTTGTGCATATAACTCTTTCCCCTTTCCTAAATAAAGGCTTTTCCATTGACATCAATGTGACTGAATGCAAAAAATAATAAAAAATAATAATGACCCCCAGAACCCATATGCATAAGTCATGTCACTGGCATTTGTTTTGTATGTATGTTTGTATGCAGTATGAGTGACTGCAAAAGTCATTGATCATGAGAATACATGGGTTGTCAGCCACCAACTCAGCAATTTTCCTCAAAGACAATGCAATAAAAGTGTGAAAACAATACTAGACATTGCAGAAAAGCTCAAAAGTTAGCACTGCCGGCCCTTACATTACAAGGCCCTTAAAAACTTGGGTTTAATATACCTCAAAGACCACCTAATCCCTTATATTTGTCGCTGACCACTAAAGTCTTTGGAGGAGTCATAGGGTTCATCCACACTGACCCTTGTTTTGCACCTTTAGGCATAGATCTGGGGTTTCCATGTCTGCGAGCTTCTTGTTCTTCTTCTTTTGGTCCTACCCCTTTCCCTGCAGAAACCTGCTCTTTACTGCTGAATCAGAGCAAACAGCAATTCGTGGGAAACCCAAATTGCTGTAATTCAGCAATGAGGCAACAAATAAACACCCATTCTGCTCAGACATGGACCGGGAAAGCCCAGACCTAGAAAGTGCAGGGCAAAAGGTAAGTGTGGATAATAAGCTCATGGTACCGCATGACTCACATGCACAGCTCTTATCCATCAGGAACTGCGTGTTCAGTACTGTGGGCCCAATGTTATGGAATTGCCTTCCAATGGTGGTTAGACAAGCCTCTCGAATTTCCAGTGTCTACTGAAGCCTTTTTAAAATTCTACCAGGCATTTTAATTGAAGTCTGATTTTATAGTTTCATCCATTTTTTACTTCTCTGTATTGCATTTCTTGAACACCATTAGAGACAATTGTTTGAATAAATAGTCACAAGTCACCATATCTCTAAATGCAGAAAATCACACAAAACACATTCCACTCCATGGAAATATTGTGGAACCATTCCAGATCATTCACAAATGCATCTATCTACGGATTGTTCCAACCACTCCTTTGGACAGCTTGCTTTACTTGAAGCTGGCTCCATGAGACAGATTATTACATGTGCACCTTGAAGATGTAGTTCAAGTATTTGTCTTAATCTCAGAGGGATTTATAATTTGATGTAGCTGACTGTTTAGGTTTCCTCAAGGAGTCTCAGTTTCCTTTTCTTCTGACCTTAAACAGTCATTCCTGGTTCTGAGGCTGCTGTTTACATTACAAAAATGTGCACAATTACACCCACATAATCAACATGACAACTAGTTTGGCTCAAAGGTCGGCTTGGAATCATTCGGACAATTCAGGTGTCAAATGTGCCACTGATGGGGGAAACTTGGCACATTTTCTCAATGGCTGCCTTGTGTGCTATTTTCATTGGCTTAGAATTTGGATTGCTTGGGTGAAGAATTTTTGTTAATACAAAGCCTAGTCATGCCTCTGGCTAAGATGATCATATTTTGGGGAGTCAATTCTCACAGTCTCATTTTCCGTCTGTCCTAATCAGCTTTTCAAATAGCCAAGTGCTATCTGGTGGACTTCAGAGATTTGTAAGCTAATTCCAAGCAGATGTTCCTACTTTCCTGCTCCCTCTGTTTCTGCCAGCTCCTCCATGCTTCATGCAGTTAACAAATTCAGACGTATTGGAAAATATCCTTACTCACTCTCTTAAAAAAAAAAAATCTAAAGCAGGCAATCCAAAGTACTCACACTTGGCACATACCCTTTATGCTCCCTGGTTTAGAAGCTTTGCTTCAGCTAAACGCTGATCATTGCGTCATAGGCAATGATGGAATGGGTAGGGTGGCACCCACTGCGTAAACATATGTTAACAAATGCACAAGTTCAGCATGAGTGTGCATCCATTCAAACAAAGGGTGCTTCCAGATGACCTGTGTATTGAGCATTCATCCTGATTTGTTTGCACAAAGGTCAGGCAGAGATAGAGGTAGGAGAATCTGTCAATTTCGGTTTTTCTCAGTTTCTTTTTCCACAGTCTTCAGTTCAGAGGCAGGCAGGGAGAAGGCAGCCTTCCTGCCCTCATGACAGCTTTGAATTTTTAATCCCACCCCCCCAAGTGCTCTATGCCACAACCCCAAAGTAGTGATTGTTTCTGTCTCTAGTGGAGTTTTTCAGCATGCACACAACACATCTGAGTACACAATTTGCCTGCATATAAAGATGGCAGACGGGGCTCTGAGAATCCCAGGGACCTAAGAAGCAGGTGTGTGACAATTTGATTCATGGGGCAGAAAAGGGATAGCTGGGGAAGAAGGTAGCTTTCAGCACATAATTTTCTATGGGACAGAGGGCTGGGGGGGGGGAAGTGCTGTGTAATCTACGAATGAAAGCTAAGTCAATTTTGGGTCTCTTAATTTCTCTTTTTTCCAAGCTTAAATTAAGCTCTCTGCATTTCTGTAGCAATTTGTGGTGGTTGTTTTTAATTTCTCCCATTTGAGAACATTTCTGTATGCAGTTCTCACTAATGTACTTTTTTTTTTTTTAGAGCACTTGCAAACAAGCTATTGCGTGTTATTTTCATGAATATATACTTTTTTAATGTACACTATCCCCTAATACATGCATTTTACTACACATAGCTTGGACAGAGCATTGCAATGCAAAATTTGGATAAGTGCGAATTTTGAAGGATAACTGCATTTTGGTTCTCATAGATTCACTTTTAAATGTGAAGTGAATTAAATCCCTCCCCCATACTGTAAGATGAAGGTAATGGAATTGGAGCAATTTCCAAGATCGCAGCAGAATTTATGAGATACTGCACCTATAAAAATAATTGCATAGGGTACATGGCTGTTTGGATGCTTTTTCACACATATTCCCGTGAAAGGTAAGTTATTTGCATAATCAGTAGCAGTAAGTGTGCAAACCAGCCCATAGTCAGACCAAATGATGTGACTTTTATGAAGATGTGCAGACTTTGCATTATTTATTCTAAATGCGACACTTCTCTTTCTTTGCCTTATGCTTCCCCCTTCTCTCCATTGTGTAGTGAACATCTATGAACAATCACTGAATAACATTTAAGTTTTTTTCCAGATTGAAAGGGGGAACTACGAGCATATGGCACACCAGAAATTGTATTTTCACTGTATTGTTTAGCAATGTGCATGATGCAGCATTGAACCTCTTTAGCTAACCCATGGCAAGATTAAGTAACGTTTCCCGGGGACAGTTCCCGGATTTACAAATCAGTCCCCATACAAAATACATTGAAGTTGAAAAGTGTCCCCGGATTCACTGAATTTATTTTGGTAACCTTAAATTAAAGGAGATTCCAGGAACAAGATGCTTAATGAACTGAGATAAGAACAATCTCCCCCTCCATCCCATGCTACTGATAAATGAGGAAATATGGATGTCTAAGTTGGCATCGCTGTATTTGAACCATGTTCATGACATTTCTTCAGCACAAATTGCCTTACATAAACTGCTATTTAAAAATATCGAAAGAATGAAACTAAAACCATAAACCAACAATGGCACAAAAACCAGGTGAATTAATTCAATTTATATATAACATTCAAAATGTGGGTGCTGCTGCTTATTAAGCCAAAAAGCATCGCCCATGCATAAGGGGGAAGTATTTGGAGTCTCTCCCCCAAGTTAAAACAGTACACACTCAAAAAGGTAGGGGGATCTTAAAGGTGAGTGATACCTTCCAAACTGCCCAGTGAGGAGTAAGTAAATAAGTAAGTAGTAGTAGTAGTAGTAGTAATAATAATAATAATAATAATAATAATAATAATAATAATAATAATAATTTATTATTTATACCCTGCCCATCTGGCTGGGTTTCCCCAGCCACTCTGGGTGGCTTCCAGCAAAATATTAAAATACAATAATTCATGAAATATTAAAAATTTCCCGAAACAGGGCTGCCTTCAGATGACTTCTAAAAGTCAGATAGTTGTTTATTTCTCTGACATCTGGTGGGAGGGCGTTCCACAGGGAAGGCGCCACTACTGAGAAGCCCCTCTGCCTGGTTCCCTGTAACTTTGCTTCTTGCAGTGAGGGAACCGCCAGAAGGCCCTTGGAGACGGACCTCAGTGTCCGGGCAGAACGATGGGGGTGGAGATGCTCCTCCAGGTATACTGAATAGTGTGCTTGATGGCCATGGAATACTGCTGTGGATGGAGAACTGGGAAAGGCGTAATGGAATGGGGTGGCTGGAGTCTTGAGTAACAGCACTCCACACTGGAATTCTTGTTGCAGGTCCCGCTTGGAGTAACAACAAAGCTCAGTGTTAGGCAGTATCATAAAACATTCTCATCATCACTGTTCATGTCTGTTAAAAGTGGGGGAGAAAAGCGGTGTTCCATAAATGAGACATAAATGAGGTTACCCCAGTGTCATTGATGGGCAGTAGGTCCAACTAAGAGAAAACAAACGCCTCTTCAGTTTCTTTCAAAACATTGCTTTATCCTCCAAACTTTTAGAGGACACATATGAGAATGCTCCTATCAGCAACAGATGCTGCCCTTGTAATAACCAAGAGGTGAAGTCAGTGTCATGTACTCTTTTAAAATGAAGTTTTCATCAGGGGGCTAGAGAAACAATCATGTATCCTATTAAACAGTTCTTCAGAGTCTCTTTGAAGCCTCCTGATCGCTTTTATTGATCATTTTATTGAATGGCTCTAATTATTTAATTACTAAGCAAGTTGCAAAGCTTCTAAGGGTGATATCTACTGCTAGTCCTTCTTGAAGTAGATACTCTGACTAGCATCAAATGCACTTCTAAATGTTGCAATTTCCCTTAGATGATTAATGTTTGCTTTCTGATGGTTTTTGGTGTGTGTATGTTTGTGGCGTTACATATTTTAAATTCTGCAACATTTTATTTTTGGTCGTTGGACCATAAATAAACTATATTTTTATTGCTATGCATAACATAATTTTATTATACCCTGGTATATACGGTAGCCTTTGTGTCTGAAAAAGCAGCCTAGAAGCCCATTAACTAAACAGATAAATAATTTGATAAATTCATGGTGGATTGGCCTATCCATTGCTGTTAGCCATGCTAGTGCTACTGAATGTCCCTCTTCAGAAACCAGAATACCAATCCTCAGCTGTTGCTGGGAAGCAATAGAGGGAGAGAGCTACTTCTATGAACTTCCCAGAAGCCTCTCTGTTGGCCACCATGACAGGAAGAAAGTTAGGTTTGATGCAATTTTGGAACTTTGGCCTGATCCTGCAGATTTTGTTTTCCTTTCTAATGGCAAGATTAAACTCATCTTAGATTATGGTTCTGGTTTCTTCCATCCAAACAGAAGGCATGAATAAATCTATTAGGAAAGATGCTGTAAGCGAAGAATTCCTTGAGTGGAAAATGAGTAAATTTTAAAAAAAAAGTCTGTGAATAATTGAAAATCAGATCAACCAAGAAGTGAATTTGTCCCTTGATAGTGTGCTGGTTATTATAGTGATATTAGTCTTTTGTGTGTTTCTTTTAAAAAATAAGAATGCTAATGCTTTCATGCTCCACTGAAAATTCTTTTTTAATGTAGCATATTCATTTTACCTCTCCTTCCACACACACAGAAAAATTGTTTTTTAACTTCTTTTTGCTTCCTTGACATAGACTCAGATCAGTTTCCTTTGAGTTCCCAGGGAGTTCTGGGAATATACATCTGTTTTGAGTTTCTGTTTTCATTGCCTTTCATTTCCTAACTTGTTCTATGTTGTTCCAATTGTAAAGAGCATCTTAGCTCAAGAATATGCATCCCATTCTGTGAATGATGACCTCATCCCAGTACAGTGAATGCACAAGCGGAGGGAAAAAATCCTTTCAGATAATTCACTCTGTGCCAGTTCCATCCTCATCTGTCAGCTGCCACTCACAAACTTGTTTCCTGGTATCCTTTGCAGGTTTGCTGGGCTGCCGTTCTCCTTTCTGAGACTGAAAAAAATGCATCTGGAACAAATCAGGATCTCAGAAAAAAATCATCCCAGAAAACAAAACTATTATGAGAGTCAAGAAGGTTACATGATCCAGAGAAGCAATTATAAGGTCTGAAACAAGATGTTTGATTCTGGCTTACAGTGTAAACCTAACCATGTCTAAGCAGAATTAAGTCCTATTGATTTCAGTAGGGCTTGCTACCATGTAAATGGGGTTAGCTTTGCAGCCTTAATTTTATTTTCAGGGTGTGTGGGAGGAACTGATTTATTTCTAAAGTGGCCTGAATTTCTGTTTGAATCCCCCCCCCCCCCAAGCAGAAACAGGACAAGTATGTATGTATGTATGTATGTATGTATGTATGTATGTATAAATAAATAAATAAAGATCCATTTCCCGAATGTTTGGGGTGTGTTTTCCTACTAATATGAAAGCTGCAACCCTATCTACTTACTTATTTATTTAAGGTTTTTTTAGGCTGCTTTTCTGGGCAAATGCCTACCCAAAGTGGCTTGCAGTCAAAAATAGAAAAAGATAAAAAGAACTATGGTAAAAGTAAAGGTGAAGTCATGTGGCCAGCATGACTAAACGGTTTGCCTATGGCTGGTCTAGTCTATGAAAGCTTATGCTGTAATTAGTCCTGGATAATTTGAAAGGTTTTTTTTATTATCATGTGGCTTCAGACTGATAAGTGATTCAAGAATGCATAAAGGACCACTGAAAGCAGCTCCATCAGGATAAAGACAAAAGTCCCACCCACTCAAGGGATGTGTTAATGTAGATTGAGTTATAGAATCATAGAATTGTAGAGCTGGAAGAGTTGTAGGTAACAAAACTATTATGGGTAAGGGATACTTCTTCTGTCCCACCGCAGGATCCTTGTGCATTCCGATTTCTTACAATTTTTGTAAGGTTATTTTTCACATGCAGAGTAATACTTGGTTTCCATCCTTTGCTATTCTCCACCTCCACACTCACCCACAGCACGGCAATCCAAAGGCCATAATTACCGCTTGACGCCTTCTGATCTTGTTTGCGCTTTGTGATTCAAAGTTAGAATAAGTGTTCCTAAATAGTTATAATTACTCTAATTACAATGTGTACCTTTTTGACACAGGACTTTAGGTTGCCAGGAACCTTTGTTAATTATTGCAGAAAGTCTGTTCAATGGAGGGCTGTGGGAGACAAAGCCAGCCTAAGGATTTAGCAATAGTCTGGGAGGTGGGTGGAATGGGGTAGCATTCCATATTACATTGAGCATGCTTTTCCTCTTGCATTGATAATACAGTGGTACCTCGGGTTAAGAACTTAATTCGTTCTGGAGGTCCATTCTTAACCAGAAACTGTTCATAACCTGAGGTACCGCTTTAGCTAAGGAGGCCTCCTGCTGCCGCCGGGCCGCCGCTGCACGATTTCTGTTCTCATCCTGAAGCAAAGTTCTTAACCCGAGGTACTATTTCTGGGTTAGCGGAGTCTGTAACATGAAGGGTGTGTAACCTGAAGCGTCTGTAACCCGAGGTACCACTGTACTTCATATAGGCTGTGCAATCATGTCACAGTTATCAAGACTTTGAACTTTTCATAAAAGAGAGAGATATCACTAAAGGAGCTGGAATAGTGGTGACATTTAGTGGGTGGAACTACATGTAAACAAACACAAGTTTCCCAATGAGAATATTTTCTTATGGTATGTTGTTATTTAAATTAAAATAGCAACCCTGAAAAGCATTCAAGACCGCTTTATTGGAGCAGTAACACTAAGGTGATGCAGCAGTAAAAAAAGCTAATGCTACTCTAGGCTGAATCAACAAAAGTGTAGTGTCCAGATCAAGGGAAGCAACAATACCACTCTATTCTGCCTTATTGAGACCACACCTGAAATACTGTGTCCAATTCTGGGCACCACAATTTAAGAAGGATCTTGACAAGCTGGAAGGTGTGCAGAGGAGGGCAACCAAGATGATCAAGGATGTGGAAACTAATTGACCCTGTAGTGGCACCATTTTTATGGGACTTGTGTTTGTTATGCCAGAAACATTCATATGAGTGTTTAATTATTCTGACATATAAAGGTTACATTACAATGGCAAAGAATCTTGCCATTTTAGTTGAAAGTGGGAAGCTTCCAACAGTTATAAGAAATTTGGATCAATTGGATGATGGAAGTGGTCTTTTGCAAATTAGGATGATGTCCTAATAGGAAACTGACACATACAAATAAGGTGCCATTGCTGTGAGAGAGAAGGTATTGTATCTGAATGCGAAATGAATGACATTTCTCTGCAGCGATTTCTCTGCCTGTGCTATTCTATGATGCCCCAAGGGGAGAGGGGGAGAAGCATTTAAGCAGAGAACTGTTGCTTTGAGTCATCCGCTCCCTCACCCTTGTCACACCTCTCTATCTCTATAATTGAGAAAATGCAGAGGTGGTGATGGGTTAATCTGCTTTGCACTTTTAATTCCTTGCTGTTTGTTCCTCCGTGTGCACCCTCACCCCATGCAGGTTTTCACTTTGGAAACGATATCCACAAAGCTTGTATGTGATGACAGCATAAATCAATTTCTCAGCTCTGAATTCAGCGCACCTCCATAAATGCTCCCAGAGGCATCTGTGTGCCTGGGAACTGACTGGGGATGAAAGCCAAGGCAGCAATCGGAAAACGTGTTGCTTTCCTTCATTCTTTTCATGATTATGCATGTGCAGAGAATTACACACTGGTGGTCAAATTATATAAGCAAGAGTATAGACATCCATTGATTTTAACAGACTCCATTATTTCCTTCTCACTTCAGCATCCTTCTAAAAGAACCTCAACAACTTAGGGTTGCCTGTCAAAAAAAAAGACGGGAGTTCCTGCACCTCTTTTTCTAGAAAAAAAGCACTGGGCACAACCCAACATCTCCACAACATTAACTGCTCAACAATTAACAGTTTTTGGTTGGTTTTTGTTTTTAAAAAACATACTGTATGTCTGACATCTCCAAGACTTTCACATCCCAGTGCCACTCCAAAGCTCATGGCAATAGTGCCTAGCAATACCCTCCAACTTTCATACCCAGGCCCAAAGACCCACTCCCAGTTGTTCTTGCATGAGTTCCCTTATGACTGAAGCGTGGGGCAAGGAGATGGACGTGGTTGTTCCCTGGTGGCAAGCCTAGATACTATCTTCCCTCCAGTTTGTAGAAGGCAGGTGGTGATGGCCACCAGGTTGGATGGCTTTCAAATATAAATTCATGGATGATACAGCTATCAATGGCTGTAAGGCATGAAGACTATGTTCTACCTCCAGTGCTGGAGGCACCATGCCTCTGAATACCAGTTGTTGGGAATCTAAAGAGGGGAGGTTGCTGTCGCACTCGGGTCCTGCTTGTGAGAGTCCCATAGGCACCTCATCGGCCACTGTGAGATCAGGATGCTGGTCTAGATGGGACTTTGCTCTGCACTATTAGGGTTCTTCTTAGGTTCTCTAGAGTTTTTCCAAACTGCTGTTCAGGTGGAACTGATTGCTGCCCCCCCCCCCCCCCGCAGCCCTTAGTGCCCTAAAAATGAGTTTTGAGGGTTGAGGGATCCTCTAGACAGCATGGTGGATGGCACTGAGGGAGATGCAGGGAGAATGGGCATTGGGTGAAAAAAGTGTCCCCTCTTCCATTAATGGAAGATATCAATTCAGGGACTGCTCAAGACATGTTTTTTAAGAGCTTTTCAGCTTCAGGAATTAATCTGAACAAGGTCTTGATGTATTTACTTGATGCCTCCCCTTCTGTGTCTTCTTCACGGTATATTTTATTGGTGTGCAGTGTCAGTTTTATTAGTCTAAAATTAAGACTATGAACTCAAGCAAGAGGGCTTTCACGGAAATGATGATAAACCTAGCCCAATAAAAGCATGCGAGGGGATTCTACCCATTTTTAACAAGCAAGGCATGTTATATCGTCATGCATTTTTATCAAGGGCAAGTACAAAGAGTTTTGTCATGTAGCCAGGGAGGTACTTTGGCAGTTATCAGAACTCGCTGATAGGCAGAACTCTTAGACCTCTAGCACATTTTTTGCTTCTGAAAAGTGCTTCTTGGCAAACTGGTTTTATTCCTAAAATAAAAGTTCATTTTAGATTGATTCCACATTATCCCCCTAGTATATACACTTGAAAACAAACCATTCAGTGTATATGCAGACTGAGTTGCTGTGTGATCTCTCCATCTCAATCTGTATTTCAGGTCCTCTGTATAAAACTCTTTGGTCTCCATTCACTACAATGAGGAAATCTATAAGCAGATATAACCTTTTCCCCTTTTGGCTAAAGTGGATGAAATTTACAGGCCTCCTGGGCTCTAACAGAATGGATTAAGCCTGCCAAATTGCAGACAAATGGGTCTAGGGGATTTTTGTGGAGGAAGGAAAATGTATTCACATAAGGGTTTACGGAGGAAAAGTGAATACATTTTCCTCCATAAACCCTTATGAGGGATGGTTTTTACCTAAATGCCGCCAATGAAGGTACGACCACCTCCTTCTGAGGCACTCTTTTCCACTGCCAAACAGTGCTTACCACTAGGAATATGTGCACTATGGAGTACACTGGCTTCCCTTGTGTCCCAGCCCACCCTGCACACTGGAACTGCCTATGGAGATGTTGTGGAATGTGTTTGAATTGCAGCTATTCTGTACTAAGTCCAGATTCAATTTGTTTTGCATTTTTAAAGTGTTATGCTCCCAGGTGGTCTCATCTACTTGTCTGTCTGTCTATCTATCTATCTATCTATCTATCTATCTATCTATCTATCGGAAAGGAAAGAAACTGCTTTGTAGCACCTACTTCAGAAACTACTGCAGGACAGTGTGTTGCAGAATGACTGAGTACAGCTGCTGGCAAGTGCAGCAAGTACTCAACGCTGGGACGGGGCTCAGGCAATTATCTTTTCTGTGAGAATTGAGCTGCTGCAAGCACAGTCTTATCTGTGCTGAATCTATTAGTATCAAAGTTAGCTAGAGCTATAGCACTTTTGTATTAAAGTTTCAGTGCAAACATGAACAAAAAAGAACAGTGTCCCTGATTTAATTTGCGGTACAGTGTGGAAATGATGCATGAGCATTTAAGCTGTTAATCTAGAGATGCATTTTTTTTTTGCAACATAGATAACTGGGCCAATATTTATTCATTATAGATAACTATTCATTGAAGGGGGGGGGTCCTGAAAATGGAGGCATTGTGCTTTAAGAAGTTCCATTGCGTCTCTGTCAGGGTAGACATGTACTACAGCACAGGCTTCACATGCAGAAGTCCCAGGTTCAGTCCCTGACACACATCTGCAGCTGAAAGGATCAGGGAGCCAGTGGTGGGAATGACCTTTCTCTGACTGAATCCCTAGGAAACTGCTGTATAACACACCTTCCTTCCTATGCCCTTCTGTTTAAATAAGTGCTTGATAGTGATGTGCTTTGGCACATGTGAACTGAAACATACAGTGGTGCCTCGCAAGACGAAAAGAATCCGTTCCGCGATTCTCTTCGTCTAGCGAAGCAACCCCATTAGCAGCTAAGCGGCTTAGTGCTATTAGCAGCTTAGCGGCTTAGCGGCTAAAAGGCTATTAATGGCTTAGTGGCTTAGAAAAAGGGGGGGGGGAGCAAAAAAAAAATGGCAAGACTCGCAAGACATTTTCGTCTTGCGAAGCAAGCCCATAGGGAAATTCGTCTTGCGAAGCGCCTCCGAAACGGAAAACCCTTTCGTCTAGCGGGTTTTCGGTCTTGCGAGGCATTCGTCTTGCGGGGCACCACTGTATAAACTACCATGTGGGAGGTTTTGCCCATATGAGTTCTTAATAAACAGGAGGGTTTTTTTAAGGAAGCGATACTGCAAGAGAAGTAAAGACTGCCCACAAACTATCATGAAAACTGTAGGTGTACACAATTAATGGGAGTTAAAGTGGTCTGTCACCCCAGCACTACAAATTCACTTTTCTTAAAAATGACACATCTTTTGTGATTAGAAAAGTGAAGGGGAAAGGCATTGAGGATGAACAAATGGTTAACTGGGAGATGTATAAACACATTGCTAGCAAATCCGTGTGAATGCTCCTTAAAGTCCAGTGATAGTCTAACCTCCAGGCACGATTTGTGCAAGGAAATCAAGAAAGCTCAATAAAGACGTCATCTGGAGGATCCCAGAGTTTATACCTAGTCTGAGATTACATTTGGATTATAATCATAGTACAGTGGTACCTCGGGTTACATACGCTTCAGGTTACATATGCTTCAGGTTATAGACTCTGCTAACCCAACTACCTCAGGTTAAGAACTTTGCTTCAGGATGAGAACAGAAATCGCGCAGCGGCAGCGGGAGGCCCCATTAGCTAAAGTGGTGCTTCAGGTTAAGAACAGTTTCAGGTTAAGAACGGACCTCTGGAACGAATTAAGTACTTAACCCGAAGTACTACTGTATAGTAACAGCACTAAAGAAAACATTTCTGAACATTCTTTACCCTAACTTTATATATACACATATTCATAATTGCTGATTCTAGGTTGTGGAATGTCTCTCCATGTCTTTGATAAAGAAAGATCACAAGTAAATAAATATTTACACAAACAAAGCAACTTGGGGCTACCAGGGATACAGCTTGACATTTGCTCTACCTAGGCTCCTGTTTCACTCTTCAGCCAGCAATGTCAACATTTAAATCTCAGTCTGCTTATATCATCTACTCTGTGCTTAATCAAGTTCAAAAAAAGGTTAACTGTTCAGAAAGTTCTGAATGTCATCTTCTTTTGAAAGGCAAAGATAAATATTTCAATAAAACAAATTTGACCTGTCATGTATAAATTCTGTCCTCTCCTGAAACCATTAGGAATATATTAAAAGGAGTAATGTAGCAATAAAATAAAGGTGTATGCTAAAACAAGGAGGAGAGTTGCAATGATGATCCAGTGAAGTGAAGCGAGTAGCGCTTAATCCAAAGAGGTGTAAGGGATTTTTATTCTTGTGTAGCTTTTAATAGCCAGGATCACTCAGACTGATCGGGCGCCTGGGGCGGCGCATGTGCCAGGGGCTGGGCCAGCCGCCCACAGGGGTGGAGCCAGGCCCAGCTGCCCGCGGGGCGGGGTGGGGCAAGTTGGGACTGGTTACTCTGTGGGGCCTCCGAGGAGTCTGCCTGCCTCCCCCCACTCAGCCACCCTACAACTGAGGGGGAGGCGGCGGGCAGACCATTTGGGGCAGCGCGGAGCCTGCAGGCCCCCCAGCCACCACATCACTCCCAGGAGAGACGCGTGGCTCAGGCGTGTTGCAGGCCCCGCAGTGAGTGCTGCCTGGCATTTTGTCACCCCCCTCAGTGGTGGCACCCAGGGCGACCCGCACCCACCACACACCCCTTCCTCCACCCCTGCTGGGGGCAACCAAGATTTATCAATCAGTTAAAGAAGAAGAAGAAGAAGAAGAGTTTGGATTTGATATCCCGCCTTTCACTCCCTTTTAAGGAGTCTCAAAGCGGCCAACATTCTCCTTTCCCTTCCTCCCCACAACAAACACTCTGTGAGGTGAGTGGGGCTGAGAGACTTCAGAGAAGTGTGACTGGCCCAAGGTCACCCAGCAGCTGCATGTGGAGGAGCGGAGACGCGAACCCGGTTCCCCAGATTACAAGACTACCGCTCTAAAAAAAAATCTGCCTTGCTTCATAAAAACTGTTCAAAGTTCAAATGGCAAAAAGTTCCAGAAGAAAGAATTCCACAAGATCTATGGAGATGTTGTAACATTTGGGTTTATACAGATAGCACAATGCAGGAGTCCTATGATGGAAGGGCTAATCTGTCAATTTCAGTTTCTCTCAATTTCTCATTTTTCAACTCTTCCGTTCACATTTCAGTGTCAGTTATATACTCACATATATATTATTTTAAAAAACTAGGCTTTAATATTGTTCTTATTCCTTTTCAAATTGAGTCTTGTCTTGGATCTAGCACAAAATGGCCTCTCAGTAGCACAAACACAACACTCTGGAAAGTGATCACTCAATAACAGCCAACATTAATCAACTCCTCTGGACTAGCTTGTATCATCCATACCAAGTTTTGGCTGCTGGGAACTTTGTTCATTCCAAGCTCATTTTGCCTTCCTAAACTAATTAAGCCACCTAATAGAATTGCCTGCAGCATCTGATAAGAATATAGATCTGTGTGTGTGTGTGTGTGCGCGCGCATGCAAAATAGCTGACACTTTCTTTTTCATGTAGGAGAAGCTTAGGAAAAAGGGAGCACTAGCTTGCTCTTACATTATGGTGCAAGTGTCAGAACTCATCATCAGGCTACATGGTAAACAGAGTAACAAACGTGTGTGTTTTCTGACCAAGTCTGCATCTGGTGTCTGCCTTAGGATGGAAAGAGAGGGAAAGTGGCAGACATTCCAGGCTATATAAAAGTTGAACATTAAAAATGTCAGTATGCAACCTTGCCTGACACTTCTTCTATCCTTTGTGAATAACAGTAAGGAATCAGAGGCAGCAGGCACTTAGCATGAGATAATTTTCTCCACAAATGAAGTCTGCATCTGTTAAATCAAAAGCTGAAGTAAAATCCACAAAAGCCGCATACAATCTTCCGCCAATGCAACTCACAGAACCCTCAAGTTCGGGACATCCCAAATTGGCAGAAGATGCCCCTGCTTCAGTGGCGTAGCGTGGGGGGTGCAGGGGGGGCCGGCCGCACCGGGCGCAACATCTGGGGTTAGGGCAAATCCACAGGTTAGGGGGCGCAAATCCACGGGTTAAGGGGCGCAAATTACTTGCCTTGCCCCGGGTGCTGACAACCCACGCTACGCCACTGCCCTGCTTCTCCTCCCAATCCCCAGTGCCCCAATTTTGCTCCCCTGTGTGGTCACGCCAGAGCGAGGGAGCAAAAGACAAGCGTTTTTTTGTTCTGCTGTGGCATGAGTCTAGAAACATGACTGAGAAATGGAAAAAAACTTACCTTGACCTCCTCTTTCAGAAGTTCCTCTGTGGTGCTGGAGGAGGCAGGTCCACTCTGTACTGCCTCAGGAGATGCAGCACAGGCCGGTGCAACCTTCCCCAGGCTGCTCAGCTCTATGCCGCCTCAAGAGCCTCTATGCAGGCCGGGACAGCCTTCCGGCAAGCCACAACAGACTGCTCCCGAGGCGGCGGAGGCTGTCTGCAGCCTGCAGAATGCTGCCCCAGCCTTCCAGAAGGCATGCCAGGCCTGCACCGCTTCTCCCGACGCAAGTTCAGACCACATGTTTTAAACTATATTGTGTATTTTGCACCCAAGAGTTATCTACCTATGTTCTCCTTGCTGCTGCATGGAATAATGCATGGCCCAGACCTTTTAGACTTACTCAACAGTGTGTGGTCTGCTTATTGCAAAAGGGATAGGGAGGGGGCAAGAGCTTTAAGGCAGCCTAAACAGGATATGCAAAAAGGGTTAACAATGCAATGCCGCTAGTGGACTCTGATAAGTGTTTTTAACACTGCTGGGGGCTCTCTTCCACTGGAGAGTGTGCAAAGCCCCGTGTTTTGAATCTAGGCACCCTGCGATTCTTCTGTTAATTACTCAAATGTGGGTCAGATCTATTTTTCACTTCCACTGTACCAAGGCTTGCAAAAGCAGCAGAATAATAACCGCATACTCTCATTCTCTGTAATCACAAGAATTGTCGGTCGCCCATGTGACTGAGAGTTATGATTTTCATCAATAGATGAAAATCAGGGGCTGGCAAAACTCTGTCCAGGCTGCACCACTTCAGACAGAAGCTGGAGGGTCATATCCATACAGTTAAAGCGCATGGCTTCACCCACAGGGCATGGTTCTTCCTCTCCAGGGCTTTTTTTTTTAGCCTGAACGCCCCAGAACTTCTCAAGGGGCCGGGAAGCGGGGGAGAGAGCTGAGCAGCCACAGCAAAACCCCTCTGCACCTCTGGCTCACGAGGAGACCCTCCCCAGAGGCGGAAGCAGTCATCCGCTCCAGCTCCAGAAAGGGTCTCCTCGGGAGCCGGAGGTGTAGTGCGGCTTTGCTGCAACTCTCCCGCCTAACAGCTGACGCGTGAAAAGAAACCTCCCTCTGCGTCAGCTCTGCAAAGAGCCCTGCTCCTCCTGTTTGCTTGAGCCGGAGAGGCAGGGCTGCTCTTTGGAGCGGCAGAGCTGAGGTGCAGGCAAGAAGAAGCCTCTGCAAGCCCCCCTGTCTCTCCTGCTTGCTCAAGAGGAGGAAGGAGCACGTTTCCATGCCTTTAAAGCCCCCTTTGCTGCATTCTGCCTGCTTGTGAGCTGAGCTGCCCAGCCGGCAGAAAGCAGGATGCTGCCTTGAGCCTTCCCTTCGCTCTCCCAGACAGAGGCTGTTGCTTGAAAGTTAAGGGCGGTGGTGGGGGAAATTGTCTTGCCCTTAAAACCTCTTTTGTTCCATTCTGCGTGTTTGTGAGCTACACTGGACTGCCTTCCCTCCCTCCCTCTCTTCTGTGTGCGTTATTGTCTCTCCCCCCATTTTTTCCTCCTTTCCCATAAACTCTTCCCAATTCTCCTTTTGTCTTTTCACACATTTCTTTCCCCAACCCGGCACATCTTTATGTGCTGCATGTACAGTATGTGCTGCTTCTTCATTTTTCTTCCCTTGCATCCACCCCCCCACTAGCAAAAAAGAAAAGGGGAGGAATGTTTTATGTTTATTTGGGGGGGGGGGTGTTTATGTTGGTTTCCCCTAAACAGCTTTCCTGTTCCCTCCATGTTAAAAACGAACCTTGTAACAAAATTAAAAGGAACCTTTAAAAAAATTAAAGGAGGCTAGCTCTGCTTGACTGCCTCCCCTTTCCTTTGATAAAAAGGGAGAGATTGGTGGGATGGGGCTTGGGGGGGTACCTTCTGTGTCACAATAGGGGTAAATGGAGGGGGGAAGCCTTATGTTCTCTTAAGCTGAGGCTACTTGACTTGAGGTACCTCCATTGCTGGGGGTTGGACTAGATGCCCCTCAGAGGTTCCTTCCAAATCTGTGATTCCGTGATCACCCCACGGTCATATTCTCAAACTCCACTTCCAGCTCCACCCCCAGCTTTCTCTCCTCCTCCAGACTTCTCAAGACAGCAAAACAACTTTTCTGCACTTCAAGGACACTTCCAAATTCCTTCGCTTTCCCTTTAAAATAGCTTCCTGTGCAGAAAATTAAACACATTCAAAAGTTAGTGTTGCCTAAAAAATGGGATAGAGCTCTGTCAAGTCTTGAGGCAAAACGTGGGGTGGCATGGATGGGAAGGGGTGGGAGCTTATGGTGGGACACTGCAATCCTCACCATCTCTACTCAGAAGTATGTATATCCCACTCACTTCAGTGGGACTCACTGCCAAGTACTGTATTTTTTGCTCTTTAAGACTCACTTTTTCCCTCCTAAAAAGTAAGGGGAAATGTGTGTGCATCTTATGGGGCGAATGCAGGCTGCGCAGCTATCCCAGAAGCCAGAACAGCAAGAGGGATTGCTGCTTTCACTGCGTAGCGATCCCTCTTGCTGGTCTGGCTTCTGAGATTCAGAATATTTTTTTTCTTGTTTTCCTCCTCCAAAAACTAGGTGCGTCTTGTGGTCTGGTGCGTCCTATAGAGGGAAAAATACGGTAAATCAGAATCAATCTAGGATTGTAGGTTTTGAAGAGAAGATAGAAAAGGGGGAAAGGAAAGCAGGGAGGTGGTGAAGAAAAAAGGGGAAGACACTAAGACTGAAGTAGCTCTTGTGTGTGTGTTGGCTATTGATACACACTGCCAAGGATATTACTTTTGCTAAAAGCTGTGCAATCTGTACGATTCCATCAATGGTGTCTCTGAAAAATTTTACACATCACTTGGGAAGACAGGCAAACTAATGCCAGTGTACTGGAAGAAGCAAAGATCACCAGTGTCAAAGAAATGATTCTACAACATCAACTTTGTTGAACTGGTCATGTTGTTCAGATGCCTGATTATTGTCTTCCAAAGCAATTACTCTATTCCGAACTTAAAAATGGAAAGTATAAAGCTGGTGGTCAACAAAAGAGGTCTAAAGACTCCCTGAAGGCAAATAAAAAAAATGTAGTATAAACACCAACAACTGGGAAGCACTGACCTGCAAGCGCTCCAACTGGAGAACAGCCTTTACCAAAGGTGTCATGGACTTTGAAGACACTTGAACTCAGGACGAATGAGCTAAGAGGAAGGCACATTTGGCAAACCCTCACCATGATCAGTTCCCACCTGGAAACCTATTTCCCCTCTGTGGAAGGGTGTGTGAATCCAGAATTGGCCTCCACAAGTCACTTACGGACTCACTGTTAAGACTGTGTTCATAGAAGACAATCTTACTTGGCTACGAGTGATTGCCAAAGAAGGTAACCAATAACTAAAACTGAATAATCCCAGGAAATTAATCAGAAAATGAAACAAGGGATAAAGCAGTCCTTTTTAGAGCCCTTTTCACATTTTTCAAGCTTTGGGATCTTGAACTGCATTTTTCTTCGGTTACGATATATTACAATGGGTGCTGAGAATGCAACCTACTTGAAACTTGGACCATTTGGCTTCAGACATAGACAGACTAGATGTTTCCAGACTTTTTCAACTGCAAAACATGAAGTGGGAGGATTCCTCCCCCCTCCCTCGTTCTTTTTAAAAAGCATATTTTTACATCTTTTTTTTTTTGGTTGTCCATGTTTATGCAAAAGTACTTGCAAAGCATTGATGGAAGCTAATCATGGGAGCTATTTTGGCCTCACTTCCTTCAGGATTTCACAACCTCCATCACCCAGTGAATATAGCTCAAGACTTGCTCCCTCACTCTCCAAAATGTTTTGACTGAATTCTTCAGGCTCTGGTATCCAGGTTCAGGGATAGGTCCCTTCCAGTCTAGATTGTTGTGGATTAAAAAAAAACATATTTTCTGTGCCTGTCATTCTTTAACTCTTTAGCACTAGTGGTGTGGGTGTAAGTCTTATGGATATTGGTACTTTGTACACAGTCCAAGGTAAAGGGACCCCTGACCATTAGGTCCAGTCGTGACCGACTCTGGGGTTGCGGCGCTCATCTCGCTTTATTGGCTGAGGGAGCCTGCACCACAAACCACAAACACACATAATGTGTATTGTAATAGGAACTCACTCCCAGCACCTCTCAGATCGGCGCCATTGCCATTATAAGAGAACAAGGGAGATGTTCATGGTGAGTTCCAGTATCTTTTTCAAGAAAAATAGCACTGTTCTTTATTCTAACTGGCTATAGACCAATTAGCCAACTCCCCACCACTCATGATGCCCTGCCCTGCCATGAGCAGTTGCGACCTCCAGCTGGAGGACAACTGAGAAGGACACAACAGGTGTGCGCCCTGGCCTCTGTGAGCCTGGCGCTATGGCACTGTTGTGTCCTTCTCACGGTACCCTCCCTGCAAGCTCACAAAAGCAGCGCTGGGCTTGCAGGGCCAGGGCAATGCCTGCTCAGGGCATCCCATGTTGTTTTTGTGGGTCTTGCAAAGTGATGCTGGGCTCACACCCACTTTGCAGCAGTGGGCAAGGGTTGCTCGTGTGCATGCCCCGCTCATGGCCCCACCCCATGGCACACCCCGCCCTGGGCACAGGCAGGGGATGCTCTGCCACTGCCTGGAATCACTTCAGATCAGGGCTGTGGTGCTAGGTTATTTTCCCATCTAAATTCCTCTTGCCCACAATGCTGGTTGGGGGTGTGTGTGATGGAGGTCCATCACTGGCATTATGCCAAGGCCCCTCACAGCCTTTCACTGGTCTGCCTTCTGTAGAATGGTACTATTCACTGGAATATAATAAACATGCAATATCATGGTGGCATATGTACTAACATTATGAGTAGGAGAAGAACATTTTTTTTGAGGTGGGAAAAAGAATGGTAGAGTTGGAAGGGACCCAAAGGGACAGCTATTCCAACCCCTTGCAATGCAGTCCCCCTTCCAATTTGAAAGCATACCAGACTCTGCTTAGCTTTGCAAATGTGTTAGCATTTTTGTTGAGGCACCGTTACTTCTTTTCAGAGTTCCCCCAGAAAAATATTAAGCTAATCCGGAACCAATCTGAATGGAGTTAACTCCTTTCTAGGGTGGACTGGTGCAAAGGTAGAGAGACCAGTAGGAGCTTTGTATAATCCGCTGTGAGCTTTCTAAAAGGAAGACTAGGCTAGAAGTATAATAAATAAACAAATGAACAAACTCAAGAGTTTAATAAAGCCTGAACAAATCTTCCTAGCGAGTTAAAATCAGGTCATGTCTACTAAATCTATTTTCAATGTACAAACAAACATTACAGATTATTCCCACATGTGATTGCTTTTCTTGTTCAACCTATATTTTTGTTGTGAGAAAAGTTGGGGCATTACATCTAGCAATCAATTCCTAACAGTGCTTATCTCTGGGATGATCACAAATGTGAAGCATTAAAAAACTCAGTGCTTCTCCTAGAGTATTTATTCAAGTGATCAAGGACAATTTTGTTTAGAATGAAGCTAAAGGCCGAACTACATGTGATGAGCATTTCACGATTCTTGGGCCTGATTTCTTTTGAAATGGGAAAACAACGTGGAATAACATAGGAGAAGCCCAGTTACATCAGACCAAAGCCAGTCTGGTCCAGAATCGTGTGACCAACCAGGTGCCAGAATGCTTGTCAGTTGTTAAAAAAACCCATAGTAATACAGTCATACCTTGGGTTACAGACGCTTCAGGTTGCGTTTTTTCAGATTATGGACCGGAAGTAACCCGTTTCAGCGGTCGTGCATGCACAGAAATGCTAAATTGCACTTTGCACATGTGCAGAAGCGCCGAATCGCAACTTGCACATGTGCAGACGCGCTGCTGTGGGTTGCAAACGCTGTGGGTTGCAAACGTGCATCCTGCACGGATCACGTTCGCAACCCGAGCGTCCACTGTATAATGTATACCACAGATGAGGAAAGGTACCACCAGGCCCAAGAGGATGCCATCATGGCTAATGAGCAGAATGAAGGAAATTATTACAAGAAGGCTTCCTTCTGAAAACGGAAGTTTTGTCCAAATGAAGAGGAGAAGAAGAAAGGGAAATGAACTTTGGGAAATGCAAGCAGACCAAAGAGATGTAGAAGAAAAGAAAAGCAAACAAAGATGAACCAAACAATTATATCTACTGTATAATATATCATACCTGCTATATATTTTGGGAAATTGTTCGTTGTCAAACTCAGCACAAGGAGGGGGTGGGCTCTTTTTTGTCAACACTGGATAAACCAGGGGCTGAATCTGGCAGCTTCTGCATACAAAGTAGATGGTTTGCCCCTTCCATAGATAGATTATAAGCCTGTTCGTACTCATGTTTACTTGGAAATAAATCCCCCTGACTCTAGCTAGGCTTTCTGCAAAGTCAGTGTGCACAAGATTACAACCCAAACAGATAAAATCAATATTGGACATAAAATACTACTCCTTTCTAAGTGTTGTAAATAAATCCTGGTCTCTAAAATTCATCCTTCAATGAGCTTGCTTTTGAAAAATGCATAAACTTTGATTATGTAGACACACATTCTACTTCCTTTGGCAAAGTGTTTCATCTTTTCTATAAAAAAAGAAAAGAAAATCACGATGGGGGAGAGTGGAAGGCGGAAAACAAAATGGTCCATCAAAACTAGCAAACAAGAACAAAAGCAAAATTACCTAGAGCAAATGTTTCCAAATGTTTGCATATAATCGTGTACTTGCTCTGTGTTGACACACCAAGTCAGAATAAAAGGAGCTGTGATTTTAGAGTTTGTTGTGGATTAGAAATCCAAAGCACGTGTTTCCCTTTATGTCTGTCTGCAAATGTGAAAACACAAAAGGGTATCAGCTGTCAAGTTCTCTTTTTCCCCTGCCAGGCAAACAATAGCAGGCAACAAGGGCTCTCTGCCCCCTCCCTCCCACTACTCTGTTGTATATATATTTAATAAATAAATGCAAGTCGGGTGCCCTGTTGTTTTCCCCTTTTTTTCTTGCCTAAAGGGCAAATCATTAATCTCCTTCATTACAAATAGCTATCTGCCTGAAAAAAAGAAAAGAAAAACCAGGAGGGAAAAAGAGATCAGCTTCAGGAACGTAAAGCATGGAAACAGAGCTGGGAGAACATTCAGCCTTTTGATGAAAGGTGCCCCAATAATTCATTACCATTTTTGGCTGGTGGTGGATTCTATGTTATATTCCAGGGTTGTAGACTACTTGTTAGTGGATTTTCCCTCTTCCTCCTCCATTTAGATTGCTTCAGCAACAAATGGCAATACTGCAGTCAGAAGTTTCCTCTTGGTGACTATCATTTCACCATAACTCCACTGCCACACTCCAGGGATTAGGTCTCAAGAGATAAAACCAATTATCAAAACACTTAACCAAGAGAGGCAGTTTCAAGGTGCAACATAGTCTCTACAAACCTAGTTCAGAGAATCAGTTTAGGTCCCAAAACTGATCCAGAAGCAGATTTGATCTGATCCAGGTCAGGAAACAATCCAAGGTTAGTATACCAGGCAGTGGTGTAGCGTGGGGGGTGCAGGGGGGGCCGGCCGCACCGGGCGCAACATCTGGGGTTAGGGCAAATCCACAGGTTAGGGGGCGCAAATCCACGGGTTAGGGGGCGCAAATCCACGGGTTAGGGGGCGCAAATTACTTGCCTTGCCCCGGGTGCTGACAACCCACGCTACGCCACTGATACCAGGCAGTTCAGCGAGAAGGAAGCACTAGATTCTAGACTAAGCTGCTGGAAAGCTCAGAGTGAGGTCTCTCATACTCAGGTCTCCTTGCCTACCCCCTAACCCCAGCTGCTAGTAATAAAGGAGCTCCAGGAGCTCCTTACTTATGAGCATGCCCAGTTCCGTTTTTCTAGAAAAAGAGGTGTCAGAACTCACCATGAACACCTCCCTCATTCTCTGAGAATGGCAATGGCACCCACCTGAGAGGTGCCAGAACTGAGTTCCTGCCCCATCAAATCCCAAAATCAAGCTCCCTTACACACTTGTATCTTGCCTACCTCTTGGTCAGTCAGTATTATTATTATTATTATTATTATTATTATTATTATTATTATTATTATTACACAGTGCACCAAAAGTCCACAGCCCATCTTTCTTCTTGCTTACTGTCTCTAACATTGAACAGGAAAGATTGTTATCTTGCATGAGAAACAGGCTGATTGTATTTATTTTATTTTGAAAATTTCTACCCTGCTGTTCAGCCCAGAAGCTCTCCAACTGGCTAACAATAGATATTAAAAATACAATTTAAACAATGGAATGGAAAAAACCAAAACAAAAAACAGTCAGAGAAGTTTCAAAAATATGTTAGTGGAGTTAGTGGAAGAGGATTGGAAGAAATTTAAAGACTACTTGCAAAAACATTGCAAAATGTTTGAATGCTAAAATGATGCAGGATATAAAGACAATATGGCATTAGTGACATAGTTGAAAGGAATATGTAAAAAATGTTTTATAAGAATAAGGGTGAAAAAGCTAGAATAACATTATGTCAAATTTAAACAAAATGATATAAAGGGAAAAATTGGAGACATAATAGTTGAAATGTATAACATAGAATAAGATTTGAAAGAGGGTAAGGCACTGCTGAATACGATTGTGTAAAAGGGAACACAGAAAAGGGAGATGTGAGGAAGTCAGGAAGGAGGGTTATGAAAACAATAAGTAAGAAACTGGATTTTTATGTCTTTTTATGTCTTTTTTCTTCTACTTTTTAATGTTTTGTATTGCATTTTTCTGTTTTTATTTGATTGTGATAATGTTTTCTTTTTCTTTTTTTGTTTTGATTGTGAAGTTTGTTTTACTGTTCAAAATTTCAATAAATATCTTTTTTTTAAAAAACAAAAATATGTTAGTGATGGCTTAGACAATACGCAGATCCAACACTTGCCTTTGTGTTTCTAACTGCTTTTAATGATATTACACATAAATCACTTTGAGATAGTGGTTAAAAGGTGAATAATGGAGAGAGGCATTTAAAAGAATTTGGGTTGCAAAAATATGTTATTTTCAGAAAGACTCTCCTCCCCGAAGGGGAGGGGAGGGGTTGTGGTCGGGGCTCGAGCTCCGGCTAGCAGGGGGCGGGGCCCCCTGCTGCCCACTCACCTGGCTGGCGCTCACGCCCCCTCGGTGGCCACCCAACCAGGGGCCACGGTGGGGGCGTGTTCAGCAGCATTTTGCTGCAGCGCCAGCCTTCCCCGGCCTCATTCTTCCTCCTTCGCCCCTCGCGAGTCAAGACTGCTTCTGGAAGCCAGGGAAGTATTTGCGTGCTTTTGTTTTGGTTTGGGTTTCGCGGTTTACTTTCCTCTCTTTTAGTTTTCCCTGGGTTCGGCAGCGGCATTCAATTCCTCTGGGGCGGCTGGGTTTCCTTAATTCACGGTTCTCCTTTCCCTTGCTTGGGCAAAGCCCACGTGGCCGCAATCCCATAGCCGCTGCCGACTGCGTCCAGCCGCTTAACAGCTGACGGGCGCACTTTGGGTTTTCGTTATCTCCACACCCTCCCCTTCAGTATATAGCCTAATCCTTACACTTTGTTCCCGCGTGTGGCTTTCCCATATTTGTTGGCTTGGTGCTACCTGTGCCTTCCCAGCGATCAGCTGGCCCGCCGCCGCATTTGCGGCTTCCAATTAACTTCACCCACTTTCCGCCGCTCAACAGCTGACGCGGGCGCCGCGGCTGGAAAAAATTTAGCCACCTAACAGCTGACGGGCGCTTCTCCCTTATTCTCTTTCGGAAGCGCGGGACCTTCGTATACAGTTGGTGCGCCGCGTTCTTGCTCGGTGTTCGCTTGCGGTTATGTTAAGGGCGTCTAGGGGTGTTCGCTCGGTCCGTGATTGTGATTGCTGCCTCCACCCATCTCCCTAGCACACTCGGCAGCCTCGTGTGGGTGTGTGTGTGCGGCCCCCACCCGGTCTGATCCCCTTTTGCCGGCTCCGGGAGCTGTTAATTTGTCGGCAAGGCGCTGGCTGCGCAGTTAAGGCAGCCGCCCACGTGCTTTGGAGGACGCTTACGTTTGCCGGTCGCGTCTCTCCTCGTGGCTTAGTGTGTTTGCCTGCGTGGGTATCTGATTGAGAGGGTGGGCAGGCGCCCCCCCCTTTTTGCCATTTGCCGCCCGCTGGGGCTTTTCACGTGGTCTCTCACGTGCTTTTCAGGGGTTGCTGACCTTCTCCGGTAGCCCCATTTCACATTATACAGTGTGGGTGTGCGTGAGTGCTTAGTTTTGCCTCCCTGTTGGAGCCTCGCTCCGGCTTGTGGTGTGTGTTGGGAAAGGACCCCAAGGGGTACGATAGCGTAAGTTCGTGTGTTTTGTGGGTGCGCGCCTTTGTGCTTTTGGGTTCCAGGTAGGGGTTTACCATAGGAATAGTCTTACTGTGTTACTGGCGTCTCTGATTTTGCTGTGGCCTCCATCTTTCTTTGTCCTTCGAGCTGCAAGTTTATTGCTTCCTCATTCTCCTTTTTCTGTTTGTGGGTCTTTGTTTGGGTGTCACCTGCTTGGCCTAGCCTCAATTGTTCGGTGTGGTCTGGCCCGTGTATATCCTTACTTCCCCTCCTTTTGTTGTAAAGGGCGTTTGCTTTTTCCAGGGCTGCCTGGGGATCCTGTTGGGTTGCCATAGGAACGCCTCCGCTTTTGCCTCTTAAAGGACAGCCATTGTTGTTGGCTAGCTTCTATTGCCTTAGAAATACCATTGTTGCTGCTGGCCAGCAGGAGAATTTAAATGCTAATGAGCGATAGTTAGGCCTAATATTCCCCTGAGGCACATTTCCAGAGGCTGCTTTACAGCTTATCTCCTCTGTGGAGGACAGAGGATTTCTGTGTTTTTGTTCTTTCGCATGAAGGAGGGAGACTGGGCAGCAGTTTGCAGCAACCTATAGTACCTTGGCAGGCAGTAGATTGCTCACCCATTGTTCTTTTGTTCTTTTGTTCTATTGTTCATATTGTCTTGGGAAGTGAACCCTGGCAGCTGTCTTGGCTTCATTAGTTGGAGTTTAGTGGGAGCGGCCTTTCGCCTAGCTGCTGCCCTCACCTGGCTATCACACAAAGGGGGAGTCATACATACCTGATTTACTGCATAGTGATAATACGTGGTTACCAGCCCACTGAGCTACTGCCTGCTGGTAGCACAGGCAATTCATAGAATAAATTTACTTGTTTAGCAAAAGATAATCACAAGGCTGGGATAATATTGTGAATTTATTGGCTTGTCTTTGTTTTGGTTATTTAGCACAATCATACTGGGAAATATTAAGGAAACTGTAGAGTAAGAGAGAACAAATATAGAATTTGATAAATAAATAAATAGAAAATTATAAACAGATATATGGTTAATATATAACAAATAAATAGATAATTAGTTAATAAATTAAGTAATTCAATATTCGCACAGTTATAATAATAATAATAACAACAGCATATATATATACACATATAAATAAATAAATAAATAAATAAATAAATAAAATTAATTGATTAAAAAAAAAAAAAAAACACACACACACACACACTCATACATACACACGCACACATCAACAAATTCCGTTGCATTTGTAGTGTACTAGGCACACCTTATGGCTCCTAAGAGGAAGCGCGCGCCTGTGGCCCCACGTAGCTCAACAGAGAGTGCATCAAGGGGACGACAAGGCGGGGGTAATAATACAAGGCCTCCCGTTTCCCACTTCCTGAATGCTTTTAGATCTTTTATAGATGAATACGAACAGCGATTCCCGGACGCGAACCCCAGCCCCCCCTCTTCCCCTGATGTCATCCCGGATACCCAGGGGTTCCCTGAGAGTTCTCAATCTTCCCAATGGGACGAACTACCTAGTACATCGGCCGCCCTTTTTAATGATACACAGCCGGTGCGGACTAGGTCCCAGTCACGGGCTTCAACATCCGGGTCTCGGGCGCGGGGGGGGAAAGCTACCTCTAAGTCTACTCGCAGTAACAACCCTGCTCCCCCTAGCTCTTCTAATCGCTCACAGGACAAGCGTCCCAGGGTCCAGTCGCCCGATTCTGCAGCCTCGTCGGCGGCCGAAGATGCGCAACAGGAGGAGGAGGGCTCCGTTGCTGCAGCGCCAGCGGAGAAGCCTTCGGGAAAGAGGCGCGAAAAGAAGAAGCATGTATGTCGGAAGAGCAGGTCTCGGAAGGAGGACTCAGATGATGATACAGGTACTTCTTCTTCGGAGTATGACAGTGACGCGTCCCTAGGTTCCTATTGGGGGAAGGGCGAGGAAGTCTCTGGACTCCCGGACTGGGCACTGTCGAGGAGGGCCAATTGCCATCGCAAAAAGTTTGGGGGGACCCAGGAGTGGAAGGATGGGGCTCTGGTAAAAGATGCCACCACATCCACCTACTCAACCTCAGATGTTATACCGGGCGATCACTTATCTCCTAAACTGCGAGCAAAAATCTTAAATGGTGAGTTTGTTGACATGTTTAAATTAGTGCCCCCAGCAGAGGAGTTAGGTAGGGGTGAAAAGAGGCCCTCACATGGTAAGAGAAAGAGCAAGTACCCTTCTGTGCCTAGGACATTCGAAAATTGGCTTGATGGTTTTCAAGCCTTTATGGGGACAATTGTCGCTGCTTACCCCAAGCGGGCGGTTCACCTTGTTGCCTACCTTTCACATATTCGCACGGCCTGTGCCCTTTCGGGGGAGGCAGCGGCCATAAGCTATGACAAGAAATTCAGAAGGAAGGCGTCCAGGATCCCGTTGGCACGCTGGGATCAGATTGAGAATGGAATATGGTCCGTGGCGGTCGGTCCGTACGTTGAAAAGAGGCCAGTCGACTCATATCGGTCGCCCAGAAGTGACCAAAGGAAGGATTTTAAGCGTCGGGTGTGCTGGGAGTTCAACAAAGGGTTTTGCCAAAGGCCATCTTGTAAATTCACACATGAATGCGAAAGATGCGCCGGGGGTCACCCCGTTACATCATGCTTAAAAGGGGGGAAGCAGCCCTTTCGTGGAGGCCGGGGGTTCCATCATCCCAGTTCCAGGGGGGCCCCCGCAGCAGGGAACAGACGGTGAGGTAGTCTTGGGATTGGCCTTTTCCCCTATCAAGCTCGTCCCCCTTTGTAATCTCCTGTCTCTTTACCCGGACAAGGATGCAGCTTCCTACCTCAGGGAAGGTTTTTCCAGTGGGTTTCGTATTCCCATAGCGGGCTCACTAATTGCGAAGGATTCACCCAATCAAAAATCAGTTAGAGAGAGACCGGAAGTTGCTGAAAGAAAGATAGCAAAAGAGGTCAGTGCAGGCAGGGTTGCAGGCCCCTTCGATAGTCCCCCCATACCAAATTTGCACATATCGCCGCTAGGCATTGTGCCCAAGAAGACCCCCGGTGAATTCAGGCTCATTCATAATCTGTCCTTCCCAAAGGGCGGCTCGGTCAATGACGCCATCCCGCCCGAGTTATGCACAGTGAAATACGCCACTTTGAGATAGTGGTTAAAAGGTGAATAATGGAGAGAGGCATTTAAAAGAATTTGGGTTGCAAAAATATGTTATTTTCAGAACTGAAGGCTCCCATACTACTGGTGGTAGTGCAATGGAAGATTCATGGAGGATTAAAGGCTTTCAGGGGCTACTAATCTTGAAGTTTATTTTCTGCCTCTATTGTCAGAGGCAGTGATGCTTCTGAATGCCACTTGCTGGAAACTACAAGAGGGGAGAGTGCTGTTGAGCTCACGTCCTGCTTGCACGCTTCCCACAGGCATCTAGTTGGCCATTGTGAGAACAGGACGCTGGACTAAATGGGCCTTTGACCTGTTCCAGGGGGACTCTTCTTACTTCTTATTGTTTTGTTTTTCCCTGTGGCATGCCTTGACTCTGAACTGAAGACCCAAACATATGCATATTAAGCTCAGTACACAGGTATGTGTGCAAGCGTTTGCATGTGTAGATAAGGACACATGGAAACCCAAGTATTCAGAAGGAGTTGTGCTGGATCATGAATCATCTATACAAGACAGCAAAAGCTTTATAATAAAAATGAATAGATTAAACTTTTATGGGAAATCTCTCACTTTCTCTCACACATAACCTGGCACATCTTTGTACACACAGCGTGTCTAGCTGACATTTGCAAAGTTGGAGTAAATATTAACCAACAGGCCCAACACCACTAAGCAAATATTTGATCTAATATTGATTTTGATATGTTTCTTTCCATGTGTGTTGATGTTCAGAGTTAATCCTTTGCATATTTCTCCAACTGAAGCACCTCAATTTTACCTCAAAGGTGTCGCTAAAAGCTTTGACAGCCATCTCCTAAATGCCAAAGTGGGGCTTTTTTATTGCAGCTGGTGGATATCAGCTCTTGTGTGTTTTATTTCCCTTCTGGGGAAAATATATAATGTAGCATGAGATCAAATGCTGCCATTTTTCTCAAAGCTTTCTTCCCTTTAGCAACTACAAATCCTACCTCCTTAAGGCTGCAGTTCTATGCATACTTCTCTGGGAGTAAGCTCCATTAGACACAGCAGGACTGTCTTGAGATATGTTTGGCTCCAGGTTGGCTCCAGGAGTTGTCGGCACTATCAAACCATCTTAGGGACTCCATTCCAGATTTGTGTACGGTTTGCTCCTTAGCTTTTTCTTCTCCTGAAGATATCCCACAAAACCGCAGAGGTTTGGGATAAGAGTTTTCCTACTCCTAGATGGGCTGCCTTCCCATGTTGAAAGCATACCAGACTCTGCTTAGCTTCTACCCCTCATTTCCCTCTACAGCAGAAACTACCTTCTTGACCATTAGACCTGCTATTGGTTCCATCTGCTCAATCTGCTGGAGCCTGTCTTTACATGCATGGGAAGTCCCTAACTCACCAAGGGTTTTAGACCTATTGGCTGCCCTCACCTGGTTTAGCCATCCAGTCAAAGCTGTTCCTGGGAAGTGGCTGCTGTCACATGCTGACAGCTTCTAGGAACCACAGGTGAGAGTTAAGTGCAGGGTGGAGACCAAAGGTGGACAAAATTCCCCAGCAGGAGCACAACGTGTCCCCCACCAGAGGTGCTACCCCTTCTCTAACACCCCATACATCCCAGCAGGACTTACTTCTGAGTAAACAGAATTACTCTGTAGTTCTTGGTGAATTATGAAATAGTTTTCTGCAGTGGTGTTGATGAAACTGTGGCTGAATTGATTGGAAGTTGAATCCTGTAGGTATGCAATTCTCAAATGTGTTACAGGTCCTGACTTTGAATCAAGAGCTTTAATACTTTTGTAATGGCTCATAATTAAAATAATTTATATTTTCTGCACCTATTTAGCAGTCTCAAAAATGATAGAATTATCTCGATACGAATCCAAGGCAGACCTTTTAACATCACAGTAATCCAAGTTTATGCACCAACTACTGGTGCTGAAGAAACTGAAATTGACCAATTCTATGAAGACTTACAAGACCTTATAGAAGTGACACCAAAGAAGGATGTTCTTCTCATTATAGGTTATTGGAATGCTAAAGTAGGGAATCAAGAGATAAAAGGAACAACTGGCAAGTTTGGCCTTGGGGATCAAAATGAAGCAGGGCAAAGGCTAATAGAGTTCTGCCAAGAGAACAAGCTGGTCATCACAAACACGCTTTTCCAACAACACAAGAGACGACTCTACACATGGACACTACCAGATGGGCAACATCGACATCAGATTGATTATATTCTCTGCAGCCAAAGATGGAGAAGCTCCATACAGTCAGCAAAAACAAGACCTGGAGCTGACTGTGGCTCAGATCATCAGCTTCTTATAGCAAAATTCAAGCTTAAACTGAAGAAAGTAGGAAAAACCACTGGGCCAGTAAGATACAATCTAAACCAAATCCCTTATGAATACACAGTGGAAGTGAGGAACAGGTTTAAGGATTTAGATTTGCTGGACAGAGTGGCTGAAGAACTATGGGTGGAGGCTCGCAACATTATACAGGAGGCAGCAACTAAAACCATCCCAATGAAAAGGAAATGCAAGAAAGCAAAGTGGCTGTCCAACGAGGCCTTACAAATAGCGGGGGAGAGAAGGCAAGCAAAATGCGAGGGAGATAGTGAAAGATACAGGAAATTGAATGCAGATTTCCAAAGAATAGCAAGGAGAGACAAGAAGGCCTTCTTAAACGAGCAATGCAAAGAAATAGAGGAAAACAACAGAATGGGAAGAACCAGAGATCTGTTCAAGAAAATCGGAAATATGAAAGGAACATTTCGTACAAAGATTACCATAATAAAGGACAAAAGTGGAAAGGACCTAACAGAAGCAGAAGACATCAAGAAGAGGTGGCAAGAATACACAGAGGAATTATACCAGAAAGATATGGATGTCTCGTATACCCCAGGTAGTGTGGTTGCTGACCTTGAGCCAGACATCCTGGAGAGTGAAATCAAATGGGCCTTAGAAAGCACTGCAAATAACAAGGCCAGTGGAAGTGATGGTATTCCAGCTGAACTATTTAAAATTTTAAAAGATGATGCTGTTAAGGTGCTACACTCAATATGCCTGCAAGTTTGGAAAACTCAGCAGTGGCCAGAGGATTGGAGAAGTTCAGTCTACATCCCAATCCCAAAGAAGGGCAGTGCCAAAGAATGCTCCAACTACCGCACAATTGCACTCATTTCACACCCTAGCAAGATTATGCTTAAAATTCTACAAGGAAGGCTCAAGCAGTATGTGGACCGAGAACTCCCAGAAGTGCAAGCTGGATTTAGAAGAGGCAGAGGAACCAGAGACCAAATTGCAAACATGCGCTGAATTATGGAGAAAGCTAGAGAGTTCCAGAAAGACATCTACTTCTGCTTCATTGACTATGCAAAAGCCTTTGACTGTGTCGACCACAGCAAACTATGGCAAGTTCTTAAAGAAATGGGAGTGCCTGATCACCTCATCTGTCTCCTGAGAAATCTCTATGTGGGACAAGAAGCTACAGTTAGAACTGGATATGGAACAACTGATTGGTTCAAAATTGGGAAAGGAGTACGGCAAGGCTGCATATTGTCTCCCTGCTTATTTAACTTATATGCAGAATTCATCATGCAAAAGGCTGGGCTGGATGAATCCGAAGCCGGAATTAAGATTGCCGGAAGAAATATCAACAACCTCAGATATGCAGATGACACAACCTTGATGGCAGAAAGTGAGGAGGAATTAAAGAACCTTTTATTGAGGGTGAAAGAGGAGAGCGCAAAATATGGTCTGAAGCTCAACATCAAAAAAACGAAGATCATGGCCACTGGTCCCATCACCTCCTGGCAAATAGAAGGGGAAGAAATGGAGGCAGTAAGATATTTTAGTTTCTTGGGCTCTATGATCACTGCAGATGGTGACAGCAACCACGAAATTAAAAGACTCCTGCTTCTTGGGAGAAAAGCAATGACAAACCTAGACAGCATCTTAAAAAGTAGAGACATCACCTTGCCAACAAAGGTCCGTATAGTAAAAGCTATGGTTTTCCCAGTAGTGGTGTATGGAAGTGAAAGCTGGACCATAAAGAAGGCTGATCGCCGAAGAATTGATGCTTTTGAATTATGGTGCTGGAGGAGACTCTTGAGAGTCCCATGGACTGCAAGAAGATCAAACATATCCATTCTTAAGGAAATCAGCCCTGAGTGCTCACTGGAAGGACAGATTGTGAAGCTGAGGCTCCAATACTTTGGCCACCTCATGAGAAGAGAAGACTCCCTGGAGAAGACCCTGATGTTGGGAAAGATGGAGGGCACAAGGAGAAGGGGACGACAGAGGATGAGATGGTTGGATGGTGTTCTTAAAGCTACCAGCATGAGTTTGATCAAACTGCGGGAGGCAGTGGAGGACAGAAGTGCCTGGCGTGCTCTGGTCCATGGGGTCACGAAGAGTCGGACACGACTAAACCAGTGTTTCCCAACCGGTGTTCCGCGGCACACTAGTGTGCCGTGAGACGTTGCCTAGTGTGCCGTGGGAGGGAGGCGGGCGAGTCGGGCGGCGAGAGGCAGGGCGGCGGCGGCGAGCACACGCGGGGCGGCGAGCGAGCTCCCTCCCACATCCCATCGCCGCGAATGCAGGCTTTCGCTGAAGCCTGGAGAGCGAGAGGGGTCGGTGCGCACCGACCCCTCTTGCTCTCCAGGCTTAAGGAAGCTATCCCCCCAGCCCGCGCAAGGTCCCAGAGCGATGCGGAAGGTGCGCGCACCTTCGCCATCGCTCTCTGACCCGTTCGGGGGGCTGGGGACGGGAGAAGCTCCGGCTTCCCCCGCCCCCAGCCCGCGCAAGGTCCCAGAGCGATGCGGAAGGTGCGCGCACCTTCGCCATCGCTCTCCGACCTGCTCTGGGGGCTGGGGACGGGAGAAGCTCCGGCTTCCCCCGCCCCCAGCCCACGCAAGGTCCCAGAGCGATGCCGAAGGTGCGCACACCTTCGCCATCGCTCTCTGACCTGCTCTGGCGGCTGGGGGCGGGAGAAGCTCCGGCTTCCCCCGCCCCCAGCCCGCGCAAGGTCCCAGAGCGATGCCGAAGGTGCGCACACCTTCGCCATCGCTCTCTGACCTGCTCTGGCGGCTGGGGGCGGGGGAAGCTCGGGCTTCCACCACCCCCAGCTCCTGCAAGCTCCGGGAGCAATGGCAAAGGTGCGCTCACCTTCGCCATCGCTCTCGGACCCTTTCTGGGGGCTGGGGGTGGGGGAAGCTCTGGCTTCCCCCACCTCCAGCCCCGCAAGCTCTGGGAGTGATGGCGAAGGTGCGCTCACCTTTGCCATCGCTCTCGGACCCTTTCTGGGGGCTGGGGTCGGGGGAAGCTCGGGCTTCTCCTGCCCCAGCCCCGCGTCTGGGGGGGGAAAATAATTTTTTTCCCTTTATTTCCCCCCCAAAATCTAGGTGCGTCCTATGGGCCGGTGCGTCCTATAGGGCGAAAAATACGGTAGTCAATATAGGCACAGAGTTAATTTTTTAAACATTTTCTAATGGTGGTGTGCCTCGAGATTTTTTTCATGAAACAAGTGTGCCTTTGCCCAAAAAAGGTTGGGAAACACTGGACTAAACGACTAAACAACAACAGCAAGGGGAGGCCTGACTCAGTTCTGAGGTAGGCTGCTGGTGTCCCACTGGGAAGCCCCAAAATCTGACTCATAAATTTATTTTGTAGGACCTCTATTTCAGATTTGACACCAATTCCCCAAATCTCAGCCCTGTAGATCATTTGGGCAATGATTTTAGAAACAAAGATCTTAATAGCTGGGTTGATTAGCTGCCCACCCTTTGAATGGACAAACCTATATAGCTGCTCAGTAGAACGGCCCGATATTAGCTTACCGTAATTGCTTCCAGATGGGGTTTCCATTATGACTTCTTACAAGTGTGGAGCAGGTATTATGTGGCACCTGAAGTTGTGCCAATTTCACCGACTGAAGCAGTCAAGCGGGGGTAAAGCTATCTTGTAGGTAAATTGGTCCCAAATTCTTAAGGGCTTTATATACTAATAGTAACACCTTGAACCTGCCCAGCAGCAAAGCATATATATTGAAAAATTACAGAACTGTATATTGGGAGAAATTTTCATATTATGTACAAGTTTAAAAACACAAGTTCCAATAACAATATTTGGGTGGGTGGTGGGGCTCTACTTTCTATGTGCCTCCAGTGGGATAGCAGAACATTTATTCGTACTGTTTCCTGCTCATTGGTCATTTACGGATCCATAACAGGATATCTTCTTCTATCTTATGAAAGCTAAGCTTACTTTGGAGTCTATGGCAAAATACTTTTGCAGAAGGTTTTTGAAAGTCCAAGTACAAAACGCTGACTGAATTACCCCCCCCCCTCTCTCAGACTAGTGAGACAGGGCATACCTTTCCAAGGACCTTCTGACCGTCCCCCTACTGCAAGAAGTGAAGTTGCAGGGCCTTCTTGGCAGTGGTGCCCACCCTGTGGAACACCCTCCCATCAGATATCAAACAGAACTGCACAACTTTCCAAAGACATCTGAAGGCAGCCCTGCAGTGATATTTTGCTGTGTTTTTATTATGTTGGAAGTCACCCAGAGTGGCTGGAGCAACCCAATCAGATGGATGGGGTATAAATAAGACATTATTATTAGTATTACAGAATAAATCTTCACTGAAATGCAAATGTAGGAATATGGAGAAGTGAACCTAAATATGAAAAAACGAGAAACTAAAATTTACAGATTTGCCCATTTCTGTTCCTGTCTTTCCTGATCATGCTAGCTGAGGCTGATGGGAGTTGTAGTCTGGAGGACACCAGGTTGGGGACTGCTGCTCTAACTCTGTGCATATAGGCACAAAATTTCTTCAGTCTTCACCTTGACAGTACCAGCAGCATAATGAGTCCAGTGATAAGCAATTTCATTGCTGGTGTTTGGTCTGCTTTCACAGCAAATGCCTTTGCCTGTGTCTCCCACTCCAGCTCAGTCTACTATTGTAAGCAAAATTCATGTGACAACAGACAAAATTCATGTAATAACACCCAGCTGGATAACTGTAGTAAATAACACCACATTATACACACTAGTTTCTAAAATGCATTTTGCTGAGCTGACACACATTTGCAAAAATTCAAAGATACTGCAAGACCTCATGACAAGGGCTAACTTTCATCTGTGTTGATTCTATTGGATTCATAATTCGGTTAGCAGATTACAAATTATATAAATTTACCCATCACTATCTTTCTCATGGTATTTTGGTGTGTGTGTTTTTTGTGCAAGACACAAAAATATTGACGTGTAAGATTAGATTTACTGTACATGAAGACATTTTGAGTAAGATGGATAGAATGAGACACTGGGAGTGAATCTGAGGTTTTGTGGCAATGTTTGAATGTCATCTATTTTTATTGTTAACACGTTTAATCAATTTACTGTTTATTTATGTAGAGCAGGAATGGGAAACTGTTGACCCATGGGCCTGATCAGGCCTCCCTAAAACAACTAGAACATCTCAAACACAATCCCAATGCAGATGTGGGCTGGGACAAAGATCTCTACTTAAAAGAAAGAGGAAAGTCTCCAAAAAGATGACAGAGATGGTGCCTGTCTAATATTTAATGGAAGGGAATTCTAAAGGGTGGGAAGCTAGACTCCAGTTTTTATAAGGGGCTAAAGAGAAGGGATGCAGGTGGCGCTGTGGGTTAAACCACAGAGCCTAGGACTTGCCAATCAGAAGGTCGGCGGTTCGAATCCCAACGATGGGGTGAGCTCCCGTTGCTCAATCCCAGCTCCTTTCAACCTAGCAGTTCGAAAGCACGTCAAAGTGCAAGTAGATAGATAGGTACCGCTCCGGCGGGAAGGTAAACAGTGTTTCCGTGCGCTGCTCTTGTTCGCCAGAAGCGGCTTAGTCATGCTGGCCACATGACCCGGAAGCTGTACGCCGGCTCCCTCGGCCAATAAAGCAAGATGAGCGCTGCAACCCCAGAGTTGGCCACGACTGGACCTAATGGTCAGGGGTCCCTTTACCTTTACTAAAGAAAAGAGGGCATGAGCCCAGTGCAATTGTGTAATGTCTAGGGTCTCTTGTCTCAGTCTCGTTCATTCCAACTGGTCTAAAATGTGCTTAACATCTGGATTATGCTGTGGTGAAAAAATAAAAGGGGGGTGGGATGCAAAACTCCAAGTAGTCATAAAAAATGTCCCTCCACTTAAGACTAATACGATTTCATCAATGTGGTGGGGGGACGGACATATTAGGCATGTTGCATCTCAGAGCCTCTGCAAATCAGAATCACTTCAGTCATTTGCATTACAATGGTTCCCACTGACTTAATTTTGCACTAAGTACCACCACTTTGTAAAGTCAAGGCATTTATCATTTATGCAGTGAAGGAAGCCAGGTTGTCAGCAGCCCCCTTGATGCATTATTCATTAGCACTGATTTTGTGACTAACGGCAGGAGGCAAATAACACCTTGAGCTGCCATTCAGATGCCCTTGGATTTTCAATTAGATGTCGAACTTAAAGGACCTGATAGCTTTTCCTGAAGAGGTAGGCATGCATCTTGCCAGTTGCTGTTGAGAATCTCCTGTATGAGAGGGAGGCCAGGCCCCCATCAACAGATTCATTTCCCTTTCAATAGCAGAAAAATAAGCAAATGTCAACAAGTGATTCCCATCATTATATCACCTTACAAGCTGGGACCCTCCAGTTGATGTTGAATTCCAAGTCCCATGTTGGAAACATTCCATGGCCACATGACAACAGAGGGCAGGAGCAGAGCCAAAGAGGTCAGAACAATAAATGTGAAATTTATTTTTATACAGTAGGCTAGTTTCTATATGCACTTAAGCACTACTTTAAAGTATTTCATGTTTTAAACAGTCTCCTTCTGGAGGTGGTGAACTCTCCTTCCGTGGAAGTTTTCAAGCAGAGGTTGGATGGCCATCTATCATGGATGCTTTAGCTGAGATTCCTGCATTCTCTATGATTCTATGTGTTATTCAGGTCTTGAAACAGAGAGAACATGGAGCCCAGTTCTCTTCTTTCATTTTTAAATATATTTTATTTGAAAAAGGAAGAAATACACACATACAGCATATCATCCAAAACCAGCCTTCTTCAATCTGGGGCCTCCAGATGTTGTTGGGCTCTAGGTCCCACCATCCCAGACAACTGGCCTTGTCAAGCTGATGGAGCTGATGATGTCCAAAAGATCTGGAGAGTACCAAGTGGGGGAATCCTGATGCAAACTGTGGCATTTGGTATAGACCAAAATGCAATATAAAATAAATCAAAATATATTATAAAATCATATCAGCACTGTCAGACAGTTTCACGTGGTTCCAGTAAAGTAAAGTGGACCTCTTGTTCTCTGTGGTACACAACCTGAGTTAATTCTATCAACCCAAAGTCTTATATAGTATGCCAATTTATGCCTCAATATAAGCTTCTATTTTTTCCTCCCTGGTCCAAACCCCTCTTGCTTAGAGGAACTCTGTGTACACCCATTAGCTCCTGCATACATGGGTCAAATTCAGAGTCAGTATTAGTGGTGATGGGATGGTGACTGTGCGGCCAGCAACTGTGTGCATGGCTACTGCATGCTTCAGTACCAGCAGTGGATAGGGATGGGGGAGATATTTGACTCAGTTTGGTTTTTAATGCACTTCCCAAAACAATACATAAACACACACACACACACACACACACACACACACACACAAGTGCTACCCGTGAAAATCTGTTCTTCTTTGAATTTGGTGATGCTGTCCTCCAACAAAACAATTTGTACTAAAATGTGCCTGTTGTGTAAAACCACATATAACAACATATATATTTAATGAAAATAACATATAAATGTTACAGTACATTTCTTGCAAAAATTTGTCTCTCTCACAAAATTGCATTCAATGATGTATTTATTATTGCACTAAGATGCGGGTGATTTTTTATGTGGACTTTAACATAAATGAACAAATAAAACTGTGGAGAGCTGATATTGATATTGGAACAAGAAAATGAGAGGAATGGATTGGAAATGAACAGATTTGTCCATCCCAAAGAGTGGAACTAGCCCTCATGGTTGTGCAATTTCCCTCCTATGTTCTTTCAACACCTGTGTGTGTGTGTGTGTGTGTGTGTGAACCCTGCAAGATGCTGCAGAAACCAAGGCATCCCTAAGCATTTGTGCTTCCTCAAATAGGTCTTAGTTAAACAGCCAGAAATGTTTTCTGGTGGGGCAAATTAACCTCTCCTCCCCCTTTTGTACCACATTATGGTGCCACAAGCCATTGCATCCAGTCTAAGAGATATGTACAAATCATCTTTGGCAGTTGTTTCACTGAGAATAAACAATTTAAAAATAACAGCACAGAAACATTTCTCCATTTACCGTAATGCCTATGAATGGTTGGAAGTGATTAAGAACAATGTCAGTGGCAGCTGTTACAGTTAGATGCTTAGAGATAAATTAATTAAAGGGTCAGTTATGAATCACTATCCCATTAGTTCCACTTCTCAAAGACCTGGTTTCTATCAAACCACCAAGAGAGTAACCACAATTATTCAATCCCACGTAATAGGAAGAGGGGGGTGTTTTGCATACTGAGTGGGGGGGGGGCCTGCATTCTCTCTTAATCAACCCTTTGAGGGCCACATGCCAATAGTGGGAGTGGCAAAGACAAAAGTAGGTGTGGCCATCCCACACGCCTACATCCCTGCACATATTCACACACAGGAAGCATCACATGCATGCCTTGACCCCAGCAATTAGGCTTGAAGTTTTTCTTCTCCTCATCCTTAGTGATTTTCAAGTCTAATTGCTAAAAGGGAATGATCTTCCTGCAGTAATGATAGTTTAACCTTCCACCCTTAGCTGCAGTCTCCAGGAGGATCACACACACAGAGACACAAACTTTGATATAACTGCAAAAAATAATAATTTCACATTTTAAATAACACAATTAAGCAACAAATCTCTCTAAATGATATACATAAGTAGTAAAGTAAAGTAAAATAAAATAGTCATATACAAAACAGCAAATGAACAATGCCACCATATCCAATTGTACTCTCCTTGCACATCACTCCATCTTCTCCATGATTACTTCAATAAATATTCCAGAAGAGTACAGTGTGTTTTGCTGAAAATGAGGGACTCTTTGAATTGTACAATGAATACCATGAATAAACCTTCCCAGCTATAACAATTATAATGACTCAGCCCTTGCAAACCAAGAATTGAAAATAATGGTGGGGTGATGATGATAGTCAACAATATTCATCTGTACCTAATTGTGTTTCTGGAATTCACATTTCCATGAGCTTGTGAAGCCTGCTGCATCTACATATTAGGAAGCTAAAAAGTCATTCGATGCCCTTCATCTAGCATTACCATATAATGGCTGTTAATGCTGAATACTTTTTGTTCTGCTGTGAAAACTCTCTGGGACCTTGGTGGCATAAATAGAAGGAATAAGTGAATTTTTGACATACCGTTTAAAGACTCAGTTCGGGCATTGTGATTGCACAAATCACACTCAGGGAGCTGACGGGCTCAGGTGCCCTGACAGAACATGTCCCTTGCAGAGGTAAGCCCTGCTCTGCATAATCAATCACAAGATGCAGCACATTCACACCATTTGAATGGCAAGGCATATCAACTTGAGGGGGGGCAGGCCTACTCAAATATTTTACTGGGGGGGCGAAGGGACCTGGGATCCTAGGAGCTGCATACGCTCCAACTTTTTCCTAATTAAATTTTGGACACCCCCCTTGCTACCCCCTGCCCACTCTCGCCTTTGCCCTTCCTACGTTTGCCACCTGCTTGTGCCACTCACCCACCCAGAGACCCCAGCGCTCTGGCCACCAGCAGAGTCACGCCACAGCACTGCATGGGAAGGAAGTTTGGTGTGCAATCACCAGAGTGAGCGTCTTTAGGTCCAGCACTCGAGCCAGAGCACCAAACCAATCCATATCTTTATTACGGTCATAGACCAGCATAAGATAAAAGCACCTCCAATCATAAATAAAACATACCAGACAGGCAGCAGCCAACTTTATTTATTTATTTATTTATTTATTCATTCATTCATTCATTCATTCATTCATTCATTCATTCATTCCCTGCCCTCCCCGCCCAAGACCGGGCTCAGGGCGTCTAACATCAGGTATAAAAACAATTGATTAAAATACAACTTAAAAACAAAATTAAAATACTACTTAAAATGCAGCCTCATTTCAGTGGAAGCCCAGATCAAAAACTGTTTGAGGGGAGAAAACGGCAAATCTTCACCAAGGCCAACTATCCAGACTGGTCCTATGTGGGCCAGGAAAGTCAGGGAAGTCCCCAAATAGGGGTTCCATCACAGAAGGAAAAGGAAAGAGGGGAGGGAATCAAATTGGCTCCAAGCCAAAGGCCAGGCGGAACAACTCTGTCTTACAGGCCCTGCGGAAAGAAATCAGATGCTGCAGGGCCCTGGTCTCATGAGACAGAGCATTCCACCAGGCTGGAGCCAGTGTTGAAAAGTGTTGAAAACATAAGATAGAAGCACATAAAACAGGTAAATCAATCCTTCGATTTTAGACCTGCTGTGTGGCACATACCATCCTCTGGCGTATGCCAATGATGGCATCACAATATTTGGCAACTGAATATGTTATAACAGAATTGGAGCAGTAGGGAGATATAGAACTGCCCTGCGTGTCCTGGAAATTTGTGTGCTATTGGCAGAATAAACCTAGCACGTATGTATGTGTAATACTGGCAATGGAAGAGAATGTGTTTGATTGTTTCTATGTGTCTAGAGCCACAGGGGCATTTACTCTCCTCATAAGGTGTCTTTCTGAAGTGACCTTCCTGGATGGCTGAGGGGAAAGTCTGGCAATGAGCCAGAGTCAAAGCTCTTCTCTGTTTTGGTATTTCAAGATTAGGTTTTTTTTGGGGGGGTGAGGTAGTAAAGGCAGGGGCGTAGGAACAGGGTGCGGTGGTGCTAGCTACACCCCTGAGTAAAGGTAAAGGACCCTTGGCTTCAAACAGTTTAAAGGTTATGGGTATATAATGTCCAGCTTTGGTTCTAAGATACTTAAGTATGGCAGCGGCACTTCTCTGTGCATTCTCAGCAGCACAGTCCCCATGGGCTTTTTCCCCTTCCAGAAGGACTACCCCCAGATATTTAAAGCAAGTAACCTGCTCAGTCTTATGGCCATCAATATGCCATAGGAGGGGTTTGGGCCTATTGGCAAATGCCGTGGTGTTAGTTTTCTGATGGTTACGTTTTAATTTGCCCTCCTTGCAACATACTGCTAATGCTTTCATAGCTCTTCTAAGGCCTATGGGTGTTCTTGAAAGAGCACCAAACCCCCCAAAATGGGACCTTCTGAGGTCAAAACAAGAGCCTGGGCTTGCTACTGTGATCTGGGATTTCCTGGTAAAAATGACATGGCTGGGTCTCGAGTTGGCTCCTATGCTACCTTGGGTCTCATTTTTAAGATAAATAAATAAATAAATCTGGTGCTCTGGCACCAGGGAACCTCTGGCCAATTTATTGAATTTGCTCCAAATAACCTTGAAGTCAAGTCATTCTGGGGCAGTAGGTTTTAGGCCGAGGTTTCTCCCAACCCAACGTGGGGTTGCCAAGGATTGAACCTTGGACCCTTCTGCATGCAAAGCCTGTGCCTCAACCACAGCTGGAGATGTGGGTCATATTGCATAGATACATGATTTGTTGTTTGGTGTGTGCTCTAATTTGGAAGGAGGAGGAGGTTCAATTAAAAATGCACTTAATTCGAGGTTATCCTCCCAGAATTTTGGCTTTGAGAGGGGATGATAAAAAAAGAAAGAAAAAGGTCGTTAATCATAACAAGTGAGTAGAGCTAAAATTAAACACACACTGGCTTTGATTCATTAGGCAATGCATGGCAGAGCAACAGTGTAAACAAGCAGAGTTCATGTAAAAGGAATGCAAAGGTGTTGCCAAGGCTCATCCGTCCATCTTAAAAGGAGCTTACTGAGGAACAATTTATCAGTTAAGCAAGGAGCACATATGAGGAGTGCAACTTTATCCCCCCTGCCTTTTAATCCCTTGCTGTCTGTTAGCACAGTGGGCAAAAGGCTCCCTCCTCAAGACAGCATCACTGGGGTTGTTTTCGTTCTATCTGCCATGTGCTGGCTGAATACTTCAAAGGGTAACTCAGGCACTTACGCATCTCACTTTTCAGGAGGTTGTGACATCCAATAGCCTCTTCAGCTGTTCACAGATGAAAAGCACCAATGATGACACTTCTAAAGAGGGGGGAAATACGCACCCCTCTTAGCAGCCTGATCCTATGTGCTGCTGCTCTTACTGCACAGAGAGTAAGTTCAAAATTAAGGCTCTTGCCTGGCACCAGGTGACCTCTGCCATTTTGCTTAGAGGCCGAGAATGGTCTTAGCCCTCCCCCTCACCTCAAATCCAGCTCATGTAAAGCTGAGAGTGGACAGGAGGTCATATGACCCCTCCCTGGAGTCCAAGAGCTATTGGGGGCTGCAGTCTCCGGCTAAGGAGTCAGACAAGAAGTCAGTCCAGGATGAAGGCTCTGAACCTGCTTCTGGGATTTGGGAGACAGTGGTCTGAGTCTGGCAAGTCTGAGCCGGAGTCTGGCAGAGAATAGCCCCAAGAAGAACCTCCCATACCACCAGGGCCTGTATGGGACCCTCAGGATTGTCTTCCCTTGAGCCTGAGGAAACATAACCCTCTCAAAGGAAGCGCATCAGGTGGGAAGCCATGAAGAAGAAGAAGAAGAAGAAGAAGAAGAAGAAGAAGAAGAAGAGGAGGAGGAGTTTGGATTTGATATCCGGCTTTATCAATACCCTAAGGAGTCTCAAAGAGGCTAACAATCTCCTTTTCCCTTCCTCCCCCACAACAAACACTCTGTGAGGTGAGTGGGGCTGAGAGACTTCAAAGAAGTGTGACTAGCCCAAGGTCACCCAGCAGCTGAATGTGGAGGAGCGGGGAAGCAAACCCAGTTCTCCAGATTACGAGTCTATCGCTCTTAACCACTACACCACACTGGCTGGTGGAGGAACAGTGCCCATCTTCAGAGCAGATAGTTGGCCCTTTAAGAACTGAAGTTATCAACAAGGGGACAGAGCGTGGGAGACATAGTTGGGGAAGCAGGCTTTAAAAGATCTGCTCTAAACCTTTGTTGCAACAAGTTGTTCACTCAGGAAGTGACGCTGTTATCTGCAAAACACTGACAAGCTCTAAATTTTTTATTTTGTTAAAGCCCTCAACCAAGTTTTTTTTTAAGTTGAAATCTTCATTTAGGTGTTTTTAAAAATAATAATCTTACATTGCTTTGCTTTGACAACAACCAAACAAACCTAGAGCTCTTCTGAACTCTACACACAGAAGTCTAGGCAGCCTCATGTAAGGGAAAGGGAAAGGGAAAGGACCCTTGGATTGTTAAGTCCAGTCAAACTTGACTATAGGGTGTGGCACTCATTTCAGGCTGAGGGAGACAGTGTTTGTCCACAGCTTTCCAGGTCATGTGGCCAGCATGACTAAACCACTTCTGGTGCAATGAGACAATGTGATGAGTGCCAGAGTGCACGGAAACGCCATTTACCTTCCCACCGCAGTGATACCTATTTATCTACTCACATTGGTATGCTTTCGAACTGCTAGGTTGGAAGGAGCTGGGCAGAGCAACAGAGCAGTGGTTTAGAGCACAGCGCCACCCACTCCCAGTAGGCAGCCTCATGTAAGGCCTATTGCAGGGATGTCCAACAGGTCGATCGTGATCTACTGGTAGATCCCCATGAGGTTTTGGTAGATCACGGTGTATCTCTGGCTCCCTTTCTTTAGTGTTGCTAAAACTTACTCCTGCCCCCTCGCCCCACCCTCCATTGTTGTATGATCTCCAGAAGGGAAGACGAAGCTTCCTCTGTACTGTTGTTTTGATCCATAGTGATCTTTCTGTGAGTGACTTCGCCCCTCTGCCCCTCTGCCCCCCCTAAAAAAATGGGGCTTTTCTCTTTACTAATAAAAGCTCAGCAACTTTGCCAGTTTTTAATTCTGAATCGCAGTCTCTTGAGAGCTGGCCACCCCTGGCCTATTGGATAGAAGAAACCAAAGAACAAAAAAGTTAGCGAACTCTCCATGGCATTCTCCACTCTTCCTGCTTCTCCTTTCCAAAAAACCTCTTGCCAAGCAACTGCTCCCCTTCTGTCTGCTCGCCCCACTTCTCTGTTATTCCAAGCCTAGTTTAAAAAGGTGGTAATTTTCCTGTAACCTACATCACTGCTCAATGTAACCTTGGCAGTCTTTGTTGGCACAGACCCAAGGATTTCCCTGTGATGGGCCGTCAACACCTTTTGTCCCGCTTTATGACTTCTATCCCTGGAAAGGGAGCGTAGCCTGTATTTTTCCACTGGCCAGTCATCTTTCCTTCAGTACTCCAAATATTATCTAAATTATAGCATTTATTAATTTCTAACATTCACTAACTCTAGAAGTTGTGGATGCCCTTGCACCCCCAAACTCTGTTACCCCAGATCTGCAACAATATACATGCTCCTGCTAGAAGCAAATCACTACTCAAGGTTCATGCAGACTTCTGCTTGTCCCACTGCTTTCCCCTGAGGAAACATGCTCTTTACCACTGAATCAGTGTCAATTGGATTTCCCACAGATTAATATTTACTCCAAATCAGTGGGAAAATGGCAGGGCAAATGGAAAACCATTTGGAGCCATGCCTGGAAAGCACAGGAGAACTCTTGGACCCCAGGCATGAAACAAAGTGTGGATGAGCCTTGAAGCAGCTGGCCCAACAAGACTGATGGCAAACCATCTTTATCAAGAAAAGTATATTGCCTATTTTCATTGAACCCTTAAAACTGAGCAATTACAATGTCAGTGTTGTTCAGAATACTGCTTTCTACTGATGTTTGTTTCCAAATCCTTTTTGAAAGCCTTTCCAAGATATTGCCTTTTATCTATTTGAAGAATGCTATTAGCGATCTGATGTTAGATATAATCTGTACAATGCTGACTCCAGAGTTCTGGCTGAGGAACATAACCCTTCTTTGCAAAGGAGAGCCACATTTCTAACTATGAATTTCCCCGAAATGTTTTAATCTGCAGATTGGTCTGCAAAGTAGGCAAAACAAATTCCCTCCATCTTGTGTAAAGCTATTGAGGCCACTAAAATATGTCTCCACCTGCATTTATTTAAAATTAAAACATTTATCTGGCAGATTTTCAAGACTCAGGGCAACATCAGAAAATAAACCTTTAAAAAATGTAAAAAGAGCAGAAAGATAACACAGCGTCCTCCAGAGGGGGGAAAAACTTACTAGCCAGCAAGACGAACTGCCGGATGGAGGTCAAGAGGTGGGGGGGTCTATGCCTTGCAGCCCTTTCTAAAATCCAGTAGGGGAGGATTGCACACCTTTTAAATAAGATCATTCCTGTGCTCCAGGACAGCTGATGTAGAGGCATGCTTCTAGCAATATTTCTTATCTGGATTGAGCTTCAGTCTGTTGGCTCTCATCCAGTCCATAACCAAGGCAAGACACTGGTCCAGCACATCCACTGCCTCACCTGCAGGTGCAAATGAGAAGTAGACCTGTGTGTCATCAGCATATTGCTGATAACGTACTCCAAACCTCTGGATAACTCCACTTGGCGGTTTCATGTACTGTAGGTGTTAAACAGCACAAGGGACAAAATTTAACCCTGCAGAACCCCAACATTGAAGGCTCCATGGTTGAAATTTTGGGAGGTTGGATAGGCATGGTCTCAGTGGTGGGGTGCACATTTTTATTCTTATTTATTTATGATCATTACTTTGTCAAAATATTTTTTTTAAAAGAAGGCTCCATGGGGCCAATGAGCACTTCCCAAACATTACCCTCTTGAAACAACCATTCACGTAGGACCAGAACCACCACAAAGTGGGGGCACCCACCCCTAACTCAGAGAGCCACTCCAGAAGGATACCATGTTTGATGGTATTGAAAGCCACTGAGAGATCAAGGAGAAATAACAGGAACATATTCAAGGAGAATCAAGGAGAAATAACAGGAACATATTTCCCACAAAATAATAATATTCCCTTTCCTCCTAAAATAAATATTTTTCTATTTATTCTTTCCGCCAAGAGAACAGTGCACAACACAGAGAATTACACAACCTGGACAACTGTTTTCTAATCCATGTATTAGTCTGGGAAGTGTGAATAATGCAGTTAGCTTTACGATGCACACTGAACAAACTTTCTTTTCCATGCATAATTAAAACAAGATCCATAGTTGTCCTTTAAATACTCTACCCTATTTGTGAGTGGGGGGAATATTTTGCCAATGATACACTTGAAGGGAGTGGACTGAAATCCTCTTACATTTCAGGGAAAGCATGAAAAAGAAAGTGTTCAAAGAAAATGTCCTAGGAACTTCTTTTATGACAAATGCCTTGCTTTAAATACTGTGTCTTGATGAAAGCATCATCGTCCTTAGCTTGCTTTGCCAAAGAGCATGTGCAGAATGCTCTTCCTGCCATCACTGGATAATCACAAGCGGATCATAAAAATACAGAATTATAGGGAAGACTCTCCAAGTGAAGGCAATCAGGCTTGAAACCTGACAGCATTCATTTCAGAAATTTAAGCCTTGGCAACGGCTCCCTTTGTGAAGGAATTGTGTGGGAAGGATTACTATTCCTGTAGCATTTCAAGCAGATATTTCCACTGTTTTATGTATTTCCTGTCAAATGATGATCTGGGGACCATTGCCTCTGGGATTATATTGCTTCCCTTGCTGGAGCAGTTGTGTTGCCAGTCAACTGTTGCCAGTTCAACAGTTTTGTTGAAATTTTGTTTCAAATACCCCCTATTTGTTGAAAAATGAACCCACAAAACTTTTGGGGGAGGAAGGCTATAGCTCAGTGGTAGAGCACGTGCTTTGCACGTAGAAGGCCCCATATCTGATACCTGGAATCTCCGCCCTTGGCTAGAGCCTAATCTGTGTTGGAGTGCGGCAAACAGACTGTATGTTGCTGGAATGACTGTAAACTACAACTGTATGTAACTGTTAAGCTGTGGAGCTGCATTGTAGTGTCAGTAAAGGAACTGACGTTACACCAAGATGTTGGAGGCTATGGACTTGGTATAAGGCAGCTTCCCATGTTCCTAACTTTCACTCTGAACAGACAGAAATAATAATCATGAAATTGCAAATTGGGAGATCAGTACCTGCATAGAGAGCAGTGCTGGCTCCACGTTTTGCTTGCTTGGGGCAAGATACCTACAGAGTTCTTCCCTTTCTGAGTTCACCCACTGTCTCCTTTCCACTCTTAACCACTGCACACACCTCACTTGCTCCCTCTAGGATCAGCAAACAACCATCTGGGGAAGATCATAAGGTTACTGCTCCATCTCCTAACTCTTGCTATTGCTTCCTTGCTCAGAGCAGGAGAAGCTGGAAGTGGAGGCTCCAGGAGGCAGCAGTGGCCTCCCTACAGGGGCATGGACCTTGGTAAATTGCAATAAAAATGAAACTCTACTGGCTGCTGATTATTTATTTCCCTGCTGTGTACAAAAATCTGCATAATGTTGCCCAGACTCCAACCCAGGAAGACGCCTCTTACTTTTTAAGGAAGTTACAAACTATATTTATGTTTCAAATCCTCATAGAATTATCTACTTCTTGGAAAACCTTATGAACTGGCTCCTGGCCCACTGGGGTTCTTACTGAACAAAGCCAAATTTTGTACACATGGAAAAACAACTTGCACCACCTGACACTATTTCTATGGAAACTGAAATAGAAGTCTCCAAATCCATTCATGTGAATGACTCTTGCTCTACATTTTTAATTCCCATCTGCAAGTCAAGAAAAGGGAAGATGTCCATTTTAAATATTCATTTAAAACATACTATTTGCAGCTGGATTGACAGATTTGGAAATTGGAAAGCCTTTTTTATTATCCAAAGGGCATGGAATTCCCCACAGTTCTGAGCGCTAAGCCATGCTTTTTTCTGGGGGTACTCAAAGGTATGCAACACCAGCACCTTTTTCTCTAGAAGAAAAGCGTTGGTACTAAGACATGTATTTAAATGTTAACTCCAAGAGGAAATTCCATTTCTTTGTCTGAAGGCTTCAGATTGCTAAGCAAAACCTATCTGCCTTCTCAGATGATAATTTATTCTGCTTTATTAGTTTAGCAATGCTTCCCCAAAGTTACCACATTATTGCTGCCTAGAGGGGCTACTGTGCAACAAAAGCAGGTCAAAAAAGCCCCAGAGCATTTATGGTAGGAAAAGTTACAGGATTTCAACAGGAAGTTACAGGCTGTGCACTGATTGGAAATGAAGTGATATGCCCAACCCAAAACCTTTGCAGATGCAATTAGTATTAGTATCCTGTATGACTGCACGAATAGCATTGTGATCACAATTCATTAATGATGTGCAATAAAAGGGATGTATGGAGAGGTCCTTAGTCATTGCTAAGCATCATTATTTAGGAGCCTCCTACATTGTAGTTAACCTGAAGTCACACTGCATTATGAAATATTGGTCCTTAAAGCTGCCTAAACTTGTTGTAAACCTCATGAAGCAGGATCTGGATTACAGGCACAATCTGAGAGATTTGGTAAAATTGTTAATTCCACCTGAAATTAAAGAAGATGCACTAGAACATCTTACGCTATTTTTACTCTTGTTTTTATACTTGTTTTTAATGTTTGTTTTTCTAAGCTGCTTTGAGTTCACCTTTCTGAATAAAAGCGACCAATTGATGATGATGGATGATGGTGATGTTGATAGCCTATGTAGTGAGTCAGAGCTGTGGGGCTCAACATCATTCTCCCTGCAGCTTCCCTGGTTGCCAGGGGGAAGGGTGATATTAAGGTTAAGACTGCATGGACACCCCAGTGAAGCCAATCATGTCTTCTGGTGTGCCACATGCCACTATAACCTTGTCACCATCCTGCCCCACCCCATCCAAGAAAGCTGCAGTGACAACAGTTTTGGGAGAGTGGCTGTATGGTTTTGCAACACCACAATGGCTGCTACCGGGAAGACGAATGGCACAAGTTCATGCTTACGTCTTCATCCTGTTATAAATGATACATGATACTAGGAAAAACGTATTTCCATTCAACCTCAACAGATATGACAGATGTGACCAGTCAGTGTTTGGTGAGCTGTTGTTTGCCAGGGGCCCTTCCCACATCTGCTCAAGTTGGGTAGTATTAAGAGGTAATGGGATAGGGTCCCTTCACCTCACTAGGGAGACCTCCGAGGCTATGTCCGAGGCCTTGTGAAGACTCTACTGGAAGTCAGAAGTTCTGTTGGAGGTTTTGTGAGGCCTTGGACGGGACCTCAGAGGCCCCATGAGGCCTTGGAAGCTATGTCCAAGGCCCTGTCAGGCCTCTAACTTCTGGTAGAAACTGGAAGTCATGTTGAAGGTCTCGTGAGGCCTCAGACATGACCTCCAAGGCTCTTCAAGGCCTCGGAAGTACCACTGTGGCATGCCAATGTAACGTGATGTCATGACATCACATTACATTGCAAGTGCTATTGGGCACCCATAATCTGGGGCCCAAATCGTTGTCCCTGCTTCACCTACTAGGTGCTTACCTGTGAAGCCTGGTTTACAAGTGTGCATCATCTGCAGTTGTGACCAAGAGGAAAAAAACAGCCAATTACGGTATATCATCCAAACAGTACGAAGTAGTGAAAAAAATGCTGATCATGTCCCATGGAAAATCAGAAGGGTCATGAGTTTTTTTTCACTGGTCTGGTCATCATGGAGAATGACACTCTGATTGTACAGTTGCAATCGAAATTATTCATCCACCATTGCAAATCAGGTATATTACCAAAATTTACAGACTTTCAGCTGTTTGCAATGAGCAAAACAAACAAATGCAATGGAAATATCTCAAACCAATTTGCGACGGGGGTTGAATAATTTTGATTGCAACTGTACATATTTTCTTTATAGTTCTCATATTCTGGATTGTGATGTCTCCCTCTGTAATCTAAGGTAAACTTTGGTTGATACTCCTGCATATTTTCATATTTATTTTTCTGCCACCATGAGGACTAGAATGTTATTTTTAAAGTAACAATGTTGTGACGCTCTGGAAACTACTAAATTATATAGTGGGGAGCACATTCTGTGATTTTCTGGGCAATGGCCATTATTTATCTAGCTCCCCTGCCTACATTCCATACTTGTGACTTTCAAGCTAAAATAACCTTATGTACAAATCATGATCTTACAGTATTTTTCATTGGCAGCAGGAGGAGGTGGGAGAAACATTTTAGTTTTCTTATTTTTATATCTGTGTCTTCTGCCTGCTAATTTCAAAGACAAAAAGCTAAGAGACAAATGAATAGCATGTAGCACACCATCAATTCAAGTCTTTCTCAGAAACAAAACAACAAAAGTGTCAACTTGTTCCACTGATACTCGAGTATTTATAACTGGAGAACAATTTGGTTGGAGAATGATGGAGGTGAACGGAGATTTAAAAACAACCAAGACCTTATCTGGTGGTCCCTGAAATTATCTCTTGAATAATGTGGTGTCGGGGCTTATCTCAGACGAACACCTTTATCCAAAAAGAACATTAAAGTCAATCCTTAACTGTATTTTTCTTTTCTTTTTTGCATTTGTGGGATTATCCTGCTCTAATAGGAAGACAGTAACTTGGCGTATTTATAATGTAGTTTTAGATTATGCTATCATTAATATCTGTCCCTTCTTTTTATTGGGGGAAATACCACTGATAATTTTTGCTGGTTTCTGTCCAAACTGCTACCCTTCAGAGGCTTGCCATTAACAACCACTGGTTAATTGCTCTAGAAATAATAGACCTATCAAGTTGGAGGGGATCTTGAGGCTCATCTATTTCAATCCCCCTGCTCAATGAAGACTCTTCAGTTCAGGATTCAACAACTTCATCCTTGGCAGAAGGCCACCCATCCTCTGCTCAAACTAGGTCTTCTTTCTAATCATCTCTGTAACAAATGAATTTGATTGTTCTGCTAAATGTTTGAGTGTAAGGCATATGATTTGCTTTTCCCAATGTAGATCTTTATTTACCCCCTTGTTCCTAATGTAGTTATTCACTCACCCCTTCTTCCCTGGTGGGAGATACATGATATGTACCTCAGATAGAATGTAGCTGATTAAGGGAGCCATGGACTCAGCTTTTCCAAGTCAGCTACTCTGGCCTCAAGCAGAGATGGAAGGACCTGCCAATTTCAGTTCTCTTGGTTTCTCATTTTTCCAGTCTTCAGTTCAGTTCCCCACATTTCTGCAGCAACTTGTGATTATTATTATTTTTTAAATAAAAGATCCTAATGAAAATTCCATATTTCTTCCAAAAACACTTTTAATGCAGTTTTGACTAATGTACACACTTTTGCATGCACTTTCCCCAATATAATGGATTTTTGTACATTTTTCATTAGCGTATTATTTTTTATGCACACTTTCTCTTAATATTGGCATTTTTGTAAACATTGGTTGGAGAACTGCACCTTGTGGATTAGTGCGAATATCAAAGGATGACTGTGTTTGGGTTTTCTTAATGTTTCAGTAAGTGCAGATTTGATATATTCACCTTTGAATGGCCCCTACATCCCTTCTGAGTTTTTATTTTCTAATTTTTTTAAATTAACTGTATAATCAGGGGGGGGAAATTACTTAATTCAACTGATTTTATCTCTATGGTAAATTTTTGGGTAACCTCATGGTGCATCACTTAGAAACTATAAAGTTCAGTGGTCAATAAACTGAAATGTGATTGAAATGAATAATGAATAATAAATAACATTTTAAAAATCCTCCCAGTAGCACCTTAGAGACCAACTAAGTTTGTTATTGGTATGAGCTTTCGTGTGCATGCACACTTCTTCAGAAAGCTCATACCAATAACAAACTTAGTTAGTCTCTAAGGTGCTACTGGAAGGATTTTTTTTTTATTTTGTTTCGACTACGGCAGACCAACACAGCTACCTACATGTAACTAGAATAATAAATAAGTATTTTATGGGTTTGTTCAGAGGTTTTCAATCTTTGTGAGTCCACAGCTCCCTTGACCAACTATATTCTACCTCTGTGGGGCTCAGAAGCCCAGTTATATCACCTCTTGCCTGCAGACCTGGCAGCCTCTCACCCTTTTTCCAGCACCCTCCCTTGTGGAGGGTTCCCTGAGCCTCCTCTCCTTGGGAGTCCTCTGGGCAGCCACTGCTGCCATGCCTGGTCCTTGAGCTGCCCCCACCCCCACCCCAAAGAGAGGTGCCTCCCAGAGGCACCATTCCCCTGCAAAACCTATAGCCAGGGCTGCTGCAATGAACAGCTGTGCAAGCCTTTGGAAGGCAGAGGTGTGAGAGGGCATCTGAGGAAAGAGGTTTAGAGGCCAGTGTTGCCCGCGACATGCCTGACCATCATTCAAGGCACCCCAGGGTGCCATGGCACACTGGTTGAAAACCATTGCGTTTGTTTATTTGGAAATCAGTGATTTAATATCAGAAGAGGAGAGTCCTAGTTCTGTTGTCAAACTCATACTGAGGCCTAACTTGTCCAGTTAATAGGTCTGACCCTTTGCCCGTGGGGCTGAGTTGTTTTGTCATCTGGGGCTGCCCATATACTCACAAATGGAAAAGGGGGACAGGGACAATGCCAGATAGAGCTAGAAATGTGTTTTTCCCCTTTATTTTTAAATTATTAAGCTGACTTCATAATCAATTTAAGGAGAGTAACCGAAGCCTCCTTCTGCCTCTGGATTTGAATTGCTCTACCTTGCATATGATAGTTCTTGTCATGTAAACGCCTGCCTGCAGGGTCATCCTGGCATTAAAGAAATACACGCTCACCAGTGTAATTACAACTGTTGTCCTTTGGGGTGTTTTTCTGCCAGTGTTGTTGTTACAAGAGCAGCCAAGGGAACTGAAATTGAGCTTCCTGGGAAGACTAAGAATCCCTTGAGAATAACTTGATTGCCCAGAGAACCTTTTGTTTATTCATTTCAGAATGTATAAAGCACTCTACATTCAGAGAAAACTCAAGCAGGAAACATAAAATCAATAATAAAATAGTGTTCAAAAGTAAAAAAAACAAACAAGAATTCAAATCTGCAGACTTAAAATAGACGACTGTTTTGGAAACTGTGAATTAGCTAGGTTTACCTTTTAATCTAAGTTTAGGGCTTATTCACACTTTTGCTTGTCCCACTACTTTCCCTCAGGGAAGTCCACTCTTTGCTGCTGAATCAGAGCAAACATCAATCAAGTTTTCCGTGTCAATCAAGTTTTCCATTTGCATGTCGAGGTCCCCAGGGCCACCCCAATAACTCACACATCACACAGAATTTTTGTTTAAGGTTTTTGGCATAATTTTGGCCACAACTTTATTAAAATACAAATTTGTGAGTGGTTGCTTAGGCATTGGTTGCGACTATCTGCCCCCCACCATGGGGGACAGACTGACATTCCGCACGATGCGAAAGTCAGAATGGGGAATTACACTTGGGGGTTACGCGGAGCAGGGAACCTGCCCTCACCCCAAATGCAACCAGGAGCTCATTGCTATGGCCCGAGCCCCCTTGACAGAGTGGACAAGCAATAGTTAGCCCCCAATTCCTTTAACGGAATCCCTTGCAGCAGCAGCATTAGAGGGGCAGGCACAGCCAATCCATGCCCCTCAACCAACCAAACCATAAACCAATGCCTAACCGCGAACCTTACAAGTTGTGACGATTTGCTACGCAGTAGGCAAAAACCAAATGGCCCCAGCCAATCAGCCAGATGGACAAAATTCCTACCAGGCCCCCGCTCCAAAGCAGACGGCCCCATGACAGGCATAGCAAGGTGAAAGCGAACAACCCTATTCTAGGGAGGGTGGGACGGGCAATCCAATGCATGGGCGAAAAGAGGAAGCCCTAGCCTCGTGCAAGGAGTTTTAGCATTTCTGGCTGTCAATCAAAAAATGGCAACATTAATTTCTTCCCAACAACAAGGGAAGCCCCATTCGCATCAGTGGCCAACGATCAGTTAGCCCACCCCCAACTTTGGAGTGTCCTGGCGGCCCCCACCGCAACACGTGCTCTCCATGAAGGAGAACACGCTTTGCACTGATTTAGCAGTAAAGAGTGGGTTTTCCCAGAGAAAGCAGCAGGGCAAATGGAAAACTGCTCAGACCAATGCCTAGAAAGTACAGGATAAGCAGAAAACTACTCGGACTTGTACTTTCTGGGCATAGGACAAGTGGAAGTTTGAACGAGCCCTTAATCAAAGATCTCCCCCATCCATAGCTCTAACTTTCCAGAGGGATAGGCATGCTAACCCACAAAACTTCTTTTATTTATATTTTTATTAACTTTTCACATAGCCCATCTTAAGTGCATCACAAGTTATCATTTTTTTCTTCTTTGACTTCCCATATTGCTTGATAAGAAGTTATAGCACTAATAATAATAATAATAATAATAATAATAATAATAATAAAAAATATTTTTATTATTTATACCCCTACCGTCTGGCTGGGTTTCCACAGCCACTCAGGGTGGCTTACAGTATATATAACATGACATAAAAAATTTCCTGATACAGGGCTGCCTTCAGATGTCTTCTAAAAGTCAGATAGTTGTTTATTTCCTTGATGGGAGGGCGTTCTACAGAGCAGGCGCCACTACCGAGAAGGCCTGGTTCACTGTAACCTGACTTCTCACAGTGAGGGAAGTGCCCAAAGGCCCTCAGAGCTGGACCTCTTTACTGCCTGTTTGTTTCTAATCTAACCCACAAAACTTGTGCCATACTAAACTTACTAGTTTCGGAGGCCCTGCAATACACTTTCTTATTACTGCTTAAGGGAAATAAAAAGGAAATTTAAAGAAAACTGAAGGAATTTGAAAGAATTTGAAGGCGCTAAGAAATGTTTTAGAAAGAATACCAGAAAAAAGCCACCCAGTATTTTTTCCCCATAGAGGTTCCACACATACCTAATTATACCTTTGCTCAAAAGCATGTTCCATTGTGCTCAGGAACTGCCTATTTGCAGCACTGGGTTTAGGTTTGTGCAGGCGGTTCTCTCGCAAAGGGTGCTAAGCCTAGAGGGCCCCCTGAGATCTACCTACAGACAGGGCATCCTTGCTGTTGATCCTGGTACAGCTCCACTTGCTTCTTTATCCTCCTCCTTCCCTCTCTCCCGATGCCACTGCTGCAGTCAGGAGACTCGCTTTTGAAGACCAGACACAGAGGGCAGTCGGGGGAGCTACAGCCTTTGTGGAGATCCTGATCCCAGCGGCACTTCCAGAGATGAGGGGGCAATAAAGGAGGCAAGCACAGCCCCCCCCCCCGAAAGAGCTGCAGGGCATGGTCAGGAGGGACTCCCCTGATGCCAGCTCATGCAGCCTGGGCTTGTTGGGGCTGGAGGGGCCCATCAATGTCTCCTTGTGCACCCTGGATACGTAGGGGCTGGACAGGGCGGGTGGCTCCCCTCCTGCTCCTTCTCTTCCCCACCGCTCCAGCAGCACCTCCAAGTAGACCACTTTGAGTTTCTCCTCCTGCAGGGTCTACTGGAAACACCTACAGCAGGGGGCACCAAATTTTATCCTTGCTCAGGGTGCCATATTACCAGAATCTGCCCCTGTTGTTTGCTCACTGCTCAAACAAAACTGCAGTTCTTCCACATTTCCTTTATCCTTCCTGCATTTTCTCAGACACTATGATACAGGACCATGTAATCAGATCATAACCTCAACTCTGACATCAGTTCCTTAACTGTCCCTCATGTCTAACTAGAGCTTGAATACTATTGAGTTATTGAGAACCAATTCATGTAACCATTATAGAAGTATTACAGTATGCAGAACAAACCTGTGTCAGCTCTCTCCTGGGACAAGCTGGTTAGGTGCATCTGTTGCCACAATGTATGACTGAAATTTTGGCACATGGCTTTGTGTGTGTGTGTGTGTGTGTGTGTGTGTGTGTGTGTGTGTGTGTGTGGCCTGTATTGAAAGTTGAATCCAGAACAATGCAGAGAATGTCTATGGAATGGGAGAAAGCACATTTTAGATTTCCAATGTTTCAAAGCCTCCTTCCATGCTCTTGTGTTGAACATCATTAGGAGATGTTTATTTTTTAAGTAACTCCTATCAGACACTTAAGTCCTTTTAACTTTCATTTAGTTTTTTTCTTCTTTGATTGATGAGATGCCATTTTACATCATTTATTCTTGGTCTGCAAGTTGTATTTCAGTTAAGGAGTAGGACATGTTTGTGATTGTGGAGGAGTCTCTGTAGGACAATTATGAAACATCATAATAGTCCTAGATAACTGGAAAGCTGTCCTATAAATGTCACAGATAACTCACAGCATGAGGTGAACTGACAAAAGGAGCTTTCAAAATCTGGCAATATAATTAATGACCTTGCATGCTTTCACAACAACAGCAAGAGAAAAACACTTGGGAGTAGGAACTCCTAAAAACCTAATCTTTAAACTCTTTGCTGCCCATCCTTACAGATAGGCAGCAATGAGTTCAAAGATTAGATTTATTGGCTGTGATTGCTTGCATCCTATTCCCGTCTCCAATCCTCAAACACTTACTTGCTGTAATGGCCTTCTATGGGTTGTGGCCAGTGTTTCTCATATTCAGAGTAGAGCTATTGAAATTAATATATATGAAGAAGAGAAGAAGAGTTTGGATTTGATACCCCGCTTTCTCACTACCCTAAGGAGTCTCAAAGCGGCTAACAATCTCCTTTCCCTTCCTCCCCCACAGCAAACACTCTGTGAGGTGAGTGGGGCTGAGAGACTTCAGAGAAGTGTGACTGGCCCAAGGTCACCCCATGACAGGCATAGCAAGGTCAAGCAAACAACCCTAATTCTAGGGAGGGGGGGACGGGCAATCTGATGCACAGGCGAAAAGAGGAAGCCCTAGCCTCGTGCATGGAGTTTTAGTATTTCTGGCTGTCAATCAACAAATGGCAACATTAACTTCTTCCCAACGACAAGGGAAGCCCAATCACATCGGTGGCCAATGGTCAATTAGCCCGCCCCACAACTTTGAAGTGTCCTGGCAGCCCCCACCGCAACACGTGCTCTCCATGAAGAAGAACACGCTATACCATAATACATACAAACCCATATAAAAGGATCAAACTGAGAAACAAAGACACACAACTTATAAAACTTTCTCCCCGCCCCCACGCCTCCTTCTTTCTTCCCTGCTGTTTTTGCTGTTCTTGAAGTCATGGCCTGGGAGAGGCTAGTAGCTCAGCTGGACTACTTAACCCCAGTGGACTCCCACTGCCAATACCAGCCTCCACAACATAAGCAAATCTGAAGTCAAGACTTGAGGGTACGTCTGTCCCTATCCAGTCTCACCAGTATAGCAGTTGTACTTTTTGACACCAGGATTATTAAGCTCAGCACTTTGTCCAATGATTTTGCTATAAATCTTGCATTTTAAAGGGTCTGAACTCCATAGCCTAAGGATTACTGTAACACCATGGAAGGTTTGTATCTCCAGATGCCATAAAACTTTGTTATCTAGCAACTTGGATCCCGTTAGTAATTAACGATGTAACACTATGACATGAAGACAGCAAGTTTTATATGAAGATTAACTTTTATAGAAGTCAACTGCACAAAGGTGGGAAAGAATAATGAAAGGTACTGAGAGGAGTTGTAATGACCCAATTCAAGTTTCAGTTTCAGGCTAGAAGCATGTGTATGTACTTTGGCAAAAGATTATGGGGGCTTTGCTTGGCTTAAATTTGATAGGACGATTTATGTGTGGGGGGGCTGATTAGACTGCCATGATCTCAGGGCTGAAAAGTTTTCAAGGACAGAAACAAATTGCCTTTCTCAATTCCCATAGCTTGGTGGTGACTGCAACTCAGACGAAAAGGAAAAACAGCAAAAATGTGCAAGTAATTATTCCGTTTGTTTCTAAAATTACATTTGCCCATAGTTGTTGTGACAACTCATTGAATCCAGTTTAATTTTTGTAATAGATTCAAGTTTTAAAAGAAGGTTCTGGTTCTGTGGTTTTGTTATCCACATCATTTGATGGTTTCCAGTGTAAACTCCTGGACCTTCTAACCAGGTTTGTAGCCCAGGATAAATGAGAAAAAGAATTCTGAAGTCCTGACACAAACTCCTGATTCAGGTTCTACCTCTTTAATCTAAGCGCCTGAGCCTTGGGAGAATGAGTGGTCAAGGACAATGGGAGTTGTAGTCTCAGATGGACCAGGTTGGGGAACACTGGTCCAGGTATGAGAGAAGGGAAGATGAATCTGCAGAACACACACACACACACACACACACACACACACACACTCCTCTCCCCTTAAATCTTTGGTACCTGGGAGTTAAGTACCATTGGGGGAAGTCATGTGCTTTAAATGTATGCTTCGTATGCAGCCCCCGTCTGAATCCTGAAATGAATCGTACAACCAGACCTAAAATCTAATTTAAACAGCTTTAAATATACCTAAACATAGATTTGAATTGTTTCCCTCATGTGCCAAGTTTAGCATTTTGTGTTGCTGCTATAGTTCACATTATATACACACATGTGAGCCCCCCCACACTCAACAGATAAGCAAAGCTGTAGCACCTCTTTCATGTCATCCTGAAAAGAATACAACATCTTGATAAGAATACAAAATATGTCACCTTCTGCCAAAAGCAGCTTGGTATTGTTTTCTCTTGTGAGAGTCAAACCTTTTCATTTGATAGAATTACTTTCCAGACATTCAAACTGATTTAATTATCACAGACAATACAAAGCAGCACTGAAATAAGATTAGTCGAGGAAAAAATCAGATCAAGATATAAATTGTATGTTTTCTCTCCCCCCCTCCCCATTTCTACCTTCACTTTGGAGCAATCAGCATTTCTTAGTCTGTGAGAAGCAACCCAAGTCACTTTCCTTTTGTTTCATTTTTGTTGGACAAGACCCTGATGAGATGGTCACCCCACCTGTTTTCCAGTAGATGGTTCAGTTTTTCAGCACAAGCTGAAAATTTAAGATAATTGTAGTCTACACATAGGTATTGATTTGTTGAAACATGCAAAGAGGGGAAATTAATGCCTGTACACGTGTGTGTGTGTGTGTGTGTGTGTGTGTGTGTGTTACCACAACAGTTTCGGTTGCTTCCAGTTAAGTTACTTATGTCCATTAACTTTAATGGGTCTACTTTTAGTAGAAATAGCACTTGATACAACCCATTTTTTCAATAAAGGTGTTCAGTTTGCATGTCCAGTGAATGGTCATGGGGGTGGCACCTGACTCTGTTCCTCCTGCTACATCCCTTTATCGATGCTTGAATGGGCCTTCCAGGAATACAGACAAAGGACTCTGTTGACATGATCTAGGTAGGGATGGAATAATCTGTCAATTTCAGTTTCTCATTTTCCACCATCTTAAATTCAGTTCTCTATATCAATTTGCATTTTTAAAAGTTCTCATGAAAATTATTCAGCATTTTAGTGTTTTCCTACAATACATATCTTTGTGTACAACTTTTCCTAACATACACATTTCCGCAAAGCAATATTGCCTAACACACTACATTTTTTGCATTTTATTTGCACTAATATATGCATTTTTATGTACACTTTACCCTGGTATAAACATTTTTATACTATTTTTATTTGACTGGAGAACTGCATTGCAAACATCAGAAAAGTGCTGAAGTATTTCTATGTTTGGTTCATGGAAAGTAAGAATTAGAGGGGGACTTCCAGGGAGGAAATGACAGACTAGGATATCATCTGATGGCACTCCCATCTGCAGAGATAATTATATGGTGATTAATATAATCAAGATTACCAGAATTTCAACAACTGCTATCCTTCAAAATCTGATCAAGGGACCACTTGATAATGGTTTGCTCATACATCTTCATCATGATACCATTAGGTGGTGACTTGAGTGTGTTACTCACTGAACCAGATAGAAGTTCACAAAACTTAATAAGTCAGAATTGGTGCTTTATATTGAATTAGCATTCACACATTTTCAAGAGCAGAGTGGTCAAGAGTAGAGAAACCCAGAAGATACATTGATGGGTGGACTGGGCCTTTGATTCTCTCTTTCTTGGGGACTCACAATTCTCTTTCTTGGGGACTCACAATTTGCCATCCACAGAGCTTAGTCTAACCCTCTGGCTTTGGAATATTCTCTCAAACATGAACCTGGTTCCAGTTCACTTTAGCAGCTGTAGACTTTCTTCTTCTGTGAAGTCTCTGGGTAATGAGATCCTTGACTTAGGGAATGTAGTTCTTGTTTTGATGAGAGAGCATAGCTAAACTATGAAATTTGTTCCCACAAGCAGTGATGGTCACCAACTTGGATGACTTTATTTTTTTTTAAAAAAATATTTATTCAAAGTTTTAAACATTTATCACCCAACACATATAATCCCGTCCCCAGCAATACAATACAATAAACAAACAAAAAAGAAAAACACACCAAAAAAGAAAACATACAGAAACGGAAAAAATATAACATCAAATCCAAATTCATAATTTCATACTTTCTTCACTTTTTGGACTTCCTCACATCTTTCGTTCCTGCTTTCCAAATTTATAGAATTCTAAACAGCAAATTATCACCTTGTTTCAGTTCCTTATTTGTGTTTTTCCCATATTATGCCTCTAGATTTAAGTTTATTTTCCAAAAGCTTAAATACTTAATTAAACATAATATTAACCCCAAAAAAAAAAAAAAAATTTAACTTTTTCTCAGATTTCACCTATTTTCAAATTCTTAACAACTGACTTGCTGATGCCACATTTATTTCTACTCTTGCATCATCTTAACATTCATACAATTTACAATGTTTTTGTAAGTAGTCCTTGAATTTCTTCCAGTCCTCTTCCACTGCTTCTTCTCCCAGATCGCGGATTCTGCCAGTCATTTCAGCTAATTCCATGTAGTCTATCAGTTGCATCTGCCATTCTTCCAGCGTGGGCAAATCTTGAGTTTTCCAATGTTTAGCTATAAGTATCCTTGCTGCTGTTGTTGCATACATAAAAAATGTACAATCCTTCTTTAACACCCTCTGGCCGACAATGCCCAAAAGCAAGGCCTCTGGTTTCTTAGGAAAGGTATTCTTAAATACCTTTTTCAGCTCATTATATATCATTTCCCAGAAAGCCTTAACCTTAGGGCAAGTCCACCAGAGGTGAAAGAACGTTCCTTCAGTTTCTTTACATTTCCAACATTTGTTATCAGGCAAATGGTATATTTTTGCTAGCTTGACTGGGGTCATGTACCACCTGTATATCATTTTCATAATATTTTCTTTTAAGGCATTACATGCTGTGAACTTCACACCGGTGGTCCATAACTTTTCCCAGTCAGCAAACATAATATTATACCCAATGTCCTGTGCCCATTTTATCATAGCTGATTTGACCGTTTCATCTTGTGTATTCCATTTTAGCAGCAAGTTGTACATTTTTGAAAGAACCTTAGTTTTAGGTTCTAACAGTTCTGTTTCTAGCTTTGACTTTTCCACCTGGAATCCTATCTTTTTGTCCAAGTTAAAAACCTCTTTAATCTGAGTGTAGTGTAGCCAATCTCTCACTTTATCTTTTAGTTTTTCCAAACTCTGCAACTTCCAAGAATCTCCATCCTTTTCTAATATTTCCCAATATTTCGGCCATTTGGCCTCCATATTGAGTCTTTTCTGGGCCTTAGCTTCCATTGGTGACAGCCACCTTGGAGTCTTATTCTCTACTCTAGTAGGTCTTTGTATTTTATCCAGACATTGAACAGTGCTTTCCTAACAATATGGTTCTTGAAGGCCTTATGACTTTTAACCTTGTCATACCACAAATATGCATGCCATCCAAAAACATTATTAAAACCTTCCAAATCTAGGACATCAGTGTTTTCAAGAAGTAGCCAGTCTTTCAGCCAGCAAAACGCTGCTGCTTCGTAATACAACCTTAAGTCTGGCAGGGCAAACCCCCCTCTTTCTTTAGCATCAGTTAATATTTTAAACTTAATTCTGGGCTTTTTGCCCTGCCAGACAAATTTAGAAATGTCTCTCTGCCACCTCCTGAAACACTCCATTTTATCCATAATCTGTAGGGTCTGGAACAAAAACAGCATTTTTGGCAATACATTCATCTTTATAACAGCGATTCGACCCAACAAGGAAAGTTTCAGTCTGGACCAACCTTCTAGGTCCCTCTTAATTTCTGACCAGCATTTTTCATAGTTGTCTTTAAATAAACTCAAATTCTTAGCTGTAATGTTTACCCCTAGTCCAACTTGGATGACTTTAAAAGGAGATTAGACAAATTCAGAGAAGGTAAGGGCAATCAGTGTCTACCTCCACTGTTGGAAGCAGAAAGTCTCTGAATGCCAGTTGCTTGGAATCACAAGTGGATAAAATGCTCTTGCATCTGGTTGGCCACTATAAGGACAGAATGCTGGACTAGATAGGCCATTGTCCTGATCCAGAAGGCCTTTCTTATGAGAGTATTCAATTGTTTATATATTGTGAATTTGTGTTGTGTTTTTAAAATGTTGCTATTTGCCCCATGGTATTCTGAAAAAGGGCAGAATACTATTAATTTAAATAAATGATTTAAAACAAAACAAAACATGGGGGTAGGTCAGTGAGTGAGATCCAAATATGCAGAAATACATGTTCATTCATTGGAACCTGTTAGCTGAACAGTTCTTGGGAAACCTCATTTGCCCAAGTTTCTCACATGTGCATTCACCCATACTTTGTTCCAGACATTATATGCCAGTTGTACTGCCACACACAAAAATTAATTATGTGCTTCCTGAATTATTTCCTCAGGCATGGGAGGTCTCTTTCAAAATACATCCAGATATTTCCATTGAAAATAATTGCTGTTTTGCCACAATTGTGACTTGTAAGGCTTCTCAAATATTGGTACCTGTTACTTCCTCAGGAAGAGCTTTATTGCTTGCAAAATCCTGCTCACTTTCAAGATTCAGATGCTGTCTTCTAGAAGGGTAGAGACCACTGTGCCAGGAAGCAGGGAGCTGAGCTGACTCTCTTGTCCAGGAAATGTTTATGGGTTGTTTTTGTTCTAACAGCCAGTGGTTCTACATACTCTTCTAGCTAGAGTGTCTGGAAATGAACACAGGATGTCCCCATAGCACAAATTGTCATGAGTTGCTTCGTCACTCAGCCTTGAAATACTTTTGGAAACAGAAATAGAAGCCCATTTATACCACATGACTGCAAGGTGGAAGGGAAGCATACAGTTTTATGCTGTCTCAGTCGTTGAGATGTTAGCTTAGTGGTAGAGCATCTGCATTATGTATAGAAGGTTCCAGGTTCAATCCCTGGTATCTCCAAGTAGGAATTGTAATGTTAGCTGCCTGAAACCCTGAAGAACTTCTTTGTTGATGTAGACAATACTGAAGTAGATGGACCAATGGTGTGACTCAATGCAAGCCAAGTTCCTATGTTCCCAAGAGCCAGGGCACGTAAATACAGGCCAAAATAGATCAATGGCGCATTCATCCAAATGATTGATGTGCCTTCTGTTTCTTCTAAGTATGGCTGAGAATGAAATTAGCCACTTTCAATCCACTACACAGATATACAATCTGGATACGAGACTGTACATTTGCTGGAGCTTGACAAGTGAATTGCTGTGGCAGTCTTCACTGCCTTGACCAGCATTTTCTTCCACATCAGAGACAAAAACAAATGTATAGCTTGCTTTTTAAATTTAAAAAGTTGGCAAATATTCACAGGGCACTCGATGTGCTCTTCTATTTGGGTCAGAACCATACAATACACGGAGATAGGACGTTCTTCCAGAGCTCCATTAGTCAAAAGAATGTGCTCAGTTTTTGGATCCTCTTCCCTCAAGTATCTCGTCACATTTCCACCCACCTTAGGAAAGTTTCACACCAGAGGTATTTAGAAAATACTAGATTATTAGGCAATGGAAGTGGTAGCACATTTGATCTGCATGCAAGAGGTTTCGTGTTTGATCCCCAACATCTCCAGGTATGGCTGGACAGACTCCTGCCTGAAGCCCTGGAGAGCTTCTGTCAGTCAGAAGCTAGACGAACCTTGGTCTGACTAAGTACAAGGCAGCTTGCTATCTCCCATGTCTGTCCTTTATTATAACAGGTGTTACAGTAACAAAAGAATATTCCAGGAGATCAGACATGAGAAAAGGCCTTTATACAAATTTACTTCAAAACATGATGTTTACATAATAACAAGATATGCCCCGAGAGCATAGAACATATAGAAAAACCACATACAATAGATTTTTCAGAAGCTTACTGAAAATTCTAAGGAGCTTGTTGTTTCCTTAAAGGTATTACCCAATATTTCTGAGCTGTTACCATGGAGAAGAGGAGAAGCTAGGAGATTTCCTGACTATCAGGGAGTTCTCCTGTTAGGAGGGATCCAACCCTCAGGTGGTGGTTGTTTGTTGTTGATGTTTTAAAGAGATTTCCCAATTGCACAAATTCTCATCAGACAAATGCGTGCAAAGCAAGCTTTCCTCCTTGCTTACAATTAGGGGCATTTTCTCCATACAGATTAGTAATTCTTATCTGCTATGCAGTATCTGAGAGGACAATTCAGTGGCCTTTGCACTTATTTAAATCCCAACTTAGAAAATATTATTGCTGTCTCTCAAACCCCGGGCTTTTCCAGTTTGCACAAAGGTTGCCTGTTAAGCACAACTCAGCTGGTGGCTTAAACTGGCCCATTTTTCAAAAAATTATTGAACAATTTCAACAATCCATTTAATCAATTACAATATTTTCCCCTCCCCCCCACATCCCTCCACAACAGCGGCAAGAGTCTTGATTGCACAAGGATGGAAGAATGAGGAAATCCCAACAAAAGAACAATGGCAAGAAAAATTGATGAACTATGCAGAGTTGGCTAAATTGACATACAAATTGCAGGACAAGGACAACTGCAACTTTAAGAAAGAATGGGAGCTTTTTACAAATTATCTAAAAAGACAACAAAATGAACTGGACTCCTTGGCAGGTTTTGAATAAACACCCACACATTTATTAGGTGAACATATGATAGACAAAACAAAGATATGTACAATTTTATAATATGCAGAGAACGATATGTGTAAAGAAATCAGAGAGGGGAGCTGAGGGAAGTCTTTAGTGGGAGGGAAACAGGCCCATTTTAACCAGCAGCCAATAGGACCTGCTCTGAAGGCTTTCAGGACTGACTGCTGTCAGCTTGCAAAGGTAACAGGACAAGTCCTGACACCATGCTATTCTTCTTTGGGTGGTTGTAGGCTCAGAGGTGAGGGGCATATATACGGGCTAAAAAAGGAATGTGGGAGATTTTGCAGTCAAACACCACTGCATGATTGCTAGTTGGTATTTGAAGGGGTTAAGGACCACCGAGTTCTAACTGCCAGAGTAGGGTCAGTGAGCTCATGCCCCATCACCCCCAGTGAGGGAGGAAGTGATGTATTTCTTCTCTTCTCTTCCTTTCCTCATTCTCTTCTTCGTGATTTGAGCCATGGAGGGAGTATGTGCCTCACTGTAGCTCCCAGCTTCAGACATGTCTGAAGCTACATTGCTGTATACCTACTAAAGAATATTTTGCCTGCATTTTCTATTCTTGCAGCATAGGACAATGTGTGACTGAGACCTTAAATCCGTAAGTAAAGTATATATTTAATTTACTTCACTGTGCAGTCTATTCACTGCAAACAGGGCTAGGAGGAGGTCAGCTGCCACATGCAAGTGATGCACAATAAAAAAAAGTTTAATAGCCGATATTCTACACTTCACTAAACTGCTTAACAATGATATTTAAATTCTGCTATGGGCTTTCTCTTGTCCGAGAGTCTGTAAAACCCCACACTTTGAATATAGGCTCACAGCCATATTCCTTGTTCATGGGAATATAGAGGAGTAAATATAATTAATATATTCTCTTCCAGTTCCCATCAAAGAAAGCAGGACCACACACACCAGTTCCTGATTAAAAACATCCATGCACAGACCTTGGCTTGTGCTTGTCTTAGCCAGCAAAGAGCTTCGCGAACTCTAGCAGCTACATTTATCCTTTGAATGTTTTCCTGCTCAGCACTTCAGCCCTGGTTCTGATAAGTGATGATTTCGTTCTAGGATCAAAACAATTTCATGCTGTATTTTCATTCTTTCAGCCATAAAAAATAAATGCCAACAGTACCTTACTTGTTAATCAGCCAGTCTTCTTCTGAACTCATTTGTCATGTTCCTAATTTTTAAAGAAGATAGAGCTAGTCTTCTTCTGAGTGGAACTCCTTATTGGTCATTACTCTAAGTTTTGTGCCACAAGGATCTTTAGGCAAAGTTCGAATATTGTTTTATGACTCTGAAACTCTGACTTGACTAATAATGAAGTGAAAAGGCAGAGAGAGAAAAACCAATGGGACTGAATCAAATTTAAGATGAGAATAAATCAATATCATCTTTGCCTGCTACTTTCAACATTCTGCTACAGGAACAACGGTAAGGCAGACTCAATAGCAAGCTGTTCACAGCTAGAGACTTGCAAGATACAGGAAAGCACAAGACTGCATGATAAGAATTCTTAAGCAAGAGTTCAAAGGCCTCTGGGACAAAGATGAATGTTTTCCTCTAATCCATGATACTCTGATATGGCACTTTAGCACACATGCTATAATGGTGATGTTTGATTCCAACTTGAGTATGCAAAGATGGCAGAGACTGGGACAGTTAGCACGCTCAAACACCCTTCCACATATGGCCAGAACAGAACTTCAGAAACACCTGAACAGCCCTTATAATAGCATAATTGTGGAGGTTTCTGACCCTAGAAGGCATCTGAAGATTTAGTGAGCTTATACAGTTTGTGAAACAACACATTTTGGTTCATCATAACCTTCCTTAGGGCATAAGATTAAAATTGATGTGTCAAAGCAACATTTGGAATCAACCGAACTGTTTTAGGGAATTTTATTCTTTCAAGGACTATTACTTACTGCTGTTGGTAAAGCACTTATAGCTTGGGCTTCTTACAGATCAAAGAAAGCAATAGCTGCAAGTGGGTAACAGAAATGTCCATCAATTGGATGGCTGTTTTTCAGCAATCTACCCTTTTGTTTTTTTTCTGTGCCATCGCACCCTAATGCAAGGGTCAGCAAGCTTTTTCAGGAGGGGGCTGGTCCACTATCCCTCTGACCTTGTGGGGGGCCGGACTATATTTTGAAGAGGGAAAAAAATAACGAATTCCTATGCCCCACAAATAACCCTGAGATGCATTTTAAATAAAAGGGCACATTCTACTCATGTAAAAACATGCTGATTCCCAGACTGTTCACGGGCCAGATTTAGAAGGCGGTTGGGCCGGATCCAGCCCCTGGGCCTTAGTTTGCCTAAAGGTAAAGGGACCCCTGACCATTAGGTCCAGTTGTGACCGACTGGGGTTGCGGCGCTCATCTCGCTTTATTGGCCAAGGGAGCCGGCGTACAGCTTCCGGGTCATGTGGCCAGCATGACTGAGCCACTTCTGGTAAGCCAGAGCAGCGCACGGAAACGCCGTTTACCTTCCCGCCAGAGCAGTACCTATTTATCTACTTGCACTTTGACGTGCTTTCGAACTGCTAGGTTGGCAGGAGCAGGGACCGAGCAACGGGAGCTCACCCCGTCGCGGGGATTCAAACCGCCGACCTTCTGATCAGCAAGCCCTAGGCTCTGTGGTTTAACCCACAGCACCACCCGTGTCCATGCCCTAATGTGTATCAATGCATGAATTATGGGGAAAAGAATAAGCATACCCTTTACGAAATTCACATGCAATTTAGCTAAATCATACCCCCAAAACTTGAATAAAAGCCGTAGCTAAGACATCTATCACAAAAGCTGCTCTTCAGAAATCTGAGCAGTGGTGTATATACTTTGTAAAAAAATGAATAAATTATATATACAATTGGGGCGGTGGTGGTGGTGAGTTTGTACATGTCACTGTTACTACTTCCCTACTATTCCTATTAGTACTGCTGCCTCTACTTAGATTACCAGACTGGTGAAAAATATAATACCTGCATTCTTTTCTGTTCTTTCTGCTTCCGATAAGTTGCAGCTTCTTTTCAAACTTAAAATAAAAGAGGCTTTAAAAATAAGAAGCTAAGCACATTTCTTCTTTCACAGAGCACCTAGCCATATTAATCCATAGTTTATCATGATGCATCCACCACTGCTGTAATTATTGATGGCTGATTTCTTGAGATGTGCAATGCTGTGCCAGCTGGTTGCTTCTGAGAGTATTTGTAAACTGTTACTAATGGTGGAGTAGACTTCAATTAACATTTACATAGGAGAACAGACTTAAAGGAAATCCAGTTGTTCTCTGGCACTGTGAGCGGCTGGAAAACACCTTCAGAAACTTAAAAAGAAATTACACCTGTCCCTAAGTCTACCTCATACCTCCATATTTGTGTGTGTAGGTCCCCAAGCCATCCCTCAAAATAATTCACACATCACACATAATTTTAGTTTAAGGTTTTTGGCATAAAATTTTGGGTCACAACTTTATTAAAATTACAAATTCTGTGAGTGGTTGCTTAGGCATTGGTTATGACTATCTGTTCCCCCGCCTGGGACAGAACTAACTATCTGAACTCACTCGGAAGCCAGTGAAGGGATAACAATATTGGGGATCAGTTGAGCTGAGCGTCAGTCCCTCACCGCTCACCCAACCAGCTCCTCAAGGCTTGCCGGCCCTGGTCCCATTTCAGGGACTGGATGAAATTGTGGCAAGCCCCAGGAGTCCTTTAACGGAATTCCCTTCCAGCATCATTGGAGGGGCAGGCCCAGCCTATCCTGACCCCTCCACCACCAATTTTTATAACCAATGCCTAACTGCAACCTTACAAGTTGTGACAAATTGCTAAGTAGTAGGCAAAAACCAACTGGCACCAGCCAATCAGCCAAATGGCAAAATTCCTACTAGGCCCCTGCCCCAAGGCAGACGATGCCATGACAGGCAAAGCAAGGTCAACCGGAACACAGGGCGGGCCGGCGGGTGATCCGATGCACTCAGTGAAAAAGAAAGGAAAAGGCTAATTGCTCCAATATTTAAAACCTTTGGTCCCACCCACCCAAATTGCAACATACAATTTGCCCCAGCAACCCGGTCAACCAATCGTTGCTTCAGGCACTAACTATTTAACCTGCCTGGCAACAGAGGTTTGGCCTGGTAGACCCCACCGCAACCCGTGTTCTCATTTAGGGGAGAACACGATTTATGATTCTTTATGAAGCGGTTAGCATTCCATGAAAAGAGAAAAGGGGGTAATACCCAATTTTGCAAGCAGAACAGTGCAGATGATGGAAACGAGGACGGCAGGGGAAGAGGAGAATCTGAGGTGAGAAAAATTAATCAAATGCCCATTTAAACTCTTAGAGTGGAACTCTTCCCAAAGCTTCATTCTGCCTGACTCATTTTCATAAGTCATCTGGGCATGTGGCAAGGTCTGTTTGCTCAGATATGGGTACAAGGGAGCAAAAGATAGAGGGGCTGCTTCACATTTAGAAAGCAAATTAAATATATGTTGCTTGACAAGACACTTAATAAGGGGTGTCGGGACTACATATGCAGAATGTATAAACCGTGGTAATTAAGCTTTAGTGGAGACAATTTAGGCTGTCAGTCTAAATGCTTATGACATTCTCTTTCCTAATTTTGTCTGCCTTTGCAGTGTGAATCAGTCTATTTAAATTAGTTTATGCAACAAAACAAAACGTTTCTTTTCTAAGCAGGATAATCCAGGTATCAGCAGAAACACAAACACATACTTTTTGGTGTGCAATGCAAAAGACAGTTATTCCTGCAAAGCACATGAGGAATTGCGATAACGGGATTGTGTGTGTGTTCAAATAAAATCCTCTAGAGACATTTATGAAGTTTTGCAATATTTCTGGATCCATTTGCTTGTATATTCCTAGTATTTAAATGCTGGCAAAAAGCCCTGCCAAAGCAGCTCACATAAGCATTTATAATCATAAAATACAACTAAAACAATCTCATAACTACAAGACTAAAAACAGCAGTGTGCTCTTGTTTGTGTGTTGGCATAACCTTGTATAGCAATTCTGATCAAACAGATTAAAACACCCACTTCAAAGAATTAAATACCCAGCTCAGCAACTTATTGATATGGAAAAATCTCTACAGTCCTGCTTTAAAAGCTAATAAAGATGTATATGCCTTGGGAGAGAATTCCACAAATGTGGGGCCACCACTGAACTGGTTCTATCTTTACTGTCCATCAGTCTAAAATATCTTAATGGTGGACTCATGAGCAAGGCCTCTGCAGCCAATATCAAAGCCCATGTAGGTTTGTATGAGTGCAGGTAGTAACTGTGAGGTAATAAAGCAGTAACATGGGGAAGCAGAGCAGCGATGGTTTTCTTTCTCCTATGTTGAGGGAATAAAAACCTCCAAGGAAGGAGGTTTGAGTCCTACCCTCCAGAGCAGGAGAAAACAAGCATGCTCCCTCCTCCATGTGACCACGGTCTCCCTTGGGAGGTTGTGGACTCTTCTTCCTTGGTGGTTTTTAAGCAGAGATTGAATGGCCATCTGTCATGGATGCTTTAGCCGAAATTCTTACACTGCAGGCAGCTGGTCTAGATGATGCTTCCAACTCTACAGTTCTGTTATTCTATAGAACATACCGTAAGTACAGCAGATTATTTTTGAGGTGTACTTTTGTTGTTGTTTAGTCGTTTAGTCATGTCCAACTCTTCATGACCCCATGGACCAGAGCACGCCAGAAAAGCAAATACTGCAATTATTACCAGTATGTTGAGGTGGATCAGATAAATTGTTAATCTTAATCCCCTGGGTTTTTTTTTATCATGTGTGCACTTTATGTACTGTACAGTTCAAGCCCTTTTGGCCCCTCTCGGAAGCATCAGGGGTTTTAGTAGATGTGAAATTAGTAGATGTGGCAAACTTAGATCCATTAATTTAAATGGATCTACTCTAAGTAGAAACCCATTCTGCTCTTTTTTTGTGATGCAGTTTCTCTACTTCAGTGATGCAGTTCATTCATTTGCAGTTGTCAGAACATAGACCTGTGGTCTACAAACAGCTCATTCCCTTTGCATGATGTTCACGCTCCTGTATAAAAATTAAAGGTGGCTTTCAAAATGTACCATGCAGAAAACAGCTTTGCAAAGCATAAGAAATACATGCTGAGCAGGCAATTATAAGCTTTCTCCCAGAAATGAGAATTTTAACTGCAAGTAAATGGCTTGAAAGATAACAGGCTCAGTGAGCATAATGGCTTTTAGGCAGATGGGGGATAATGCTTCCCTTAAAAAAAGAAGCTTGTACAATAACTATAACATTTTACTCTTCTATGACACTTTCATCTTTATTTCGCAAACAACGTTTATTGGTAAGCCAGTATTTCTTTCTAATCAGATCTTTTGGCAATGGCGTATGCTCTGTGTTTTGTGTGAAAAGCAGCTGCATTTTGCAGCAAATGAATTTTGATAGCTTAGAATACGATGGTGCATCTTGGAACAGTTATATGAATGCATATAATTTGCCTTTTTATCTTTTGTGGTTCCCCCCCCACACACCCCCTTCAGCATCTCCTATAAGCAGCAATGGAATGCTGGTCATGCTCAGCCTTACAGTGGCTGGTCCATTACAATTTGCTGACCTGTTTCCATTAGTCTTTTGTTAGTATTAGAAGTGTTTCTCTCCTGAGTGGAAAATCCCGAGACAAAGGGGTGGAAACAGAGGGTGATACCTGGCGCATTGCCAGGACAGGTTCAGCTGCAGGTCAGCACAGAGACTCAGAGACAAGTAATAAATTTAATTCTTTATTCAAGAAAACAGCATGCAAGCAGAGACTGCCCCCCCCCCCCAGGTGTCAGGACTGACAATCTGCTCTCCTACTTCCTCCTAAGTCTCCTCCCCAGCTGGGTGCCTCCCAGGCATAGCTTAAGGCCTTAAGGGGCCACCTGTGCCCTTTGTTCTGCTGCACACAAGGCTCTTCATGACCTTGGAGACAAAGGGGGAGGGGAACTTACTACAGTAGGAAAGGCAAGCTCCTTGGATGCTTCTTGTCAGGACTGGACTCTTCCCTGACACTTCTGACACCCTGGCTTCTCCTTCACGGCTTCATATGCAGAGTCTGAATTGCTTCCTGAATCTGGCTCTTCTCTCTCACTCAAGCCTGTTGCTTCTTCAGCATCCAATCATTCTGTCCCCCCTCTTTATCCTCAGATCTTTTCTCCGTGTTCCACCACCACTCCCCTAGCTCTAAGCCTTCCTCTTCTGGGGAACCTCCCACCACTCCTTGTCATCCAGCCAGTCCCTGACACACATCAGGGGACAGAGCCTGATAGGATAGGAAAAGAACCTATAAGGTTGGTTAGCCAACATGGTGCCCACCAAATGTTGATGGACCACAATTCCCATCCTCCCTGAGTCTTAGCCATGCCAGCTGGGGCTGATGGGAGTTGGAGTCCAGCAACATCTGGAGGGTACCATGTTGGCTATCCCTATTATAAGGTGTCCACTTACACATTGCCAAAAGAGAGGAATCATTACCAAAACAGAGGATACAGATTTACATAAAGTTTATGTATGCTTTTTCTGCAAATAGGTGTGATGCTCTGTCTGCTATATAGCTGCAAAGTCTATATGAATTTCTCCTGACATACACATTTTTGTATGCTATGCCAGTACACTCTTAACCCTCGTGTATGCACTTTAGTAAACGTTCCTTAGCTGGAGAAATGCACAATGAGGTATAGATTTGAAAGGATGGCCGTGTTTTGGTTTGTGTATTGTTTCAGAAAGTGTGAATTAGGTAGGTTTGCTTTTAAATGCAAATTGAGTTTCTCTTCATTCCTAATCTTGGCTGCTGATTTGTTATATTTTGTAGCTAAAATTAATGTTTTCGATAAGTTTGTAGTCTGAAAAGAACAACAACAAGTTGGACTTTCTGTGGGCAGTGATAAGGCTACTGTGGCCTGTATAGCCAGCATGGTACAATGGTTACAACCCCAGATTTGGGCTGCAGATATAGACACACTTAACTGAGATTGTCATTGAATTCAGTGGTGTTTACTGCTGAGTAGACCTTTTTAGGATTGAAGTCTTAGCGCAGCAGTGCTTGAATTAAGCTGACAATAGAGGGGGTGTTAGAACCTCTGCCTTGCACACCCTGAGCTACCAATGCTGCTGTTCTGTTCACACAACAGCACTTCTCCTCCCTCTCCCCTTCCCCGGATTCCCCTTTGCACCCTCAAAATCTTCTCCAGAGAATTGGAGAACCTCCAGAGCAGTTTTTTGGGGACATAGAAAGGCACCATTTTACGTTCCAGCCTGTATTTGTCATATACAGCACCGTTTCTGTTCACCTGCAGTTCATCTTCTTCCAAAAATTACATCACTCATCGTTCACCATGGCAAAATAACTTTCACAATTTATGTGATTAATTGCAGAAGTTATGCACGTTATATTGTCATTATATTATCCCACCCCATTCATTTCAATGCAAAGGAAACATAATGCTAAAGGAGGGGGGCAATCAATTGTGCGTCATTTGCAGACTAAAAATAACAACTGTATTTGCGGGATTGGTTTACGTTCCAAACATGGGACAAATACGTGAACACTGGCAATTTCTGTGCATGTTTATTTTCATCAGGATTCTCCAACATCCCTATTTTGTTTACTTTATCTACTATAGAAGAATGTGGGGAGAGGACAATTTGTTTCAATGATGAGATCTGTGACATTTTTAAATGGTAATTTCTATTTTGGTACATATTGCTTAATACATTATCTTGAAAAATAAAATATACAAACCCCCACTAGCCCACTTAGCTAATTAAAAACAGGACTCATCATCCTAATTAGATCTGTTTTGATGTTTTAGCATTTTTTCCCATGGAACATTTCCCTCTTCCTCTCCTTCCCAAGTCACATTGCTCCCATGGATTCTCATTACTCACAATTAGATATTGGAATATGTGTGTTTCATAAAGAAAGCCCTTGCAAAACACGAAGCACATTTGGAAAAATGGGAACTTGATTGGTTATTTAGTTCCTATACTGCCTAATACATTAATAAGTATCTCTGCGCAATGTATAGAAAACTGAAGCAACAACAGACAACTTAAAACCCCACAAAACACAGCTATAGCTAAAAATGCTACATTAGTACAGATTTACTAATATATATAAATCAATATCAATCAAATCAATATCAATATCAATTCTGACACACCCTCCCTCTCAGCCTCCAGGTTCTCCAGTGGCGTAGCGTGGGGGGTGCAGGGGGGGCTGGCCGCACCGGCCGCAACATCTGGGGTTAGGGCAAATCCATGGGTTAGGGGGCGCAAATCCACGGGTTAGGGGGCGCAAATTACTTGCCTTGCCCCGGGTGCTGACAACCCACGCTACGCCACTGAGGTTCTCACACCTGGTGCAAACAAATTCTCAGCTCAAACACCAAAGTCTCACCATGATAAGAGTTCCTGGAAACATCATCCTTGTCTCTCACCCTGAACTTGCTATTTTATGGGCAGGCCCAAGGAGGGTGGCACATCCTCAGGCTGCCCACAGGTATGTCCCATTCTACACAGGTATGTCCATTCCTCAGGCTGCCCACAGGTATGTCCCATTCCAGGTACAGTAGGTTGGCTGAGTTTCCCAGGCTGTCCAAAGAAAGGAAGAGCTCTTTCTTCACCCTCTGTCCTGTCCTGTCTGGTGTGGTGATAGGACAGGGATGGGAGCATCTAACCCACCTTAGCAAGGGTGTAGCTCAGCAATACCTGGAGGGCCAAAGGCTCCCCACACCTGAATAAAGCAGAGTTTTTATGTCCTTAAATTAGTTTCTGGTAGCTGTGAAAAGGGTAGGAATTTCCCAGTGTATGAATTTGTGGAGGCTTGTGAAGAAACAGCTCAGTTGGTTAGAGGCTAGTGCTGATAATGCAAAAGTTGCATGTTTGATCCCCGTATGGGGCAGCTGCATATTCCTGCATTTCATTTCAGGAATGACAAGATGATCCCGAGGGTCCCTTGCAATGCTACAATTGTATGATTCTAGGATACCTCTCTCTAAGATAAAACTGCATTGGAAGAAGAAATCACAAAAGAAATCACAAAGGTGCTGGCTTGGATCCAATGGTGGTGTTGTGCAAGGTGAAAGAAAGAGAAGTGAGGGTGCCCAGTTTAACTAGTTTCCCCTTCTCCCTACATACAAACTATGCAATTCTGCAGAGTCCCCACCCCTGGGGCAGTAGCTGTTGGAAGAGGGAGGAGCAGGGTCCTGTAACAGGATGTGGGTAGTAAGAAACGCCTGTTAGGAACCAAGCTGTGTGTTAGAGAGGGAGAGGGAGAAAATAAACAATTACCAGGCTGGTCTATGCTTCACACTTGAAACACAGTGCTTATTCTCAGTACATTGGAATACATTATGACTTGACAGAAAAGAGAAGCAAATTACTTTGCCTTTTAAATCAGGAGAAGAGGAAGCTTTGGAATGGTTGAATACTTGGCAAACCACTGGCAGTGCAAACTTCAAGACAATTAAGGACTTGGGCTGAAGCTGATTTATGACTATGAGTTGCAGTATTTCAGTAAAACCATTGTCCAGGTCAGAGTGCAAGTACTGTACCATCCCTGGCTATGATTTATGGCATTATGCTAGTATCATTGGTCCAGGATAATTGCACCAGTGCATTCCTACCTAATCAAAACTTTGGTCACTCAGCATTTTTCATATTGACTGGCTAGCAGCAACTATATACGATCTCAACCCTACACAGAGATGCCAGAGTTCAACCCTTAGACCTGTAGCGTGCAAAACATGTGCCCTATTGTTCAGCTGCAGCCATTTCCTCATTGGGTGATGCTACCGTATTGACTATGCAAAAGCCTTTGACTGTGTTGACCACAGCAAACTATGGCAAGTTCTACAAGAAACAGGAGTGCCTGATCACCTCATCTGTCTCCTGAGAAATCTCTATGTGGGACTAGAAGCTACAGTTCGAACTGGATATGGAACAACTGATTGGTTCAAAATTGGGAAAGGAGTACGACAAGGCTGTATATTGTCCCTCTGCTTATTTAACTTATATGCAGAATTCATCATGTGAAAGGCTGGGCTGGATGAATCCCTAGCTGGAATTAAGATTGCCGGAAGAAATATCAACAACCTCAGCTATGCAGATGACACAACCTTGACGGCAGAAAGTGAGGAGGAATTAAAGAACCTTTTATTGAGGGTGAAAGAGGAGAGCACAAAATATGGTCTGAAGCTCAACATCAAAAAAACGAAGATCATGGCCACTGGGCCCATCACCTCCTGGCAAATAGAAGGGGAAGAAATGGAGGCAGTGAGAGAGTTTACTTTCTTGGGCTCCATGATCACTGCAGATGGTGACAGCAGCCACAAAATTAAAAGACGCATGCTTCTTGGGAGAAAAGCAATGACAAACCTAGACAGCATCTTAAAAAGTAGAGACACCACCTTGCCAACAAAGGTCCATATAGTAAAAGCTATGGTTTTCCCAGTAGTGATGTATGGAAGTGAAAGCTGGACCATAAAGAAGGCTGATCGCCGAAGAATTGATGCTTTTGAATTATGGTGCTGGAGGAGACTCTTGAGAGTCCCATGGAGTGCAAGAAGATCAAACCTATCCATTCTTAAGGAAATCAGCCCTGAGTGCTCTCTGGAAGGACAAATCCTGAAGCTGAGGCTCCAAAATTTTGGCCACCTCATGAGAAGAGAAGACTCCCTGGAAAAGACCCTGATGTTGGGAAAGATGGAGGGCACAAGGAGAAGGGGACGACAGAGGACAAGATGGTTGGACAGTGTTCTCGAAGCTACCAGCATGAGTTTGACCAAACTGCAGGAGGCAGTGGAAGACAGGAGTGCCTGGTGTGCTCTGGTCCATGGGGTCACGAAGAGTCGGACACGACTAAACAACTAAACAACAACAACAACAACAACAACAACAACAACAACAACAACAACCATACTAAATGTATTAAACCGTACTACTGTATTAAATGCAGCCCTCATTACTGGATGCAGCATGGTGGATGTGGCTATTTATTTAAATGCATGGCTTGCATCTAAACCCATTGACAGAAGGCTTATCAGTAACTGCTAGCTGCAACAGTTAAATAGAGTTCCCATGTTCATGGGCAACATACATCCGAATAGTGGTGGAATCAAAGAATTATCAGGTTGGGGACAGTTGACCATGTACCACTTTTGAACTTTACAGAGCAAAAGACAAGGGTGAGGTGCCTGCAAAATTATCTTTGTAAGAAATAATATATCATGTTTTAATGCCCCAAGCATTTTTTTTAAAAAAATGATTTTTACCTTCCACTATAAAGATTTCAAACCAGACACCATCTTGAAAACATCTGTAGTCATGGTCCATGAAGTCTTTGTGCATGAGGTGGGGTGCTGCCACTACACTGCCCTCTTGGTAGCCATGATGCTTCCACCCTCTAGGACTAGTATAGGCAAGAGCACACTGGTTTGGCTTGGGCATGGGCATACGTGCCTGCCCCCCCACCCAGTGCTTCTGCCCCCTTGACATCACACTGCCCCACCCCACCCTGGCCCCAACGAGTGGCAGCACTGCCACACCAGGAGGGTGACACAACAACACTTTACTGGACAAGGTAGTCAAGCCTTATTCATCCTGGTGTCATCCAGATGTTGTAGACTACAACCCTCATCATCCCTTACCATTGGCAATGTTGGCTATGACGGATGAAATGTAGTCCAATAAAAACTGGAGGGCACCAGGTTGGGGAAGGCTGAGGTAGATCTTGATTTCATGTTCTTTTGAGTGTACTGAGTGAACACACTTTATGTCAAGAAATAAATCTATGTGGCAATGACCACAAAGAACATTTCCAATTTGCTTTGCTCCATTACATCAGGGAGAAGACTCTGTGGACGTCAATGGTGGCTAGAATTTTCCAGCATCTTCATAAATAACTGCAGAGCCTCCATTTTTGGATATATCAACAAAGATCTTTCTATTTGTCAATCCAAATGTAGTCCAGTGACATGTTAAACCATCGGATGATGTACAGCTTGGGGAGAAAACTCTCATCTGAAAAATGTAAGCTACTCAAAGTGATTTTTATGTGTGTGTGCCAAGATGATTTACTTAAAATTTCTTGTCATCTGAATTGGTCATGCCACTTAGCAAATCATCTCCAGATCCAAGTAATGCATAAAAGGTCTCTCATGTTTCATTTTGCTGAATCAATACTTACTGCCATTGTTTCAATTAAGGAGGTTGATTGCAGTAAGCTCAGGGCAGTCAACAAGATGCCATTGTGATCCATCAAAGGAAGTGATTCACTAACCTTGAGGGAAGGAGGAACTAAAAATAGCATTGCCTACAATCCTTTTCTTCTACACACGGCTTCCTGGCAACTTCCAGTAATCAGAATCCTGTCGGAAATAAATTTTATCTGACCACTCTTCAGTGGCTCACAGAACAAACAGCCATAGATGTTTCCAGTTATTTACATCACTGAGCCAGCATTGCCATTGGAGGCTAAGGATGGAAGTAGAATCCATTGAGCTGGGGTTCTGAAGTAGAATCTCTCAAGCTTTACTGCCCAGACCATGGTATGGCTTGCGCTGGGCTGAACCTTCAGTGATAATTTTGGAGCAAATGGCAAGGAGTTAGCAATCTTTTTCAGGAGGGGGCCGGTCTATTGTCCCTCAAACCTTGTGGTGGGCCAGATTATATTTTTTGGGGGGAAAGGAACGAATTCCTATGCCCCACAAATAACCCCGAGATGCATTTTAAATAAAAGCACACATTCTACTCATGTAAAAACCCGCTGACTCCTGGACCAATTGCGGGCTGGATTCAGAAGGCGGTTGGGCCAGATCCGGCCCCCAGGCCTTAGTTTGCCTGCCCATGGGTTGAACTATACAGTAGATGACCACTGGGATCACTTCTAACTCTCCAGTTCTATGAGTCAGCTCAATCCAGTGTACAGCCTGTCAACACTTCCTGGAACTCTGAAAACAACTACCAGAAAGGCAGATGAGAAACCTGGACATACCGCTAACAGCTCTGCTTGAAGATGATGCTTAGTAACAGGTCTTCATTGGGGGGGGGGGAATCAGTTGTCCTGGGCAGACAAGATGAAATGGGTGGATCAGCTCATGGCTGAGGGAATGAGATCTGGCCTCATGGCCCCCCTTTGTGTCCTAATCAGGAGGGAACTTCCATGTGCCTAGGACTGCTCTACATGGGGATACCTGCAGGTTACAACAGTGACTATCCACATATTTCATGTGGTCTGCACAGGGCAATTTGTTCTGTAAGTTTTCAGATGTTTGATGATAGCCATAGGTATATTAGGAATGAGAATTTCTATCCTGACTTAGGGGGTCATGAGAGAGGTTGAATAAGTTGGCTGAGGCTACCTCTGGTTTGCTTTCCCTGTACATAAACCTCAAATAACAATTCTTCTGCATACGTGATCTATGGCTAACGGAACCTTAAGACATAAATCATTTTAATGGGATTTCCTATGTTAAACCAAACTGGAATTCTCTAGTGTAAAATGCTCTCTCTCGGGTTAGTCAGTTACAACTGGCTCAACAAAGATGTTCAAGCTCTTCAAGAGATAGTAATGTGTGGTGGGGAAGATAGGCTCCAGCTACTTTTCAGAGCTTGTGTAGAGCTCATCCTAGTCTACATATAAAGGACCAGTTTTGCCACCAGTTGACTGGGTTTATGCCAAAGGTAGGGATTCTCAGGTCTGGTAGGTCAAATGCACCTCCAAGCCTTTGTCCCCCAGGACTCTCCTCAGCCACACCCCTCACCAGCTCCTCTTTGTGACCTCCTCATGTGGTTTCCCCTGGCTGGAATGTATCCTTGAACTCTGATGATGCCTCTTACTTACTTGCCTGGATGGAGAACAGAGAGGGGGTATAAACAGGGCCAGCCCAAGACATTTTGGCACCTGAGGTGGACCCCATCCCTACCAGTGAAGAAGGGATGAGGGAAGCTCTTCATCAGAAACAAGGGGGAAAGAAAGCTCTACATTAGGATCTGCTGCCCCTGTGGATCCTGCTGCCTGAGGCAGTTGCCTCACCTTGCCTCATGGGTGGGCCAGACCTGGGCATATGAAAATGCATGCAGAAACCTGCTTACTGTGAAATTCACACACACACACACACACACACACACACACACACTTTTGCATCTAGCCCAGCCCACTACTGACATGTGGCCCGAAGAAGGGAATGTGGCTCTCAGGCTAAAAATTATCCCCCCTCCTTAGTTTGGACATTCCAGTAAGATATTGAGCTCCTCCTCATTTCATTTCTTGATGTCTCTGGCCTGCCTTCAGCCCCCTTCCTATAAGTAAACTTGCATAACATGATATCTTCCAATTCATTTGTAAATCTAAAACAGCTGCAGATGAAATCTGAGATGCAGTGTTAATTGATCTTGAAATGATCAATATTCCCCTTTGAATTGAAGCATTCCTTCTAAGTTATGGTTAAATTTAAATCTATTGATTTGAATTTTTTATAGTTAGCTTTTCAAATTATTTTCCCCTACAGCAGCTTACATTAAAAAGGCCACACTCCGTGTGGTCTTTCAGTGGACAGGCAATTGTATCCCACCACCCTGATGAGAGCCTGAGGGCCCTGCCTCTGCCTCTCTGCACTGGGCCCAGGGTGGGACCTAACAGGCTTCATAAAGACTGCGGCTGCTGCTGCTGCTGCTGCTGCTCAAGAGAGTGCTGCTTCTTCTTTAAAATTGTTTCTAATTTGTTTTTTAAATGTCTTTTTAATTTTATTTTTTAGTGTTTTAACAGTTTTTAACCTACATCCTATGCCCTTTTAAAATGTGTGTGTGTGGGGGGGGTTATTGGGCTGTTTTCGATTTTGTTTTGATTGTGTGCTTTGTGGGTTTGTGTTCTGATTTTATCATCTGAACTGCCCTGAAAATTGTGGTATAGGTCAGTATATAAATTCTATCATCATCATCATCATCATCATCATCATCATTATTAAAAAAGCAACAACCTATTTTCTAGATGATGGTCAGCCATAGACATTATGTAACATGACAAGATGCACAGACTTTGTTTGGTTAAGCAAGACAAAAATGGGAATAGCCGGATATCATCAGATTTTTCTAAAATTTAACTTTGCAACAATTGCTGCCAGCTAATTCCAGAGAATGGTCAATGAGCTCCCTCTAGTGTCAGATGAATGGCTAGCACCCAGATTTCCTCACTGTCATTTTAAACAGTTCATAGAATCATAGACTCATAGAATTGTAGAATTGGAAGGGACCCTGAGGGTCATCTAGTCCAACCCCCTGCAGTGCAGGAATCCTGCCCACAGTCATGCCTGGGTGAGCTTGAACTACCAAACGTGATTAACAGCTAGACTCACTGACCCATTTTATGTTCTGCATTATAACTTTATTGCATGCTTATTTTTTATCATTGCTCTCCTTCAATAAAGGGTTTCTTTTCTCCTCCTCCAACTGAATTCTAATTTCTGGAACACTGATGTTTTTAGTGCAAATTAGTATAAATCAATGGGAAGTCTAACCCTGAAGGCTTAGAATCAAAAATTGTGGTGGGGAACCTCCAGTCTGCAGGCCTAATTAGACATCACAACCCTCCGCATTGGATCCGCTGCAAGGTTTTGCCCAAGGCCATGCCCACCTGTCAATCATGAAATCATAGATGACATTGGGGTGGGGCAAGGAAAAACATGAGTCCCTGACCAAAAGAAAAAAGAAAAGAAAACAAGAAGTACCAACAGATTGTCAGATGAAGATGATGGATTTTTAGGAGGAGGAGTACTAGGAAGAATGGATGAAATTTAAAGACTATTTAGTTAAATATGTTAAAGGTAAAGGTACCCCTGCCCGTACGGGCCAGTCTTGACAGACTCTGGGGTTGTGCGCCCATCTCACTCAAGAGGCCGGGGGCCAGCGCTGTCCGGAGACACTTCCGGGTCATGTGGCCAGCGTGACAAAGCTGCATCTGGCGAGCCAGCGCAGCACACGGAATGCTGTTTACCTTCCCGCTGGAAAGCGGTCCCTATTTATCTACTTGCACCCGGGGGTGCTTTCGAACTGCTAGGTTGGCAGGCGCTGGGACCGAGCAACGGGAGCGGAGTTAAATATGTTAAGATAACTTAATTGGAAAAGCTTGCAAATATTAGATAGGCTTAGGATTTAAATATGTAAGGATAGGATTTAAGATGTTTAAAGATAAATTAGAAAGAATGAAATATGTTAAGTGACCAAGTTAATATTTTGAGAAATTTGATTTTGGAAAACCGTTAAAATGATATATAATGAAATTCAACCAAGGGGATTTGAGGAAGTCACTTAATAATGTTACCAAGATTCAAACAGGATGTATGTTTGTTTGTTTGTTTGTTTGTTTTTTTGGAAAATTAATTTTAAAAAATTGAAAAAAGGAAAGAAAAAAGAAAAGGCAATCTGCTGGTAGTTGGTGCCTGCAAAATGCTGCCGCTTTGCCCATGCAGCTTGATTGCAAACTGTGCAGGCTACATCAAAATAACTCTGTCAAAATGCCCAGCGGGTGTTGGGGGACTCTTAGCATTTAGAAATGGTCCCCCAGTCCTAAATCAACCTGAGTGAAGTCAAGTGGAGCTAGATGTAGGACCAGTGGATGGGAACATCTTTTCTGGAGCACTAAAGGGGAGGGCTAGCGCATGCATGCCATTCCCCCCATAATGCACTCTGCCCTGCTTTTGAATGCACACAGAAGGCTGTTCTGGGGGAGAAATCAGTACTGTATGTTTGAAAGCCACTTTATTAGTGGAGCTGGCCAACTTCGTGGGGGCTCAGCCTCCTCAAATGTTTTATTGTGGGGGCTGAAGCTCCCACAGCTTGTAGGAGTTGGCTCCTATGGGGTCTTGGTAGTGACCCAGAGATTCCCCTTCCATGTTTGCCCACACACGTTAAATGAACACCCAAATTAGGATTGAAATACACAGAGAGATGTGAGTTTGGTGAGAAGAGACCTGTTTTGGCATTCTTATTCCCTCAAAGAATAGAATGACGAGACGGATAGCAGGAGTAAGCGCACCAGTTCCACCCCACACATCCCTGCACCATTCTCCTGGAGATGGAATCAGGTGTTCTTTCCTTTCTTGCTGGAATGGAGCTGTAGTAATGAGAGAAGCAGGAGGAATCCGACCCAGTTCACATTTAAATGTGAATCTTCCAAATTCACACTTCCCAAAGCAACACAAGAACTGAAGCACAGCGTTCTTCAAAATGTTGTAACGTGTGCACCAATGGAGACACCAGGGTAATATGTGTCTCCATAAAACTGCATATATTAGTGGGGGGAAATGTGTTTTGTTAGCGAAAACTGCTTTGCAAAACTGAATACTAATAATGTGTATATTTGGAGATAAATATTAAAATGATGAAATCTCAAGGGGCATAAAATAGCAAACTCATATAGAAATAGGGAAGACTGAAGTTAAGATTAGAAAAAAGAGAGAAAGAAACTGTAATTGACATGCTCACGCATCCCTAGCTATATCAGAACCAAACTAGATGTGACATTAATTGTTTGAAGGCAATTAATATGTGCTGTTTTAGAAGAAAAAATATAAAAGGAAGGCAATGGAGATTGCCCTCTGAATGCAAATAGCAGAATTGTGGAGAGCAGTTTTCATGGGGTGTGTGTTTGTGCAAATTCCTTCCCTCCACCTCTCAGGGTCCCTGCCATACCCTACCTGCAGATCCTTCACATTACCCTACTCCTCCTAGTTGCACATTGATTGCATTCAGATAATAAATGTTGCACCTTCTTTGCTTCCTTATGTGTGACTGGGGACAGACGCTTACTTGCTTTGCCTCTTCAGTCACGGAGCAAAGGATCTTTTGCAGAAAGAGTTTGTCCTGAAAAGGACCCAAGATCCGAGCAGCTGTTCCTCTGTTACCTTCTGCCTGCCTTCCCCCAAAATGGATTCAGAAAGATCAGCAAACGTTTTTGGCAAACGTTAACCAGATCTCCAACTTTTAGCACCACATAAGCGCCACTCCCAGTTTAATTTTAACATTGCTTCAAATGCCAACATTGTGCGGAGGATACTGCCTGCAATGGGACCTGCTTCTAGATAGTCCCTTTGTGTTTACTGAGACAAATGTCTCAATAACCTACTTGCATGCTGATTGCAAACATAAAGGTTGCTTCGTTTTGAAAACTGTGATCTCTCTCTCCCTTTCTCTGTGTGTGGGGCGGGGGGCGGGGGGGGAGTGCTGAAGTGGCATGTGTTTTACTATCCTGGGGCTTTATTAATGAGCAACATTTCGTTATAAGCTAATTGAAACCTCTAGGCAGCTATTATTACTTTGAAATTGAGATGCAAGATAGGAAGACAGGGAGCAGGTGAGCAGAAAGCATAATAACAGTAATTCTTTCATTGGGAAGAGGAAAGAAAAGCACTGGAGGAAGCAGTGGAGAGGAAGCCACACATTTTGCTAGCTTCAAGGTATATAAATGGGAAGCACTTAACTCGGGAAAGTTGCTGAAAGTTTTGACCAGTCTGCCTTAGAATGTACATGATTTACGTCTTCTTTGCTTGGTCACTGTGATTGGAAGGAGATTATGGAGATTAAGTGAAGCCTGAGGGGAGGCAGGACTGCTGTGGCAGGAACCCAAGATCCTGAACACATGTCTGCTCCTTATTTATATTGCTTTCTATTTAGTCTAGTAGAAAAAGTAGCGGGGGGGGGGGCAGAAAAGAGCGAAATGGAAGGAAAGATGAGGGAAGCCTCCAGGTATGTGGAGTAAGACCAGCATGTTTCAAATACTAACCACTTTCAGGACCCCCCTTCATAATATTTCATTTTAAAAATAGAAGACTGCATTGTGTAAATCATTTCTAAGGAGTCAAAGTTTGATAACAGGCAGTAAAAGAACAACAACCGTGGTCTGTAGATGAAATTTTAATCAAACTTGACCATGAAATGTATAAAACAAGGGACAATTTTGATATTTAAAAAAAATTAATAATAAAAAGCACTGTTGCAAAGGCAGAAAACTCTAAACCACCTACTTATTTGGTTGCCATGGCTTAAATGGAAACCTGTTAACCAACCAATTATTGAGTGTTATAGGATAGTCATGTACATAACAGGCTTGTTGAAAACCAGTGAACTTAAGTAACATGTCCTTGCCTTACTTAATTGGGAATAAGCTTCACAGAATTCAGTAGGACTTATATTTTTAGTAGAGGGGGGTTGCGTCCAATGCTGGCCTACTCAGAGCAGAGTCACTGGAACTAATGGGCATGAGAATCCTGTGTCCCTTCATTTCAATGGGTCTACTCTGAGTAGGACTTAGTTGACTGCAACCTGTGGTAAAGATGGCACTGGTAGTTGGATATCGTTCATTACTTATATGACTCAAAACAAATGTAGGCAATTATTGTATTCAGCTTAGTCAAGCACCATAAGAGCCAGGAAGAAATAAACTTAAGAAGTCAATTAAGATGATGCTGGAAGATATCTCCTTGTTCATGCTAGACACCTAGTAAAATTGGACTGGGGGAGGCAGGGATTATCAGACAGGACCAAGGCAACTCCGTGTTTCCTTCTTCTAAAAAGGAGGAACAAGTTATTACTTGTACAATCAAAAAAATTCAGTAATAAAATGCTTATTCTATGGATTTGGCTTGCGGTTCTTTTTTGTGCTGTTACTTAAAAATCTTCACAATAGATTTTGGGTTTCTCTCCTAGAATAACCAAAGAGAAAAATCTGTTTTATCAAAGGAGTGGTTGCTACAATGGCTACATCAGTTCGTATAAAATAAAAGCACCAGGGATCTAATTGAAAGGAAGGGCTTTTTAAAAAAATAAAAAAATGTTGTAAAACTGGCAAGGCATGAAATCTAAGAGCCTGCAAAGCCAAGTGGGTAAGAAAAATGTTTCTGGCATGTTGAAATTTGATTCCTCCCACTCTGATGCATTCTCATACTGAATGTAGATGAAATATGAATGTAGCCTCCGTGGCCTTGCAGGAGGAAATGGATAGTTGGTTCTAAGGCCTGTGTGAGGGTTTCTTCATTCATTATCATCAACTCACATTAACAGCAGTAATTAGTCAATGCCAAACCAGCCGATGTCACTGAATTGTCGTGAGACTAATTAAGCACAAATATTTCTTGCTTTCACTTTTTTTAAAAGAACCAATCTCTTAGCATGAAACTTTACACGGTTCTTCTGAAATACTAAGAGCAAGGCTGGCAGTTGCATTTTGAATGGTAGCCAAATAAGTTCCACTCCTGTTAAAAGCAATGGGCATGATGAACTTAGCTCCATTCATTTCAATAGGTCTACAGATGAGAGGCCTGGAGGGAGAAAGAAGGGAGACTTCACCCTGTGTTCTGAGCTTGTGTTTGTTCTTCCAACTCCTCAGCTATTTCTAGGAGACACTAAACAGTTCTTGATCATGACTTTTAGCCACAAATCAACCATCAGCTGAGCAACCCCTGTTGGCCCCAAACTGTGACGAGTTCTGGTTCCAGTTGGCTATGGCAGTTTTAGTACACCTGATACAATCACGCTGTTTAAACTATTGATTTGTATTGTATAGTTCATCAGGATGGACTTTTTTATTTTTATTTGTACAGCACCATGTACATTGATTGTGCTATATATAGAAATAAATAACAACAACAACTTTGGGTGCATTCAGATCCTGGGATTACTGCGTTGGTTTTTCTAGTTATAGTGCTAGTTCCCCACTGTTAGCTAGGGAAAACTCACCAGAAAACAATGCAGGTAACCTAATTTGATGAAGTTTCAAGTAGAACCTCTTGGACCTTCAGTGGGACAGTGCCTCTCAGGTTCAGGGTGGTTAACTGATAGATACGTTTCCTTGCCCATTTGCTTAAAATGTGAGCTGAAGGCGGCATTCAAGTGGTGCATCACCTCTTCTTCACTGTCCTGCATTAGGGTCCTCTACCAGGACCCTAAATCTATTTCTCAATCTCCCTCATTTTAAGCTGGTTAATAACATTTCTGCTGGATCAGGTCAGTGGGCCATCTAGTCCAGCATTTGTTCTCCTAGTGGAAAACCAGATGCCCATGGGAAGCAGGACCTGGGAGGAAGAGCACTATCTCATTCTATGGTTTCCAGCAACTGTGTGGTTTCTAGAAGCAAACCACCTGGTGGACAATAGGAACAGAGGGCATGTACATTCATTCATTCATTGAATTGGTGGCCTTGTGTTCTGACCAAGGATGCCCCTCCTTGCCTTCACCATCTGCATACTGTGACAAAAGTAACACAAGCCAATTAGGAGAAGGCAATAAAAGCATGGAATAGGCCCGAAACAAGAAAGGTGCTCATTGCAGCCAATCAGAGAACACTTCCCTAAAACTGTATGTTTGTTATTGTGCTGTGTATTCCCTACATCTTGTGTAAATTGGAAATACCAATAAAAACATTTTGGAAACTGCAACTGGCTGATCCTATACTATCTTAAGGGGTGATGAACTATCCAGAAAAGATGAAAATCTGACTTATAAAGCCAGCTATGCAACTCCACACAATGTGCTTACATCATCACATGGGAGCAGGAGGTCTCACAATAGGGGTGTCCAGGCATGACACTCAGTTAGTGTTACCTATGGCACAAGTAGTTGAGCTGTACACTCATATAGTTATTTAAGCCATGTTAAACTAGTGTAGAATCCAATAGTTGAGCTGTTCAAATAAACAAATCACTTCTATGATTGGAAGTGCAGCAACTGGAATAAATATCCAACTCCACCTCCAGTGCCCCAGCCAAATTAAAATTGTCTTAATGAAGCTTGGGGGCTGAGGGAGATGCCTATTTGTCTAGGATGTTATTTGAGTTCCAGAAGTCAAAACAAAATTTCTATTCTACCAGCACTCTGAGGAAACTCTACAGAGACCTATAGACTATTTTGCCCAAGTCTGCATTGAGTTTGGCCTCATCATTAGCCTGACGAAGACCAGTATCCTGGGTCAGGATATCATCAGCACTTCATGCACACACTGGAAGTGGTAGACAATTTTGTCTACCCGGGTGCCACCATAACCAACAACCTTTTCCATTGATGCTAAGCTGGACATGAGTATTGGCAAGGTAGCTTTAGCAAAGGCTTATATCTACAAAAGGGTATTGGAGAATAAGGGCGCTGACTCCTTGGGGCCTAGCACTTGGGACCCCTCAATTTTTAATTTTTTTTTTTTTTTTTTGAGGTTGGGCCCCCTCGATGTTCAGAGGGCCATGTGCATGACTTCAGGATGTCGCCTTGGCCACCTCAATCAGCCAGAGAAGGTGGGAGAATGTGATGCTAATGACCAACACCAAGTTGAAGGTCTACCAGGCTTGCATGTTAAGCATGCTGCTTTATGGAAGGGAGTCATGGGAAACTTATACCCTCCAGGAGAAATTCCTCAATGCCTTTCATATGGACTATGTTAGAGAGATTTTGGGCATCACATAGAAGGACAGTCTCAAAAAAGGACGTCCTTCCCCAATGGCGGAGCAAGCTGATCGGGCACCTGGGGCGGTGTGCATGCCCTGTGTCCAGGAGTGGTGCCAGCCACTCACTGGGACAGGGCCAGTCGCCTGCGGGTGGGACGCACTGGGACAGGATGCTCCGTGGGGCCTCCGATTATTCTGTCTGCCTCCTCCCACTCAGCCACTCTGCAGCTGAGGGAGAGGTGGCGGGCAGACCTTTTGAGGCAGTGCGGAGCCTGCGGGCACCCAAGTCTCTGAATAGATAACAATTTTGCTGTGTTGTACCGGGAAATCTGTTCCTAGATACCTGTGGTCTTTTGTTCGCAGACATTTCATCATATTTAATTGCATCTCACTTTTTGGTGTGTTTTTTGCGCTTTGCAGTGTTTCTGAAATGCAGAAAATTCAAAAAGCACCATAGACAGTAGAGTCTGCAGCAAAATAAGCACTCCAGCATAAGTTTGCGATGAGATAACATTCTTTTTATTGCTAAAAGAGATATAGCATAAAATAAATATCTAAATATAACAGTTTTATACTTTTCAGTTATTCCCCCTATTTATAGTTAACCCTATGTTGTAAGCATCCCAGAAGCATTCAGTTAAAAAAACCCCAAACAGAATATGCATAAGAAAATAAATATACACAACGTCCCCTGCTTCCATTTAAAAAAAGCCAGTCACAGGACTGGAACCCTGAAGAAAATGTTTCTGAAGAAAATTCAAAAAGCACCGTAGACAGTAGAGTTTGCACTCCAGCATAAGTTTGCGATGAGATAACATTCTTTTTATTGTTAAAAGAGATATAGCATAAATATCTACAGGAAAATATAACAGTTTTATACTTTTCATTTATTTTCCCTATTTATAGTTAACCCTATGTTGTAAGCATCCCAGGGTGGGATACAGAAGCATTCAGTTTAAAACAACAACAACAGAATATGCATAAGAAAATAAATATACACAACGTCCCCTGCAACAATTTAAAAAAAGCCAGTCACAGGACGGGAACCATTCGTTAGCCATATTGCTAGCGAGCCTGGCATGGTTTCCGTTTTAATATGACTTTGACATCTCCGCCAGATAGTGGGTTTTTCTTCTTCACATTCAAGTGTCACAGAAGAGAAGTGCTGTCTGTATTTCATGCTTAGCTTTGGGTTATCAGTGTCTGTAACACTTTCTGGGTCATTTACAAATTTTGGCTTGGAAGTGTTTATTTCACTCATTTTCCAAAAATATTTTTCACCCAGAACCAGAGTTCCACTTAAAAGCTGCGAAGCTGCAGCAAGAAACCCAATATAGATGGCCATTCCAGCACGTTGTTCTGTGGGAATCGGAGGCACTCCCAAAACCTCCGGAAGTGGAATTCCTTCGTTTCTTAATATAGAATGAAGATTCCATGAAATGGGAATCAGTACACAAGTACCCGCTGCCAACTCTATCCTTCCTCCAATTGAAAAGAAGGTATCGATGAAATTTTCATCTTTTCCTGGCTCAAAGATGTTGCAAAGAGCAAAGGCCATCCAAAGAACGGTCACCGCATTGGCCACTGAGGCCATTGGCATCAAGTCCTGGGCCACGATGATTTCTGCTGGTAGGGACTCCTCATCATTGAATGGTATACATATCATGTTGGTTTTCTTCAAAGTAACTCTTCTCATGGAACAGGCACCCCAGATGCCAATGCCCGCAATGCCCTGCTGGTTGCTGCCCATGATTTTGTCTACTTGCCACACTCTCCAGTCAAGGTTGGCAGATGTGGAGCAGATGCTCATTAGGCAGCCCAGGACAGCCAGGAGAAAGGCAGCTAGTTGCACGCAGGACACCCTGCACAACAGGCGGACTGGGAAGGACCCATCATGCGCCTGGGGTGGAAGTTCCGCTTTAGTGCTGGGAAGGCTGGCGATAGAAGGCATGCTGGAGGAAAACACAGACAAAAGATAACCGTTAGATACTTCGGCACAGTATCATATGGACATCTCCTAAAGTTTGAGCAAATAGTGATGTGCAGCTAAAACAATGCCATCATTCTAGGGCAAATTCTGCATTTCGCACCTTGAGACATAGGAATGGAAAAGTCTGTTGTACCTGCAATCATAAGTGCCAGGAATCAGACTTCCCCAGGGGTGAAGAAATTGCACAACCGCACAACCCCTTTTGTTCTAGGGACCCCCTCCATGCAGATAATTGGGCTCTTGTCTAGTCCACTCCTCCTCTGCATTCCTATGCTCCCCTCCCTTCCCTCTCCATTGCTAAAATGTCAGGCATGTTTCCACCCAAAGTTATGCATTCTACCCCTGAAAGAAAGTTGGTGCAACAGACCAATACAGCTCCTGTTCAAGAAAGAATCCTTTCTGACTTAGGTTCTCTCTCTCTCTCTCTCTCTCTCTCTCTCTCTCTCTCTCTCTTAAACACACACACACACACACACACACACACACACACAGTGAAAAGCCTACCAAGTGGCTCTCAGACAGGACAAAAGGAAATAAAAAAAAGTCAATTTGTTCCTATCTGAGAAAACACTGCTCTGTTGGTGGGGAACTGAGGAGCGCTGCATATATGCACCTGCGTGAATCAGTTCTTCAACCAGTCTTTTTCCAGAGCGAGGGCTTTTTCCAGGTCTTTCTCTTCCAGCGTCTGATCTAGGACAAGACCTGGAAAGAGTGAAGCTGGTCTGAGCACCGTAGCAACTGCTCCTTGGAGTTCTGAGGCAGTTAGAATGCAGCTTGCTTTGAACGCTCAGAAGAACACAAATCATAACTCCAGGGTACTGGTCATTTGGAACAGTTGGCAACTGCTTGGAGGCAGTTTGCATTCGAATACCAGTGTGATTCTGCAACTTTTAAAAGACACTTTTTTGTTAGATGTAAGCTGATGCAAAGATCGAATGCAAAAGGTGGAAATAAACACCCCAGCTGCCAGTTTCAAAGGAATGAACAAGCAAGATTTGAAATAAACAAATACACAAATAACATTGGGTTTGAACACCACTTTGAATTACAGCAACTTTATTCAATAGTACTAGTGGATCTGACTAGTCCAGTATCCCTTTTCTAAAAATGAAAAGTTTTATAAAAACTCTATGGGGACAGACAAGTATTATCTCCATATTAGTCTGGCAGAGGTGTGGAGACGTCTGGTACTGTGAAATAATTTATTGCTTAAGTTAGGGCCACTTTGTAAATTCATGACGAGGGGGATCTTTGAGCTTCCCAGCTCATTGGTTGCTTTCCTGGTCACTCGAACATCCATCTCCCTACAGTCACTGTGTTGCTCCCCAGGTAGATGACTCCTTTGAGATTCGGTGATGTTCATGTGCTTTGGACTCAAAATATTTCTTTGTAGATTTACAAGTCTTCTACAGAGACTTTTTCTGTACATGCTCGTGGGGATTCCTTCCCTTATAAAACGTGGGACTGAAAATATCCAGCAATCCCAATCTGAACCCCTGAATGGGAGACCGCCCTCAGCGGCAGAGCAAGACGATTGGGCGCCTGGGGCGGTGTGCGTGCCCTATGCCCATGGGGACAGTGCCAGCTGCCTGCGGGGCGAGGGGCAGGATGCTCCATGGGGCCTCCGAGGAGTCTGCCTGCCTCCTCCCACTCAGCCACCCTACATCTGAGGGAGAGGCGGTGGGTACACCGTTTGGGGCCTGTGGGTGCCCAAGCCACAACGTCTCTGTATAGATAACAATTTTGCCATGTTGTAGCAGGAAATCTGTTCCTAAATCCCTGTGGTCTTCTGTCAAAGTCATTCCTAGCTGTAAATCACTGTGGAAAAGCTGTAAGGGGCAGAATTGTATTTATGGCAACAATAAAAACTGGAACTCAGTTCCGGCACCTCTCAGGTTGGCACTGCTGCCATTATAAGAGAACAAGGAAGACGTTTGTGGTGAGTTCCAGCACCTCTTTTTCCAGAAAAATAGCACAGAGTTTGTACCTTGGGGCCCGCTCCACTGTCTTGTTTGGTGTTTTTTGTTTTAGTAAACCACTTTGCAGGTTTTTTAAAAAATAAATAAACAATAAGTATGAATAAAATATCACAAGCCAAAACACAATCCATCCTGTAGATTTAAGTATCTGTCCATAGTCGCCTACTTGTTATCAGAGGCCCAGAATCCACATTCCTTTGTAAGAAACTATGAAATAATGTAAAACCATTTTTGCAGGCAAAAATAAAAATAAAAATAAATAAATAAATGTGTGTGTGTGGGGGGGTGACACGAAATTTTCCACACCGGGTACCACCTGACCTTCCTTGGGGCCCGCTCCACTGTCATGTTTGGTGTTCAGCAGCAGGAGTTTTTGAAGGAATCCTGTAAGCAGGGCCAGTTGGGGGGAGGGGTTGCAGGGGGGCATTTGGCCTGGGGCAAAACCTCAAAGGGGGCCTCAGATTTAGTCAATTCTCAATATTTTTGGTATTTGATTCTTCTATTAATTTTTTATTCTGCCTAAAGCTGGAAGTGGCCTAGGTCTCTCTGGACCACTGAAACCGGGTGTCCTTGATCATTGTTCTTGCTGGCCAGGGCTGGGAGCAGCACACAGGCACTCAAAGGCTTGGCCAGTATTCTCTGTAAAACGGACCACACAAACACACGCACACACACACAAACACACACACACACAAACACGAAGCAGGCCCCAGAACCTTTTTTGATTTGCAGTGTTTCTGAAATGCAGAAAATTTGAAAAGCACCATAGACAGTAGAGTCTGCAGCGAAAAAAGCACTCCAGCATAAGTTTGCGATGAGATAACATTCTTTTTATTGCTAAAAGAGATATAGCATAAATTAATATCTAAATATAACAGTTTTATACTTTTCATTTATTCCTCCATTTATAGTTAACACTATGTTGTAAGCATCCCAGAAGCATTCAGTTTAAAAACAACAACAGAATATGCATAAGAAAATATAGACAACGTCCACTGCTTCAATTTAAAAAAAGCCAGTCACAGGATGGGAACCATTCGTTAGCCATATTGCTAGTGAGCCTGGCATGGTTTCCGTTTTAATATGACTTTGTCATCTCCACCAAATAGTGGGTTTTTCTTCTTCACATTCAAGTGTCACAGAAGAGAAGTACTGTCTGTATTTCATGCTTAGCTTTGGGTTTTCAGTGTCTGTAACACTTTCTGGGTCATTTACAAATTTTGGCTTGGAAGTGTTTATTTCACTCATTTTCCAAAAATATTTTTCACCCAGAACCAGAGTTCCACTTAAAAGCTGCGAAGCTGCAGCAAGAAACCCAATATAGATGGCCATTCCAGCACGTTGTTCTGTGGGAATCGGAGGCACTCCCAAAACCTCCGGAAGTGGAATTCCTTCGTTTCTTAATACAGAATGAAGATTCCATGAAATGGGAATCAGTACACAAGTACCCGCTGCCAACTCTATCCTTCCTCCAATTGAAAAGAAGGTATCGATGAAATTTTCGTCTTTTCCCGGCTCAAAGATGTTGCATAGAGCAAAGGCCATCCAAAGAACGGTCACCGCATTGGCCACTGAGGCCATTGGCATCAAGTCCTGGGCCACAATGATTTCTGCTGGTAGGGACTCCTCCTCACTGAATGGTATACATATCATGTAGGTTTTCTTCATAGTAACTCTTCTCATGGAACAGGCACCCCAGATGCCAATGCCCACAATGCCCTGCTGGTTGCTGCCCATGATTTTGTCTACTTGCCACACTCTCCAGTCAAGGTTGGCAGATGTGGAGCAGATGCTCATTAGGCAGCCCAGGACAGCCAGGAGAAAGGCAGCTAGTTGCACGCAGGACACCCTGCACAACAGGCGGACTGGGAAGGACCCATCATGCGCCTGGGGTGGAAGTTCCGCTTTAGTGCTCGGAAGGCTGGTGATAGAAGGCATGCTGGAGAAAAACACAGACAAAGGATAACCTTAGGCGCCTGGGGCGGCACGCATACCCTGTGCCCAGGGGCAGGGCCAGCTGCCTGTGGGGTTGGGTTGAGCCGGGGCAGGACGCTCCGTGGAGCCTCTAAGGAATCTGCCTACCTCCTTCCACTCAGGCACCCTACAGCTGAGGGGGAGGCAGCAGGCGGATTGTTCGGGGCAGCAGGCACCCACGCCACTGCATCACTCCCAGGAAAGACATGTGTTTCAGGTGCACTGCAGATCCCTTGGTGAGTGCCACCCGACAATTTGTCACCCTCCTCAGTGGTGACAGCTGCGGCAAACTGCCCCCACCACACACCCCTTCATTTGCCTCTGGCTCCCCCAAGCCTACATCCCCAGCATGTTTGCACAGTGGTTTGGTCCTGTCCACAGAACGGAAGATGGCAGGATCTCCAAGGATTTGCTCTATTGGGTTCAGGCACCAGGCCTGTTGGCAGACCAAACTCTGCATTACAAAGCTGTTGGCAAACCTGAGAAGAAGGCTGGCCACATTAACCCTGTCATGTGGGAATCCTTTGCAGATGAACACAGTGCCTGGAGACAGACAAACAGATTGGCACAGCAGTTACCAGAGGAGGAGAGACTGCTGGAAGAAGTACAGAGAGAAGAAGTGTCATGGTGTGCCCGTAGCGACAAAACCAGATGCCTTCGCCTGCCCTGTTTACAATAAAACATGTCTCTCCCATATCAGTCTCTAGAATCACAGCAGGCGCTGTAACTCTCCAATGGTTTGAATTTGCCCCGGGAGGCGCATTCTTCCATTGTCTCCTGAGACAGTTGGGTGTCGACAACAAAGCAACTGTAAACAGAACAGCAGTCTTTGTAACCACTGGTAGACTAAAGGAGTCAGAATTATCAGTTAGCATACTTCCTAGTAGCTGGAAGCTGAATAACAGCCCCCAAATACTTAAAAAAAACAGGGCACAGCCCGCATCCCTGTGAATGTCTTCTGTGTGCTGTGCAAACTGTATAAACTGGTGAAATATGAATACATGACATGACTGAATGGCATACACAGAAAAAGCAGAAGAGGGGGCACCCCCCACTTATAGTTAATGAACTCTGAATAAAAAAGGTTATTCCTGCTCTTAAGTCTCCACACAGGAAGTCAGCGGCACAAGCAGGGTCTGCTTCTAAAGTTGCTGCCATCTGTTATGATACAGTTCAACCCCCCACCCCACCCCCACTTAAAATCTGGGGGGGGGGAGTTGGGAAGAATCAATAGTACATAGCAGTTAGCTGATGGTGCGCTAGACACCATCTCCTTCCCTGTTTAATACCTGTAACTTCTTCAATGAGAGCCAGCACCTCCTTCCCGCTTTCCAAGATCTGTTTTGTCACATATAACCACAATTGGCCATCATTTTTCTGGCTTGGGTGTCACGGTTCTCGGCTAACTTGATTGTAATGAATTTGCAGTCACATCTCTCTTCAATGGGTTCATTTCTTAGAAATTCATCTTTCTAATTTCCTCCATTCTGAAGCACCGCTGAGTTATGACGAGTTTAAGTGTCCATCAATTAATGTCAAAACACAATGAAATACCCACCAAACTACATTTGACATCCACTAGAATACCAAATGAATTTACTAATGGCCTGCTCCTCTGCTATGAGAATCTTAGGAATTTGTGGAGATGGGGAAAGAGGCTCTTTTTACAAAATGTGAATTGGCCATTTATTAGGGCTCTTCAGTCCTTTTGGGAACTAGCATAATGATTTGTTTGGTCCACAGGACCAAAAGGGATTTTTGTTCTGGGTTTCCTGGAGAGGTCTGTTGTGTTCTTAAGGAGCTAACCTACGTAACCATCAAGTGTTTCTTATTTGGTGGTTAGTTTTTAACCTCTCATTGCTCCCAGAGCCTTGCTTGTGTGGTGGGCTTATTCTGTTTAATTGTTTTAAAATTTATATCCAAACTTTCTGGCATCCATGGAGTTGTATCGTGTTAAGTTCCACTCAGAATAGTCCCAATGAAATCAACTGAGATGGAACTACACTGAGTAGGATTTGCATTTAATGCAAACCAAAGTCTTCAAGGCAGCTTACAAGCCAACCAGTAGTGAAATCCACATACGTTTAAATTGAACAGTTTAAGAAAACAAACATTCTGAAAGCAGACCACTTCATTAGCAAGAGCATTAAATAGGAACAAATACTGCATTGTCATTTGCCAAAAGTATAAAAAAGGGATGAAGAATCATTTTCAGCCTGAAGGTCATAGTCTATTCTAGGCAGCCTTCAGAGACCATATTCCAGTGGCTGGAACTTTTGCCTTTGTAGGGTAGGCTAGATTCTATGCAAACTCACATACTTCATCTAGGGAAGCAAGAAGCATTATCAGAGTTCAAGGACACAGTCTGGTCCACTCAAGCACAGCTGAGAAAATGTGGTCTGAGAAGAATATGGAGGGTCACTTGAAGACACTTGAAGATAGAGCCTGTATGCAAGTATTTATATGCTAATACAGTACAAGAAGCCTTTGAGCCAAGATGGGTGAACAGGAGTGCTTGGTTTTTAGAAAATAACCTTTATATAGTGGGCATAACAGAAACCTGGTGGAACAGAGAACCAATAAAAGGTAAAAAGGTAAAGGACCCCTGGAGGGTTAAGTCCAGTCGAATTCAACTATGGGGTGTGGTGCTCATCTCTGCTTTCAGGCCAAGAGAGCCAGCTTTCTGGGTCCTGTGGCCAGCATGACTAAACCACTTCTGGCACAGCCGAACACTGTGATGGAAACCAGAGCGCATAAAAAAGCCTCTTACCTTCCTGCCACAGCTGTACCTATTTATCTTCTTGTGCTGGTGTGCTCATTGAGGGGCAGTATTTCAATTTGAGCAGGAAAATGAGAACATTTTTTAAAGAAAAAAAGCACTGCCTGGTTGTAATAACAGGTGACTTCAGCTACACTCAACATAGACTCACTACATATGTGTTACAGCCATGACAAAGAGGTAACATTTCTTGATGCCCTCAGTGACTGTAGCCTAGAACAGTTTGTGTTGGGGAAAAACTAGAAATGCCTAATCTTATGTGGTACTCAGGACCTGGTGCAAGACGTACGTGTCACTGAGCTGATTGGGAGCAGTGACCATAGTACTATTAATTATATAAACATATAAATGTCCAATTGCCAAGAAAATCCAACATGGTCATGTTTGATTTCAAAAGAGGAAACTTCACCAAAATGAATATATTGATAAAAAGGAAGGGGAAAGGCCAAGCCAAGAAGGTCAAAACAGGGCAATTATGCAGAAAATGTGTAGATAGAAAAAATGCAAGTAAATGAAAATAAGGAGTCGTACCCAACTAACTCCTACTCAGAGGAAATTCATTAATGGACCTAAGTTTATTAATTTCAGTTTGTATACCCTGAGTAGGACTAGCAATGGATATAAACCAATGACTGAGGCTGTGATAAGCACTGGACAATATAGGGCCATCCTGAGCACTACTTTCCAGCACGGCCCTATAATCCACCCCCTGGGTCCATCCATCAAGTGCAAAGAGGCTTGCTGCAATGCCCTTGTCCAGATAGACAACCTATTTACTGGTTGGTGGTAGTGTTTCTTTTTACACCAGATGCCTTGCATGGGGTTTATGTACATGCAGTCTGCTTAGTTCATTTCAAAGGGAGAACATAGGAAGCTGGCAGTAGGTTGGCAGGCAGAGGTGCTTCCTATCATCTGCTACCTAATCCTTTAGACTAACATTTCCAGAGACTGAACTTGGGACCTTCTGCATGTATAGCACGCAGAAAGTGCATTCATCTGATTTTTTAAAGGCACACAAAAGGTAATGCCTTAGAGACCAACTAAGTTTGTTCTGGGTATAATCGACTGCGTCAGACCAACACGGTTACCTACCTGAATCTAGAACAAAAGGTCATGTCTTTAGAAGATGCATCCTGGCATCTTTATAGAAGAACAAAAGCCTTTACTTGGTGATGTCTGTTGAGTGGGTTGTGACAGGGTGCAGGATAAACCAAATCACAAAGCTGAAGTGTGTTAGAACTTTGGGGTAGGAGACTTCAAATAGCCGAATTGAAATCAACGTGGCCAACATTAGCCAAAACTAGGGAGAGGAGCAAAATTATATTTTGCTGGGATTTTAATGAGAAACTAATTTAATAAGTACTAATTTTGTACTTTTGGAACCAATATGCAAATTGAAACACAATTATATTTCAAAATTTGCCCTTCTTTGAATTTTGCAATGCAGTTCTCCAGCTAAACAGTGTGTATAAACAATGCATATACTAGGGGAAAGTGTATATATACATATAAATAGATGCATTAATAAAAACAGCATTCAAAAATGCATTATATTAAGGAAAATTTCTTGCAAAAATTGTGTATGTATGACAAAAATTTGTACATTAGGACAGTAAAATGCTGAAGGATTTTTTAAACAAGAAACATACATTGCTACAAAAATGTGGAGAATTTAAGATTTGGAAAAAAATTAAAAACAGAGGAACTGAAATTGATAGATATCTACTCAGAAATAAATCTTATGGGATTCAATAAGACTTACTCCCAGGCAAGTGGTGTTAAAACTGCAATATTCATCCAAGCCTTGGTCATTGTTGTCATTCATGTATAAATCATTCACCTGGAATGGTCAGGTAAATGACTACATTTTGTTTGTGAGTATAAGAAATACTGTATATTCTAGTAGCTCGAGAGCTAAAAATGAAAATGACAATTTAAATAACTCAAATATTTTCTGGAACATAAAAAACCATTTCCAATAATGCCATACTTCCCTTTGTTATGCAAGTATCCATATTTCATTTCTTGTTTGTCCCCGCTAGATGGCACTTACACACCACAACAGCCCAAATGGGTGATGTGAGCGGTCAGCAGGGGACAGCAGCAGGACATAAATCTAAGTGAAATGCTGGGAAAATGTTCTGACTAACTTTATGAAGGAAGGAGAATGGAAGCTTGCCATTATTACAGTGCCTCTGGAACAGAAAGATGGTTTTAAGGCAAGGTGGGGGGGGGGGGCTGCTCTTATATATGTCACAAAATGAGCATCTTTCTCTTCAGCTCAAATAATTGTTTCATGATGTCTCTCTGAACCTGCATTGGTAAAATAGGGGACAATTCAGGACAAAATTCACCGCAGAATAAGGGGCCCAAAATGGGCCATAAACTTAACTATAAAAAAGTAAATGAAGCTGTGCTTTATGAGAGCAGTGAGTCATAGGTGGACCTTGGGAAAGATGGAGCTTTCATCAGAGTTGTCTGTTCAGTACAGCTTGGTAGAGATTGGGTTGGCTTTCCTAAGGATCAGGCATGATCTGAAAGCAAATCTGAAATGGAAATTCAAATGAGCCTAAAACCTGGATAGCATAGAATGAGGGCTCCCTGTGGATATTCCTACAATTTGTATCTAAATCTGAGTGCACCTAAATCTGAGTTATGGGGGACCACCACTGCTAACATCTTAGCAAAGGAACATTGATATAAGGAATCAGACAGTCTTTCATTTCATTGAGGAGGATGGAGGCTAGTGAGGGGGCTAGCTCCAACTGCAGCACAGGGGGACAGGGTCAGTCTATTTCCAGTCTGTCTCACTTTCACAAGTGTTCAGCTATTAGTCCATTCTGCCCTGTTTTTGTGTATGAATTTTTCAAAATACCTTCTGTTGTTTTTGTACTGTTTTAAAAACTGTTTTATCTGTTTTATCATATACATTGAGATACATAAGAATAAGAATATAAAAAACAGAGAGAAGGCTGCATTTCAGCTGCATGCATTTTCTACTAGCTGCTTTTAACTACTGCTTTTAACTATTTTGTAGCTGCTTTTAGCAATGAAAATTCTGAAGTTTTCTGTCTCGGTCTCTCACACACAGCTGTTGCAGCCTTTATCTTTCAAAGGCAGCAAGATCTAAATTAAATAGCATCTAAGGCGATAGAAAACACTCAGGTGTAATAGTCAATTTTGATTACTTTGTGCTCTGACTCAAAAGCATAGCGCCTTTCATACTTGTTTCTCCACACATTCACTCTCTATATGGAGGAGGGAGTAGAGATGAGTCATTGGCCCCACCTACCATCCTCTAGTGTGGAGAAGTCTGAAAAGAGGCACTCACATGCTTATGCTGTCAGCATGCACGTGCCTGATGTGACTGGGAAGCTCTGCTGGGCGGGGCTGTCAACTGGGCAGAGCATGTCTATGCTCACATGACTCTATGTGCATGTGCCCTCATGCAGACTTTCCTCTCTGTTACAAATGTGACACTAGATGGCGACAGTAAGCTATGGCAATTTCAACTTTTTTTTTTTTAAAAAAAGCATTTTCACAGCGTTTTTTATATGTGTGTGTAGATTCCACCTGAGTCTTGGGACCCTTTATAGTAAATGTGACTAGTCCAAATAAAGTTCTATGTGTTTTTTAGTTTCTTGTATGGTTTCTTGAGTGCAAGTCCAGCTTCTAAATCCTTGTGCCCAGACCAGTGGCCAGTTGGTAGATTTGGTTGGACTGGGCTAGTCGATAAGGAAGCTTGTTTAATTGACTTACCTTTCATCTTGAGAAGTTCTACTTGAGAAATTGAAACATAACTTTAAGGTGACATGGGGCCAGAGTAGAATGATTTGTGTTTTGCAGTGTAGAATGGCTTTACTCTTTTTACAAACCTGATATTTCTTCACCCATGTGTTTTATAAACAGGGAAAGAAAGCTGAAGGTGATGCTCTTAATATGGATAGTCCACACCACAGCAGTTCACCTGTAACATCTTCTTTAATTTTGTAATCATTTATGTTCTTTATCATTTATATTTTCGTGTATGCTTGCCTTATTTCTAGTGTTTCTGCAAATAGATTTTTGTTATATGTGTGAAACTCAATCAAATGTATTTTAAAAATGAGGGGCCTGCTAGGAAGGGTAGAACCTCCATGTTAGCAGGCAGGTCATAGTTTCTTACTGAGAGGTAGTCTGGGAGAGGCAAGCAGGGAGAGACAGCAGAGGGAAGGCACAGTGCAAATATACCAACAGGAGCACTGTAATGGCTCTGCCAATGTGTTTGCACTGCACCAACCTCCTCTCCCTTTATCCTCTCCCTCCCAGCAAGCAGCAGTTGTCAGAAAGATAACATAGCAGTCAGAGGCAGTAATGCTTCTGAATACCAGTTGCTAGAAACCACAGGATGGGAGAGTGTTCTTGTGCTTGGTTTGTGTTTGAGGATTTCCACAAGCATCTGGTTGTCCAATGTGAGAACAGGATGCTGGACCAGGTGGGACACTGGCTGATCCTGAAGACTCTTCTGATGTTTTGGTTCTGCCTTCAACAATTTTTGAATAATGTTAAAGAGTATTAAATCTGGATCTACACTTGCACCCAAAATTCTCCTTCATATTTGCAAATGAAATTGGGAAAGGGGAAAATTCCATTTGATATTCTCCAGGTGGGATGCTGAAATTCTCCCATAGTTGAGTGGGAACTCAAAAATGAAAAATTGGCATTCCTATGTAAGGGGGAGTGGCTGCATCCATTCTGGTCTCTTTGCCTATGGATATACACACTGGGTTTAAAAAATCCCATGGAAATTAGCCCCTGCCAGGCAGCTTTGAAATAGTGATCAAATAGATGATCAAAGGTTGGAATGGTCTCTTCTTAAAAGCAGTCAAGCAGCCCTTTGAAATTTATGTAAAATGTTGTACTACAGTAGGGGTTCCACCACCCTTATTCCTAGGAAGAGGCCTCTAAAAGTTCATTTGAAGTACTGTAGCTAATTCAAACAGTCCATAGAATAATTTATTAAAGAATACCTGGATATCATAAAAATAAGAAATCATTTCACTGTCAGTTTTAAGAAGGCAGTAGAAACATAGGAATCTACACTAAACTAGAACCCTATTGTCCAAACTCTGCAGCAGCACTTTCAAGGGCTTCAGACAGGATATTCCAGCCCTGACTGGACATGTTGAGGATTGAACCTGCACCGGGAATCTGCACTGGGAATGTTTTGGAACAAAGCTGCACAACAGAGAATGTGGTGTCCTTATGATATATGATTCTATTTACTATCCTCTGTGTCTCTGTTCTAGCCTGGTATCCCCAGCTCATTCTCCTTCTTGGTGCCAACCGACTCCAAGGACATCCCCCTAGTCTACGTCATTCAGACTTGAAATCTTAAACCTGGCCTTTGCCTCTGCCCACTAGTGCCCCACAAAGAAGAAGCCTCACTCCACCTTGCCTGGCAGTCTTGTCGTCTGATGGTTTCCATCACTGCCCTTTGTCCCCTGCAAATGGCCCATTCAACTAGCTCTGTTGAGCTGGCTTGGCTCATTAGCATAACTGAATGAAGGGTAGGGATGGAGGTTCTGTGCTTGGTAAAGTTTAGGGAAACCTTGATTAATTCAAACTTTTACTAAATCATAATACATTAATGGGGAATCTAGACACCCACCCAACTCATAGGTAAAGGGATCCTTCACCATTAGGTTCAGTCGCGAACGACTCTGGGGTTCATCTCGCTTTACTGGCCGAGGGAGCTGGCGTACAGCTTCCGGGTCATGTGGCCAGCATGACTAAGCTGCTTCTGGCGAACCAGAGCAGCGCACGGAGTGGTACCTATTTATCTACTTGCACTTTGACTGCTAGGTTGGCAGGAGCAGGGACCGAGCAACGGGAGCTCACCCCGTCATGGGGATTCAAACCGCGACCTTCTGATCGGCAAGCCCTAGGCTCTCTGGTTTAACCCGCAGCGCCACCCGCCCACCCGCCACTCAACTCATAGCAACGTGTTAATCAATCAGTGCATTTCTCAAGAAACTCTCCTGACTTTAGCATGGCACTTTATAAATATAGTACTGCTACTGTGCATTCCACAGGGAATTAAAGAAGAGAGCAGTAATGCTGTATCAAATGAAGGGTCTAACCTAGAGATATGCTACCAGTGGTCTTTCAGATATTGTTGTCTGACAACTCCCACCATCTCTGATTTTTGGCAATGCCATCTGGAGCTACTGGGAGCTCTGAAAGGCCACTGGTTAAATCTAACTCATTATTAGCAACTGCTCAAACAGAGGTTGCCCAACACAGGAATAACCAATCTGGAGTCACAATTCAGGACTGGATGATCACCAATATGGCACACTGCACTCGGGGGGGGGGGACCCCTCAATGTCAGATTTGTAAGAGGACTGGTGAGTCACAATTATTTTATACACACCTTAAATCTGGTAACATGTGGCTAGTGTATGATCTCAGGCAGAATGCATTTAGTGCAAATGTATGTTGATTTCTGACTGTTGCCACATTCCAGAAACTCCACAATTGGTCTTTCAATTTTTAAACAACTCTTGAGCCAAAAGGATGGGAGAGATTATCCTTAGTACTGACATCAGGTTTCTGGTGTCCCAGGGTTTATTTAAGAAACAAAACAAGGCTATATTTGGAAGATATTTATAAACACCTGAATGGCTCCAATTTTATGATCACAGAATAAAACCAAATGTAACTGTGTAATGCAATGCTTTTCATTCTCCTGCCCACATTCTCTTTAATGTGAATTTGTTAGGCTACGACAGCAAAATACACCTATTGAAACAGTGCTCACTTGGGGGAAAAACACACAGCTAGAACCACGAAAAAAATACAGAGAAATAAAAGCTGCCATCACAAAGGGCCCATCCACACTTTCCTTCACTTTGGTCTGGGTGTTCCCACTTGTGATTTTTGCCTTGGATTTTGCTTAGGGAAAGACCTCTGAAACCCTGTTTTCCCATTCATTCTTCCTCTAATCAATAGTCTGCTTTTTGTGTTGTCTCTACCTTCAGCTCCACTCTCTCACTGCAGAGAGTCAGAGAATCAGAAAACCAGAGAATCAGGCAATCATTCGGCATATACAGAAGGATCCAGGACCCTTGCAATACACACATTTTGACCACATGGTATATCTTTTCATCACAATTTTTACATGACTGACCGCTAAACCAGGAAAAGTAAACTGGAAGTAAAACTGGAAGTGTGCTGCCTAACCTCTCCCACTGCTCTCCAAGTTCTGTGCAAAATATCCCTGCATGTGGGAGCACACGTAAGGCCAATGTTCTTTGCTCCCTGTTTTAGGGGTTGCCTTCTTTTGTTTGCATGTGTCACCATTTTTATGTGGCTGCATTTATTATCACTGTGGGGTTCAAAATCCAGAAGTGGCTCATGCCTCCAAAGGCCCTGAAAGTGTCTGGAATGGAGATGCCAGAATGAATGGAGAAGACTCACACCAACTGCACTTCTCCAAGCCAAGAGTTGAACAGTTGACTTGGAGCTCATCATGTAACTCATCATAACAACATGGACCAGATGAAGACAACTTCATCTATGCCTGGTGTTATGAGTTTCGGGAACATAGACTGTATGCCAAGACCCTTCTAACCCCTGGATGCAGCAGCTGTTAAAATATAGCTTCCTGATGAGGTGACTGCCTGGGTGATGGGCCATTGAAGGGAACAAAGGAATTGGATCTGTGTGAGGTGGCAAATGTGTGCTCCTCCCCCTCAACTGGCTGGTATATAAGACAAAGGTGAGAGTTGAGAGTTCAGTGATGTGAGCCAGAGGAAAAAGCAGCAAAAGAAGAGAGAGAGAGAGAGAGAGCGCACCATGCCTAAGGCTATGGCTATAGGAGAAACAAGACCTTATTAATGCTCTGAACCCCTCCATCGTAGGCTCAGGTTGTATGTATAGTGGTACCTCGGGTTAAGAACTTAATTCGTTCCGGAGGTCCGTTCTTAACCTGAAGCTGTTCTTAACCTGAAGCACCACTTTAGCTAATGGGGCCTCCGGAGCACAATTTCTGTTCTCATCCTGAAGCAAAGTTCTTAACCCAAGGTACTATTTCTGGGTTAGCGGAGTCTGTAACCTGAAGCGTCTGTAACCTGAAGGGTATGTAACCCGAAGTACCACTGTAAGTGTAAATAAACCATATATCATAAAGACAGCACAGTCTCTGCTGTGCCTCATTCCTAAAGGAAATATGAATCCTGAGTAAGCACCTGGAGCCCCTGGAATCTCACCCTGCTCAGAGAGTGAGGTGGCGTGAGACACTATTTAACACAAAAACATATGAACAGTCTGCTGAATAAAGCCCATGGCTCATCTCAGTCCAGTTCCCTGCTCTCAGAGTGGCCGGCCAGATGCCTTTGGGACCTGAACACAACAGCACTCTACCATCTATTCTAGCTCCAGCTTCCACATTTCATTCATTAATTGTGCATCAAATAGAATTCAGGGCAGCATCCATGGGGTTCACAGGCGGTTTCCCATCCAGGCATTGATCAGATTTCCTTAGGTTCATCAAGGCTGTGGCACCATGTACTGCCAAGCCTTGCTCTGTGGCAATTGCTTTTGCACCATGTATTATCAGAAGGAAGTTGCAGAATCTGGGTCTTCTTTTCTTTTTTTTTTATTATCTTTTAAAATATTATGTAGCCTTGTCTTGCCAAGAATCATAGAACTGTAGAGTTGGAAGTGACCGCAAGGGTCATATAGTCCAGCCCCTGCAATTTCGGAATCTCAACTAAAGCATACATATAAACTCTTCTTAAATCAGTTCACAACAAACTGATGCAAGAAGACAGAGAGATCTCCTTATTTGGAACAAAGATTAGTATTCCTTTTATTGCACACATCATATCGTTGTTAGCAATGAGGGCTTTTATGCTCATGGTTAGACCAGTCAGGTCATAATGGGTTATAAATTGTAGGTGAATCAAGTGTTCCTTCTGCAGACTATGGTACATGTTCAGTCCCATTAAGAATAATGACGCGAATAACCATAAGCTATTAATTTTGATGAGCTCTCTCTCTCTCTTACACACACACATACACACACACACATTTTATTGCCTCACCTTAAGAACAGCAAATGCAGGCACCATATTAGAAGCAACGTGAAGCTTTTATCACTCACTCCCTAGTTATGAAAAACTGGAGTGTGTAGTTAGAGTTTGCTTAACAGGCTGATCTTCAAAACCCTCCAAAGAAATTTATTTTGTTAATTGGTGCTAGAGAAAAGCATACATGGCCTGGTCTGAGAACACGCAATGCAGACAGTCTGCTGAACTTAGGCAGGTCTGGGTTTGGCTGGTGTCTAGATGGGAGACAAGCTTGGACTCCATGATGGAAGAAAGGTTGGATGTAAATTTACTAAATAAATCAATATAGTCCACTAGAGTATGGTTGTATTAAAAGTGTTCTTAAGAACTTCATGGGGAGAGAAGGGGCTGCTAGAAGGATCTTTAATTATTTGCATTGTAACAATGCAGCACAATGTCTATCTATCTATCCATCTATCTATCATCTATATTATCATCTATAATTTTCAAATTTACAAACAATCATCAAACAAATATTTCCCCCCAACATAAATTCCCATGGACTTCCCTCCTCCCCTTTGTGGGTCCTTATGTTAACATCCCCCCCCCCCCGCTGCATCTTCTCTTTTAATCCAATTCTATTAAATCTCCATTACAACCATAGTCCAACATTCAAATACAAGTGTCATTCCAATCCTACTAATAATTGTAATTGTTTACAGTGATTTATAAGGTAAATTATATATTTTCCCCATTATTATTATTTTTTCCTGATTCCCAATTCTTCCAGTCAGTTTTGCCATTTCTGCATAGTCCATCAATTTAATCTGCCATTCTTCACTGGTAGAGACTGTGGCTTCTTTCCATCTCTGGGCTAATAGTATTCAGGCAGCAGTGGCCACATATATAAAAAGTCTCTTCTGGTTCCTTAGAATTTTGGCACCTACAATTCCTAGAAGAAAAGCTTCCTTTTTTTAGAAAAGGTTATTTTAATGATTTTTTTCACTTCATTATATATCATCTCCCAAAATTCTTTTACTGCTTTACAGCTCCACCACATGTGGTAGAAGGTGCCCTCCTTTTCCTTACATTTCCAGCATGTATTTGACCTTACATTTTAGCTAATTTGCTAGGAGTTAAATACCAGCGATACACCATTTTCATATAATTTTCTTTCAAAGCATAACATGCCGTAAACTTTAAATCCCAGTTCCATAACCTCTCCCATGCTGCTAGTTGTATATTATATCCAAAATCCCTCGCCCAGTGTATCATAACTGATTTGACCTGTTCGTCTTTCGTATGCCATTCTAATAATAGTTTATACATTATTGAAAGTAATTTAGTCTTATTTTCTAATAGTTCTTTCCCCAATTTAGAGGTTTTGTTAGAGAAACCTTTCTTTTTGTCCATCTTAAATATATCATTATGTTGATGGTGTTGTAACCAATCAGTTAGTAATCCTCTTATATCTTCAAACCTCTTTAATTTCAACTCATGATCTACTCCCATTAATAGTTCTTTATAAGATGCCAGTCATTTCTCTTTTTGCTGTCGTTGTTTTTTTTTAAAGAGATATCACCTCCAATGGGAAAAGCCACCATAGTATTTTTTGTTCTAATGAATTCTTATATTTTTCCTGTACTTTGTAGTTCGCTTTCCTTATTACCTGGTTTAGGAAAGCTCTATGTAATTTAATGTTCTGGTAACACAAATATGCATGCCAGCCATATCAAAGCACAATGCCATTCTAAATGAAGGCAGAGAACTCACAAAGGAGACAGAACTTGCAGTGGCATAATTCTATCATAATGCGTTTGCCCTCCATCTCTCCCAAGTAAAGTGTGATATAAACCTTGTCCATCAACACATGACTCCTTTAGGATTTATGTGCCTAAGCCTGAGTGGGTATGGAATTTCCTGAAAATCTTCATTGAGCTTATTCGCGTGAAACTTTCCCAATTTCAGACATGTGCCTTGATCTTGATGATCTTGATGAGTTATTCCCCCCTCCCACTTTGCTATAAGTAAGAACAATTTGTACATTATATGCATTATTATATGCATTATTATATGTGTTATTCTACTCATTATTATACTTTATATCACATTCTGCATATGTAAAAACTATACTGCGATGACCAATATTTATAAGCAAAAATGGATTAATGTATTGCAAAAGTACAACAACCTGCACATTGGGCCACATTGTCTCCCCCTGTTGTGTGGGAGGAGGCAACCATTTTTAACTGCTGAAAGCCATATTCCCTCATGGGTACTCTGTTTGGGGCTGCATGCTGAGTGTGGGCAGGACCAAAGCCAGCTGTGGTCAGTGCCAGAAGCAGGACACACATTCCTCTCTCCCTTTTCCTCCCCATCTGGTGTGAGAATGTGGGGTGGACAGATCAGTCATGCTGGAGGTCTGAACTATAGCATTTTAATGCAGAGCACTTTTGAAACTAGGCCAAGGGCTACACATGGTGGGGTGGATGGGTAGATGGGGAACTTCCAGCCTGTGGGCCAGACTTGTCCCACCAAGCATTTCCTATTTGGTCTGCAAGGTTGCTTTCCTGAACACACATCCACCTGTCCCACATCTGAGTTGCGGGGCAAGTAGATCTACAGCTGCACAAGGAAGGATTGAACTTCCCTCACATTCTTTGGTGTTTACAGAATTCAATCGCACTTGGACAGTATCTCTTTCCCACCTCCGAGGGCCAACTTTAACAGGTGGATGTGAGAACCCACCAGCTGGTCACCTGATGTCAAAATGACATTGGATGAAATGGCAATGACACCAGTTTCTGGCGAGACCTCACAAGATCTTGCCGAAATCTCACAATATCTTTCTGGAAGCCATCACACAGATCTGGCCTGCTGTCCCAGCTCTGAATGTTCTGCTTCAAGCAAGATGCCCTTTCATCGCTATAACCCTATGAAATTATGACGAATTAGGCCTTTTTTTCTTTCTTTTATGGAGAGATCCAGAATGGCTTCTTACACAATAGTGTAAGAACAGAAAGGGAAGGAATACTTCGGCAATCACTACAGTGTCAAAAAACATCACACGGGAATGATTGATTTGCATACATTGCCTGGAGAAAGAAACATAGAGACTTGGGAATCAGCTTTGTAACACTTGTGGTGGGAGAGCAGTCTGAGTTTGTTATGTTTATTAATCATGCTCTTATGCAAATTGTGAGTAAATGGCACTTAAGTAACATTTAACTGGGATCTGACATCATGTGAGTTTTACACAAACCTGTTATAATACTTACAGGTTCTAAATCAGATCAGCCTTATCTTGTTATAAGCAATGTGGATCAGGCTGTTCAGATAATTGTGGCATATGATGAAGCCAATCAATGCATTACAAGATTGTAAATATGACAGTGAGATGGTGGGAGGTGGAGAAGTCTCCATGGGAATGGCTGCCCCACCCAGCAATGTTAGGTCGCATGCAGCAGCTGTCAAACACCAAGAATATAAAATTAAGGTCTAGCTGCTTTGGAAGGGAAGTAGAAACCTCTACATTAGACTTTCAGAAGAAGCAGTACCATTCTGTGCTTTTCCCACATGGAATAAACGTTCCACTTCATTACCATCTTCTTTGTGTTAGATGAGTCAGCAGAGGTTGGAAAGTGGAAGAGTTAATTTTCTGTGAAACATGTGCTCCAATTCAACTATTATTGATGATTGCAGTTGTGGAAGAGGGTGGAAATGTCTCATTCAAAGTGAGGGCAATTCTTCTTCACACTGATTGGCTATAGTGCATACCTAAGAAAAAAAGGACCATTCAGCATTTTTTTAGAAGGCTTGTGCTATGCCCAATAAGCATGGGACGCTTTTGCCTGGCGACACAAAATATTGGGAAAAAGCTGTGCCATGAGCCCTGCAAAGGGGATGAGAAAGCCTATGTGAGGCTACTTTCCCTGGAACTCAGAACAGTTTTGTTTTGAGAGCGTCCCACCTGCTCACACTCAGCAGAGTTTCCCAAACTTGGACCTCCAGTTGTTGTTGGACTATAACTCCCACCATCCCTAGCTAGCAGGACCAGTGGTCAGAGATAATGGGAATTGTAGCCCCCTCCAAATCACTGGGGACCCATGTTTGGGAAACACTGGGTTAGAGCCTTCACAGAGCAATTTTGGGTTGTGGGTTGACAGGGCTGGAAAGGAATGTTTCTCTCTCAACCTGTTTGGCACTTGGTTGGGTTTTTTCACCTTTCCCTCAATGAAATTATGGCCTTCCTTTGTTAGGTGAAGAACGTTGTTTGTATGAGGGTGGAAATGGCATTGGGCAGGATCAAGATAGTATAGCCCCCCCCCCCAATAAGGGACCTGAGGGAAGGATTGACCACAGCAACCTCAAGCTTGAGGTATCTGCCTGGTAGGAATCTGCACCCTGGTCACTCAATGAGACCTTGCTTGCTTGGCTTGTACCATGGCAAGGTTCAACACTGGCCGACTCCAATGGAACAGGCTTGGCGTGGTCCAAACTTGGTGGATCCAATGCCATTGCAACTCTTACCCTGCCTGTTGCTGTCAGTAGAGATCTTATCGCATCTCCGTTGTACAGTCTTCTTATTTTGCTGCTCTCATTGGTCACATAATGTACTTGCATGGGCAGTTACTGCATTAATGCAGCTGTTGGAATGAGCAGTAAACAGGAGCAAAGTGATATGAAATGACTGCAGCAAGGTGGGATGAAAGAAGTAAATCATCTTTTGGATACTTCATCCTGCCTGCTTTTTTTCAAATCAAAAATTTGACTCTCACAAACACAATATTCTGCATGAACACCCTAATGAAATAGGCTGAAATTCATGTACAGCTATAATCAGAGCTCCCAGTTGTTCTGGGTTCAAATCTTCATCAATCAAATCAAGACAAACTTACATTTTGAAAATAATTCCATTCCTTCCTTGTATGGGAGGGGCACACATTTGCTGCTCCCTCCTCCCCTGCAAGATGTTGAGAGATGGACTCTCCTGCAGGCGTAATGTGGGCAACCACATGGGGCATTTGCCCTATAGGGGAGAAGTGGAGAGATGGCTATTTAAGCTCACTCCACACCACACACATCTTCCTCCCATTAAGCCTCCCTCCCTCCCACCCCCTTTCTAGTGTGGGCTCTGCTGGTTACCTTCTTTGAGGGGACTGAGTAGGAATTTTGACCCTAATTGGCCTGTATCACATCTTTGCCACCTACTTCAACCTGTTGTGCCTTGTCTGTAGGACAGGAGTGGTTTTTTGTTTGAGTTTGGCTAATTGGCATTTGGTCTGGGTGGGTGAATGGATCTGCCTAATAGCCAAGCCAGAGTGGTGTTGGGGTGAATATTGGCCAATGGGGTTCAGCTGAAACCCTCCCATCAATTCACCTCATTGGTTCTGGTTAATTTGGTTGAATTATTCTGATTGCAGTTTCCTTTTTAGTTATATTTTAATAAATATAACCAGTTACCCATCTTTCTGGTCTCAAGTCCTCTTGGGTGTGTTGGCAAAGAGATATTGTGGCTGAACTCCCTGTTTGGTTTACAAAGGAGGTTACGCCAGTCCAAAATTTGTTTTTTTAAAAAAGTAAGTCTGTACCAGGAGATGGTGCATCACTTTCCCCATCAACAACAAAGTTTCTTATAATAGCTCCCCATATTCACATCTTTCCAGCAGATAGCTAGTGCAAGCTGTGAAACACGCACAGAGACACACATGCAAACACAAACCTGTGAGCTAGAGAAGGGAGGAGGGGAAAGAGCATGCTTTCATACCCACCAGGAAATGAGACTTCATTTTCACATTGACAAGGGGAAAGACTGCTTTAATTTTGCTTCCTCCCACCTACCTTCCTTCCTTCCTTCCTTCCTTCCTTCCTTCCTTCCTTCCTTCCTTCCTTCCTTCCTTCCTTCCTTCCTTCCTTCTTTCTTTCTTTCTTTCTTTCTTTCTTTCTTTCTTTCTTTCTTTTTCTTTCTCCCTCTCTCTTCCCTGCCCCATTTTCCCCATTTTGATTTTGCTTCCTTTCTTTCTGACACAGCTTGTTTCCTCATTATTTGAAATGTAAGTCCTCTTCATTCCACAGTTTGTGCACTCCAGACCCAAGAAATCAGAAATCAAAGCACAAAGTTGCTGCCTAAGAGTAATGCCAGCGAATTATCAAGCACCCTTAAAATGGGAGTGGATGTAGGCTGCATGTATACACAGACACAATCATACACACATTGTCTGCCTAGAGTCATCTAGTTCCTATCTCTAGATGAAGGATTATTATTGTGAAGAGAGTTTGAATCTTTAACGTCAAGGGCAGGGAAACATTTTTCAGCCATTTGGAAAGCCTTCCAGGAGGCAAGCATGACAGACCAATGGGGACAACTCTGAACTTGGTACAACAGGCTATACTGTATTTCAGCTGCAGAAAAGTCTGAGGTTTCAACCCTCTTCCATCCAGGCCAGCAATGCAAGACGAAAGCAGTGGGCAGGTCAAGTGAAGATGTGGGGCAGGTCAAGTGAAGAGTGTAGTCTGGGGAGGGGACATGGCTCAGGGGGATTCCTGAGGAACGGATACAGAGGCCTGTAGGGCTGCATTCTGTTCCTGAGCCTGCGGTTTCCCACCCCAGATTTACATTCATAGTTATGTGTGTGCTAAAAAGCAGCGAAAAGGTAATCAAGTCTTTATATCAGGGTCAGGCATTATACCGCTTTAAAGCAAGCAGAGTTGCAGCCTCCTCTGATTTTGGTGCTCTTTTACTAGTGGTAATGCAGTCATTCCATATCATCTGGGTCATCTCACCCTACAATGCATTTTCCCTCAGAGTGAGGCATGGTGGTTGAGGAGGCCTCTGAGAGTGCCCACACTTGCTTTGCAGTGGTGACAAATACCGTTAGGCATTTCAGTTTACCATTGTGAAACTTTGAACAGTATTTGCTGCAGCAACAGCAAACACACCCTATGAAGTTTCTCAGCAGAAAAATCTGAAGCTTTTAGACAGGCAGCCTATGGGCCACATTATTCACAATGCTTCCTCAGATTGAGGCACAGCTGAGCACCAGACAAGCAAGCTGGCTGGGGCTGATGGAGCATTACTCCAACAACATCTGGAGGGACCAAGGTTCCCCCTGCTTGAAACACTTCTGATCTTTCCGCTCATGAGAAGTTCTGACAATTGCCTTGGGAGCATGGGAGCTCTGACCAGCAATGTACCAGTGGTTGCCAGTGCCTGGGGCATGTGCATGTATGCTGGGCAGGGTGTGTGTGTGTGTCTGCCTGCCTGCGCAGGGGGGAGCCCAGCTGACCAATGGACGTGGCCCTTGGCAGGCAGAGAGGAGCACCAGGCTGCGCTGGGGGTGCCTGGGTGTGTGTGCCTGGTTCGCACCCCCTCAAAAACCATGCACCCAGAGCCATCATCCACCAGACACTCCCCAAACTATGCCCCTGGCTGTGACAGAGTCATATTATTAAATGGTAGGGAACAGAACATTCCAACTTACTATTTAGATGTAATGGCAGAAGGGAACTATACAAGGTGCAAACTTAAACATGGCCATGGGAAAGAATAAGCCTATTTTTTTTCTAGATTCGGTGACATAATGGTCCTGTGATTGGGCAAGTGAAATGACGGTCAATGGAGAGTATACTCTTATTCTTAATGTGCCACTTAGTGCCAAAGTAGGCTCCTAAGTGGTTTACGTGTATAAAATCCAGTGACACAAGCACTGAAATCCATAATTAAAATACAAAACAAAAGAAATCCCATTATAAACATACATAATTAAATTACACAAAAAAATAACCTACTTGCAACACACAGATTTAGTAAAACAGGTTAAGAGATCAAAGGAATACTGCTGTAAACAAGTGTGTTTTCAAGATTTTTTTTTAAAAAACACAATTTTTTAAAAGCTGGTGGAATGCCAATGTAGATGGGGCCTTTTGCACTTCAGCAGGGCATGCAATCTGTAATGCTGGTGTCACCAGTGAAAAAGCCCACCTCCATGTTACCACAAGCTGATAAACACCAGGCTGATGTGAGACAAATTAGATTCCATGTGTTAATACCAGGAAATGGTGAGGATGTTTGTCTTTCGGGTAACCTGGTCCAGTGTTGCTTAGGGCTATCTATGCAAATGCAGATTCCTTAGCAGTGCAGTGGCAAGATATGTGCCCAATAAGGGGTACTACTAGGCTGCAGCATTGTGCATCAGCTGCAGCCTCTGGACCAGCTGGAATTACAACCCCTTGGGAAGAGCAGCAGCAACTCTTTGTTAGGGGGTAGCTGTCAGAATTACATATATTCTTCTATGAGCTTACTTGTGGTGTGCTTGGTCCTGTGTCTTGGGAATGGGAATGAATGAAGAATAGAATAGAATAGAATAGAATAGAATAGAATAGAATAGAATAGAATAGAATAGGATAGGATAGGATAGGATAGGATAGGATAGGATAGGATAGGATAGGATAGGATAGAATAGAATAGAATAGAATAGAATAGAATAGAATAGAATAGAATACATAGCTAAGAAGGCTTCCCTGTGGCCATAAGCTAATAATAGAAGATTTGGAAAATAATTTTAATTTGAAAAGAAGAGAGGAAGAGGAACAAAGGCTTCACCCTTGGAGTCTTCCAGATAATTAGAGCAACAGAGAAGCGTGCCTGCATGGGTCCCTCCTTTAGAGCATAGTAATTGATACAGCTGTGGGTGGAATATTCACGTTCACAAAACTCTCTGAAGTAGCCCAGGCCTTAAAAGGCTGTCATGCAAAGAAATCTCAAGAAGTAAGACAGGACTTTGTTTAGAGCTGCATCTTAAAAGTCCGGTCCTAGGCAGCCATGATGAATTTCAATTCATAGAATTAGATTGGGAATTTTAAGACAGGGTCTTCTTCTATTCAGCTATGCTGGGTACAAGTGTGTGGGTTGGAGGGAGACAGCACTTCCACTCTGCAGGCTTGCATGGCGAAGCAAATTAGCACTGGGAACTATAAGGAGCTTCACAAATCCACTTTGCTCTTTGCCAGTCTCTTCATTCTCATTTCCTGCTGTTTGGTTATTGCTAGCAGATTGTTGTTTGTTTTGTTTTTACCTACACTACTCATGGAGGACTGAGAAATTGCACCCCCCCATCAGGTCCAGGTGTCGTATGGCAACTTGTTTTTCATAGCCAGCAGCTCCTCCTCTTCCTGCTGATGCTTCTGCTGCCACTGGCAGCCTGGCAGCAGCAACTTTGGGGCAGCAACTTTGGGGCAGGGGCTCAGCCCCATCAACTACATTGGGGGGGGGGACTGAAGTCACCTCAGCTCCTAGGAGCCGTCCCCCAACTGACGTGCACACGGACACAGGGGCACTTGCCAGCCGCCCAATCTGCTGCTGAGAGAAGTGTTTGCTCTTTTTACGAAGGAGGCAGACAGAGAGAACAGTTCCAGGAGGCACTGCTTGGCAGTGATGTGGGCGGGCGGCTCCTTTCCCTTTTCTCTGCATTTCCCTCCTCCTTCTTGAAAGGGGTGTTTCTGGTGTGGCAGCAACTCCCCCAAGCCTAGTTGTTGCTGTCTTTCCCTACCGATGGCTTGCACAGCGCTCAGGGCTGGGTTTAAGTTTGATGAGGCCCTAAGCTACTGAAGGTGATGGGGCCCTTTATATGTCCAGCTGTCCTTTATCAACAACAAATTCTCACTGTCTTTTGTGTTGAATATATGCTCTATGGTAATTTATGGACCTAATAGGTATCTAAAGCCATTTGCACATAACAAAATATGTATTTTATCAAAGTAATTGTTGAACTGAAATACAATTAAGAGGAAGGTTATCTTATATTTTGGAAATGTACATCCACTTGTTTTTTTCCTTTAATTTTTTTGGGCCCCCCAAGAGAGTGGGGCCCTAAGCTATAGCTTTTTTTAGCTTATAGGTAAGTCCAGCACTGACAGCGCTTCATGGCCTCGCTCAGCTTACCTGGCAGCGGGGTAGGGGATAGGGTGTGCATCCTGCCCCTGTCTGGCTGCCGAGTGCTCATCCAGCAGCGGGGGAGGGGGGACTGGCGCACAGAAGGTGATTTTCACCCTTCGCATGCCCCACTCCCACCTGGCATGCAAGCGCTTACGCAGCGATGGGAGGTGGTGGCCCCAACAATATTGGGGGGGGGGGTCTCAGCCCCCTGCACCAAAATTTTGAGGGGGCTAAAGCCCCTTCTTCCCCCTATAACCAGCACCCCTGCTTCTGAGTAAACACAAATAAACATTGATAGGATCAAGCCATACGTCTTTGTACGGACATGTGAAAGTGACGAGCTCATTGTTGTCCTGTGCTGAGCTCAGTGGAGGGAGAAGTCAGGCAACCAGGGGCGTATTTGCCTGAAGGCAGAGTCCATGTGCAAAGTTCAGTCCAGTTCTAAGGTCAGGAGTATCTCAGTTACAGGTAGGTAGCCGTGTTGGTCTGCCATAGTCGAAACAAAATTAAAAAATCCCTTCCAGTAGCACCTTGTTGTTGTTTAGCCGTTTAGTCGTGTCCGACTCTTCATGACCCCATGGACCAGAGCACGCCAGGCACTCCTGTCTTCCACTGCCTCCCACAGTCTGGTCAGTTTGATCCTTCATGGATCATTGCCCCCCTTCACTTCATGGATCACTGCCTTGCCGTGGCGAAGGAGCTTGAATAACTCAGAGAAGCTATGAACTATGCCGTGCAGGGCACCCAAGATGAACAGGTCATAGTGGAGAGTTTTGACCAAATGTGATCCACCTGGAGGAGGAACCGGCAAGACACTCCAGTATCCCTGCCAAGAAAACTCCATGGACAAAGACAACAGGCATATAAAAGTAGCACCTTAGAGACCAACTAAGTTTGTTATTGGTATGAGCTTTCGTGTGCATGCACACTTCAGATTCTATGTGAACTGAGATACTTCTGACCTTAGAACTGTGGGTCAAGAAAGCTGAGTGTCCAAGTTCATGAGAAAGAAGAAGGAGCGAGGTCTGGCCAGGAACAACAAATGTTGTTTCCAGCAGCTGGCTGAGTCTGGAAACCCTGCTTAAGAAAGCTGGAGCTAGCTGGTTCACATCAGGAGCAAGAAGGCTGATCAACAAAAGGTGGAGTCAATCTGGCTTCTACTCCTTCAGGCTGCTGCTCAGCAAGTGAAGCCATTCCTGGCCCATGACACTCATATCTCCTGGAAGCTTAAGAAAAAGTATTTAAAATTTTCCTGGATCCCACCCTTTTGGGCTTCACAGTGGGAATGTAGTCCATTCTGCAGAATAGCAGAGGGAAAAGGTGACGATGGAAGAAGTTTTCCATCAGCCTGCATTGTCCATGGACCACCTGACACCATCCCTCCGATTCCAGCCATAGCCAGCCACTCTGCATGGGATGGAGCAGGGGAAAGTGGCATTTCCTTTAACCTGTTTAGCCTGAGGAATTTAATATTTACAAAACTCAGATGTGAGATGACCTGATTCACACCTCTCAGCTTCATGTGCAGACTGGAAGTTAGCTGTCCTTCAGATTTCACACTTCTCTCAATATTGTGATGCATTTCTTGTCTGTTAAAACATATCAAAATATTCACTTAAAACATGTCTTGAAAGGAAAAAACATTTGCACATATATTTAGATAAGTTTTTTTAAAAATGCAAATCAATGAGAAATGGAATGGGATTGTGTATAACAAGAGACAAAAATTATAAATTTATTTAAAATCTTTGTCATTTCAGCCACTGGCTTGGCTCTACTTTTATTATCAGATGTGTTCACCAAGCAATGGCATATTTATCATTGATACATAATTCACTTCTTTTACATCAGAAGGAGGAAGAATCTCTGCCCTGTGAGCCTAATTATGGCCTGGGCCTCCCTATTTGTTCCATCAGGCTGCTTTTGCTAAGCCATGTACCCCAGCCCTAGACCTGACATCATATATGATGCTATGCTTGGTGGAAAGGGCCTTGCAGGCACCCATTCATGGTGCTTTGCAAGTTCTGGCAATCAGCTGATCACCGTGGCTTGCACAGTGGCTGTCTTTCTCCATAAAGTTTTAATTCAAACTATGAAAACAGGCCACCTGATGTCATTATGACATCAGGTGATTGACGAGTGAACATCCACATCCACCTGTCAAACAGGGGAAGGGGGTGGTGGAGATCCAGTCTGCCAGTCGCATCCAGTTCCCCACTGGATACTTAATTTTTTGTCCTTGCTGAAGATGTTACTTTCTGCTCTTGGTGTATGCAGTCTATTTTTTAAAAATGTAAATGTACACATTTATGCTGTTATTTTTTGGGTGGTTTTTTTTTTAAAGTTAGAAATTTCTTATAAGAATTTTATTCTTATAAGAAAACAATTAGAAAAACAACAAATAAAATGAATGCATGATGACACAGAAATATTACCCCAGCCTCATTGTATTGTACCTTAATTTTGTTAGCAATACCTTGAGATTCTATGCTGGAAAAGAGAAAGTGGGAAATTGCAAAGGACTGAAGAAATGTGGCCACTTCTGGGCAGCATATTTAAAGCAGGACATAGAAAAACTGTGCACATCTGGATGAGGGGAACCAGAGATGATGAGAAGTTTATGCACAGGCCTTATTAAAGCAATAGCACTGACACGGAGAACTCAAAATCAAATGTCAAAGCACAGTCATAGGAAACACCACATTACTAATATAGACTCACCCACCCCTGCATGTCCCTGGAACAAAACCACCACCCCTTCCTTTAGCCCCCTTCCTGCTGCTGAGTTACACAGGCTTTCCCACTCTCTGCCCAAAGGTGGGTTTTGGTAAAGGGTTTTGCATATGCTTTGCATAGCCAGAGTATTTTAGGTGCGGGGAATTGTAGCTCTGTTAGCAGTGGTGAACTTAGGTCCGCCACACCCTTGAGCTGCCTTCCCAATGCCTTCCTTTAATGTAAGGAGGTGCCCAGCTTCAGGAAGGAGGCGTCAGGGTTCTGGCAGGGCCCTAGAGGCCTTCCACCTCCTTCCCAAAGCTGGGAAAGTGCAAACTAAGCTTGGGGAAGGAGGTGGGAAAATTCTGGGACCCTGTCAGAGCCCCATGCCTCATTCCCAAAGCCCAGCGCCTCGCTTACTGGGCTTTGAGGGAGCATCCCCTCGGTTCAGCACCCAGTGCTTAAGCACTGGTTGCACAGCTCTAAATCTGCCCCTGCTCTTAGGGGCAAACTACAGTCCTCAGGATTATTTGCAGGAAGTCATGTGCTTTAAATGCAAGGAGTGGATGTGACCTATGGCTCCATGATCTTGTGGTTCTAAGAGGAACCTGAAACCTGCTGGAGTTTTCAAATAAAAACAATTTGCTTTAATGCAAGGTGACTGCTCTGTAAACAGTTGAGAAACATATTGTAAACAGAATCTTAGCATAAGGTACATTTGTTGCAGTTAAGTTGTTGTTTTTTACTTTAAAATGATTAAATTAAATATGCAGATTAAGTAAACAGGGGCTCATTTCTAGTGTATATCTACCAATATGGTAACTTTTATTAACACTCAAAGAAAAAATCATCTCCGGGTTGCACCTCAGGGGGTGGAGTTGACATTCATATGTAGAATGTAAGGGTGTTAATTGGTTTGACTTGGTTTTTTCAGTGAGGTGTGTGTGTGTGTATCACTCCATATGCTAATTAAAAACACGTCTTTGCCTATTAGTCTCTGGAGAATAGATTTGTTTTTTCTTTTCACTCTCCCCACCCCCACCCCTCTTTCAACCGAAAGAATAGCTTTTCAATGGCATGAAATGTTTCTAACTCCAAAGGAAATCTCCTAGGAAACATTTCCCCCCTCTGAAAGAAAAGGAGTGATTTGTTGTTGTTGATAAAAGAAATGCATTACTTATTATTTGTAAAAAGGTAAGTGTACTATTTTTTCTTGACTATAAACTGAGCCTCATATAATCAAATTAATATAGCTGCTATTATTACTATTAAACGTGGATAATTAAATAGAAAAAAGGTAAAGGTAAAGGAGCCCTGACAGTTAAGTCCGGTCGTGGACGACTCTGGGATTGCAGCGCTCATCTCGCTTTATAGGCCGAGGGAACCGGCGTTTGTCCGCAGACAATTTTTCCGGGTCATGTGGCCAGCATGACTAAGCCGCTTCTGGCGAAATCAGAGCAGCAGCACCGGAGCGGTACCTATTTATCTACTTTGACGTGCTTTCGAACTGCTAGGTTGGCAGGAGCTGGGACCGAGCAACGGGAGCTCACCCTGTCACAGGGATTCGAACTGCTGACCTTCTGATCAGCAAGCCCAAGAGGCTCAGTGGTTTAGACCACAGCGCCAACCGCGTCCCTAATTAAATAGAAACATAATGACATATCTGTTATTTATTTATTTGAAAAAGAAAGAGCATGGAAGGAAGGAATCCTTGGAAGTTTTTGATGGCCATGAATATTTGGCACCCCAGCTGATGCTACATTGCAGATGCAATATATCCCCAAAAAAAAAAAAAAAAAAAGGATAGAAAATGAGCATAACTCTCACAACTATAGGGCAAATTATAGGGGGGAATTCTGTTGTTCTCAGGTCCTGCTTGTGAGGTTTCCATGGGCATCTGGTTGGCCACTGTGAAAACATGATGCTAGACAGTGTCCTAGTTCCTTTGACTAGAAGGGCTACTGGCCTGATCCAGTAAGCTGTGCTTCTGTTCTTAAATGTGCCATAGCCTTATGGTTTGCCTAACAGCTTAATGGTGTGTATGAAAAACCATGGGATTGAATTAATGTGGACTATGTTCCTGCTGATTCAGATGTACACATAACTATGGGGGAACCTGATATAATTTGAACTCTTGTCTTGATTCACTGTTCTTTACAGAGAACTGTAGCATTCTTGTATGCGGTGGCTCGTTTGCTTTATTTGTTCACTCAAAGTATCCTCCCATTCACAGAACTAGAAAAGTAGATGTCTGACAGATGAGCAACCCAAGGCAATACTTAGGATGGGAGGGGTTCCCCCACACTTGTCACTAAGCCTTGTAGGGTTGCCATATTTTGAAAAGCAAAAAAGAGGACCCATTTGCCGACTTCCACTTTTAACTATGGATATCTATGACGACTCTCATTTCACATACCCATGAAAAAGCGGACAAGTCCTGGAAAAAGAGGACACATGGCAACCCTACAAGAAAGGCTTTGGCTGAGGAAAGAAGAAGAAGAGTTTGGATTTGATATCCCACCTTTCACTCCTTTTAAGGAGGCTAACAATCTCCTTTCCCTTCCTCCCCCACAACAAACACTCTGTGAGGTGAGTGGGGCTGAGAGACTTCAAAGAAGTGTGACTAGCCCAAGGTCACCCAGCAGCTGCATGTGGAGGAGCGGAGACGTGAACCCAGTTCCCCAGATTACGAGACTACCACTCTTAACCACTACACCACACTGGCTCACCGAAGCTCCTTTGGGGTTTTACTGGATTCCACACTGTGTGTGTGTGTGTGGTGATTCAGGTGAGCTTTCCTCAATACCAAAAGGTGTGGCCAGTTGGGACAGAGGCAGTTAGCTTCTGGCTTGAGCTGTGCCAAGCTCATCCTTACCAAGGCAGTTAGGAGGAGGTTGTGATATAGTACTTGCCTTTGTGTTGCAAATTTCCTTCCTTAATGTTAATCAACCTTTGACCCTATTTTACTCCATATGTTTTATCCCATATTGTTAACTCATGCCAGACATTTTGAAACCATTATGCTGGTCCTTCCCAGTCTGGCTTCCAATTCTTATTCAGACTCAGTTCAAAGTTCTATTTGTAACATGTAAGGCTTTTCATGGGCTGGGAATAAAGATACTGTATATCGTATATATCCTTTTATCTACCTGGGCTTTACGACAGGAGTGGGGAACAGGATCTGGCAGGTAGTCCAGATCTTGAGTTGCCCAGGCTTCACAAGCCACTTGGACAGATGTCATAATGACATCAGGTCACTCAGTGTCAGACTGCACTTCCAATCCTTTCTTTCTTTTCAGGTGTGGCTTAAATTTTTCATGCCTGAAAAGAAACTTTTGTTTCCTTTGCAGCCAGCCTCATGTGCTTTTTAAAAAGTTTCTTTGCACCCCTGGCTGGTATTGAAGCAGGGCATGCAAAGGAAGCCGCCCCACATCCTGAGTTCAAGTTGGGGTGGAAATGAAGGTTGGTACTTTTTAAATTTTGGGCACCCCTTTCCTGGTGCTGTGCAGGGTGACAGACAAAGGCACCAAATTCAATAAAGCACTGACTTTCTTTGATGCAGAGGGAAAATCCAGAGCGCAGACAGAGTGCACCCTAATTCATTTTCATTTTGGGTTTTTTTTGTGGCTTGAAATTCCACATCCCAACATTCCTGCAGCTGATATCAGGTCCTTTACAGATGGATGTGGTTTGCCCAAAATGGCAACATTTGAGTCTGCCAGCTGGAAAATCACCACCACTACCTTAAGGTCATCTACAGCAGGCTTCCTCAACCTCAGCCCTCCAGATGTTTTTGGCCTACAACTCCCATGATCCCTAGCTAGCAGGACCAGTGGTGAGGGATGATGGGAATTGTAGTCTCAAAACATCTGGAGGGCCGAGGTTGAGGGAGCCTGATCTACAGTGACACTTCTCTGAGTTCCACCTTATTCTGAAGCACAGATGGTGGCAATGAGAGAGGCAACCTTCTTAGTGGTGGCCCCTTTTTGTGGATTATTTTCCTTAAGGAGAATCACCTGGTACCTACTTTAATGTGTTCTAGTGCCACAGCATAGGGCCACATAAAGAGACTTGGAGGGCCACATTCACCCCCCCCAGGCCTGAGGTTTCTACCCCTGACCTTAATAAAAATAGCTAAAATTTAAAAGCAACTCATAAATATAATAAACAAATAAATAAATAAATGTGCTTTACCTCTTTCTTCTGGGTGTGGGTGGAAAAAGGATATCAGAACTGTGACCTAGCTAGACAGGCATCTTTGCTCTTTCTCTGTAAGCCCTCCCCTCCCTATTTTCAGTGGAAGGAAACCAGCCAGTAGAAGTAAACATTAGATGACAGGCAAAACTAAGACCTCTGTGGCTCTTTTCCCGCAGATAGCCAATGTGACTTGTCACTTCCTATTACAATGGAAGGGTCTTGAATCAAACTCAACGTGAGACTGCCATCTAACTTTCATAGATACAGTGTGTGTTTTGATTAGACTGTCCATATGTTCAGTTGGAACACGAAATGGCACACTAACATATCTGGCTAATGGCAGAGTTGGTGCCATGTTGGGCCAGAGGGAGCTGTCTTGTAATTTCAGCAGCCTCTGACCCTTCCCCTCAGGAACAAGACAGATGCCCATATCCTGCTCATCGTTCATGTAATGTAGGAGATAACCCAGAAAGGCATGGCTTCTGCAGATATGGTGTCTGCCCGAGCTTTGTCTCATTAATAAACATGACCATTTGCATTGGAGGGGGAAAGAGGGAGTGAAGTCAAGCCAAGGCAACATCTTGTGTCTGTGGAAGCCAGCACTTCATGGGGGACAATATAAACAAAACACTAGCCAAGGTAGCAAATTGGACACACACAAACACATAATATAAATACACTGAAATAAGAATATGGCGGGGGGGGGGGTGTCTAGAGCTACAGATTCTCTCCCCCTCCCCTTTCTTACTATACGGCCATACATATAAGGCTGTTTGAGAATGTAAAGGCAATTTTTGACAAACAGCATAGGCAGCCATTGACCTTCTTTCCCTCAAATAATTCTGGGAACTGTAGTTTGTTGAGGGTGGGGAGTCCCTCTTGACAGGTGGGCAGGGACTTAAAGGTGACCAGTTTTTGTTTACACGGATAATGACAGTGTATACACCACAGATGATGAGAGCCCAGAGTAGCGTACACACCACAGAGTGCTGACTTTGACCTTTAAAGCCTTTTATGGCTCAGGACCCCAGTAACGTCTGTAACATAGGGATCTATCCAGACCCTTAGACCTTCATCTGGGATCCTTTTCCAGGTCCTTCCTTTGAGAGATGTTCAGATGTTCTACTGACAGTGGGTCATCAAAGCTGCTTATGTTGTCATTTGGGAGCGGGGTTGTTGTTTATATGTGTTGTATGAAAGTGTCAGTGTTTTATATGATTTTTTTCTCTCTTTTTTATTGGCTAATAAGTTTATGTTTTAAAATGTAAGCCACTTTGAGACCCTTTAGGTACCAAGTGAGTACATGTAAAGCACATTTTAAAGCACTTGGCTTCCTCCAAAGAATCCTGCCCTTCCCAGAGTTACAACTCACAGCACCCTTATCAAATTAGAGTTCCCAGGATTCCTGGGGGAGGCCATGTGCTTGAAATGTATGGTGTGCATGCAGCCTCATTATATTGCTCTCTTTTTCAGCCTAATTATATTGTAATCCTTTCCATCCTATTTGCTTGGCTGTGACAAAACAACCTGTTTCAGGGACATCCAACTCCCAATAATCTGCGATCTACTCACAGGATTAAAAAACCGGTAGTGATCTACTCACTGTCGTAAAAAGACTGGCAGTGATCTACCCAAAGTTGTAGAGCTTTTTTTAGGAAGCCAAAGTTGGGGGGGGGGTGTTTCTTTTTTGCTTTTTTTTTTGTAAGGAGATCACTGAGGGGCCAGAGATCAACCAGGATCTACCAGAAACACCCTGTGATCTACCAGTAGATTGCATACTGCAATGCCTGTTGAACCTGCCTGACCTGTTTGTTAGGTTGTTCTGGAATAACCATAAAGCTAGGCATGTGACAGGAGAGCCATGCCAAATTTGGGACCCTAAAATAGCACCATCCCCCTTCTATTGTGGAGGGACTAGCTGCTCAGTTTCAGGTGCATGCCATTGACAGGCCCTTCAGATCTCACTCTGATTGTAAAACAGAATAAAATGTAGAACCATGAAACTCTTGAGTGTCTCTAAAGGTATATTCACTTGCAATCAAAGTATCTCTCTCACAAACCCCCTGCATTCTTTAGATCAAGGTGAATTAAGGCGCAAGTGTTGTCTCTGTTCTTCCTTTCCGACCTTCTTTTGATTTACATCTGAAGAATGAAGTGCTCCGTTCATAACAATAAAACCAGAAAGTAAAGTTTCTGTCTCACTTCCCACATTTTCTACCAGGCACACTTATTTCCTTGCCAGATATATCAAAGGGAGTGGATGGTGAAGAAAAAGAGGGGAGAGAAACATGGAAATGTTCCCTGAGTGAGTTCCAGCTTTGAGAAGAGTGATTTAATTAATCTCTCTTCACCACCAGTAAAATAACACAGGTCTAATTGGAAGCTCAGAAGCATCCATTGTCCGAGTGATCAGGCTGTCCTTGGAGGTAAAAAAAAAAAAAAAAGTGGTGGTGGGAGAGAAAACAAGGCATTGAAGTATGTGGCTTTATTAGGAGCTCTGCCTTATTGTCTGCTGTTTGAAGTGGTGGAAAATTGACTATGAAGACATAAAAAGAAAATTAAGACACATAACAACTTTGTTCAGCTTGCATGTAAAGGCCTGTGTTAAACACACTTATGCAAACAGATGGAGAATTAGGATAGTGAAAACCACATGCAAATACACACCAATAATACAGCCTTGTAACTAGGATGGAAAAGAAAATACCACCAGCTCTTTCCAAGGACTTAGTCCTAGCTCACACGACCCAGGTGTCATTGCAATCCATATAAAAATGCCCATCTTATCCCATTTACATAGTGTTCTCATTTATTGTGCCTGGGAGGAGAGATGTCAGAATTCCACTGAAAGTGGAAATGTGAGCAGAAATGGTCAATGTTTGCTTATTAATCTCATGCCCCAAATAGAAATCAGTCCAGCAAACCCATATTCACTGTTCTTGTTGCTCTTGGTTTGCACACAATAAGTAATCGGTTATCTCCCCCTCCCCTGTATTTGCATTGTCTTTCCTTTGCAATGAGATGAATGGAAAATAATAACATTAAAGGTAAAGGGACCCCTGACCATTAGGTCCAGTTGTGACCGACTCTGGGGTTGTGGCACTCATCTCACTTTATTGGCCGAGGGAACCGGCGTACAGCTTCCGGGTCATGTGGCCAGCATGACTAAGCCACTTCTGGTGAACCAGAGCAGTGCACAGAAATGCCGTTTACCTTCCCGCCGGAGTGGTACCGATTTATCTACTTGCACTTTGATGTGCTTTCGAACTGCTAGGTTGGCAGGAGCAGGGACCGAGCAACTGGAGCTCACCCCGTCACGGGGATTCGAACCGCCGACCTTCTGATCGGCAAGTCCTAGGCTCTGTGGTTTAACCCACAGCACCACCCGCGTCCCTAGAATAACATTACGGCAATGTAATTTATGTAATTAGGACACGGGTGGCACTGTGGGTTAAACCACAGAGCCTAGGGCTTGCTGATCAGAAGGTCAACGGTTTGAATCCCTGCGACGGGGTGAGCTCCTGTTTGGACCCAGCTCCTGCCAACCTAGCAGTTCGAAAGCACACAGTTCAAGTAGATAAATAGGTACCGCTCCTGCGGGAAGTTAAATGGTATTTTCGTGCGCTGCTCTGGTTCGCCAGAAGCGGCTTAGTCATGCTGGCCACATGACCCGGAAGCTGTACGCCGGCTCCCTCAGCCAGTAAAGCGAGATGAGCACCACAACCCCAGAGTTGTCCACAACTGGACCTAATGCTCAGGGGTCCCTTTACCTTTACCTTTAATTTATGTCATTAAGTAATAATTACGTAAGTTATGCAGTTTTGCCACAATGGACAGTGTGACAAATAACATGGCAGAACAGGAACTCCAGTGGAATGGAAGCAGTGCTGCATGTGACGAATACAGGGTGGAATGGAAATCAGTGCCTTGTGACATCCTTACCTGCAGCTAATTGCAAGGCAGTCCTGGGTAGAGATGGACTCCTTCAATCTCACCTTGGATCATCTCAGAAACCATCAGAGTTCTCCTGGAAAAAAAGTATGTGAAATAACTTGAATCAGTTCTGTGAGTCAATCTGCGAATCGATCACCGCCCCACATCATCATCATCCTTGACAGACAACTAATTTTAGCTCTGTCCCCAGCCTCCTCCCTGCTAAGACCTACAAGAGCAAAACTGAAACTAAGGAGGAAGCTGCTCTTTCTACTTCAAGGGCTGCTTCATACCACGAACCCCAAACCTCAAAACTGTGAGCTGCCAATGCCCTAGGTTTCTGTCTCTCGGGTTAAGTCCCCCCGCCCCTCTTTCCTAGAGTGACACCAGTCCATTATTATGCATTAGAGTAACACAATGGTGTTCTGCTTTGACCTAAATTTACTGAGGACAAACAAAAGATGAGATCGCTGGAGCAGACCAGTGACCCACCTAATCCAGCATGCTGTTCACACTGTGGCCATTCAGATGCCTGTGGGGAAATCTTGAGCAGGAGCATTCTCCCCTCCTGTGGTTTACAGCAACTGGTAATGTAGTGTTCCTGGGGTAGCTCAAAAGTCAATAAAATCACTGCCAGGGGTTGAAACCAGTGCTTTCCCCCCCTAAAAAACTGTTTTGACTCAAGTAAATCACCATTTTATAGGTCAAATCCGGAAAAATAAATACAGTAAATGGAGAAAAATACAAAGATTCACAAAATGTTTAGGGGTAGCCTGCATTCCCCCAGAAAAAAAGCACTGGTTGAAACATAGAAAAAACTTCATTTTAAGCTTAAGCAAGAAAGAGACACAGAGAGTTTACACTCCAAGATTCTGTGCACCATGCAAAGATATGAAGCTCACATGAACACTGCATATCTTCAATCTGCATAAGCTACTTGGGGCATGATCAGCACATGTGGACATTTCATTGGTTACAGAAACATGCTCCCATCTTCATTAAACAATGCTATGGCAACAGGGAACTTTAAGCACTGTTGCAATTTTAACTTTGTCTGCTGTCCATATCCACTAGATGTGACTTTCCATTCTTGATTTACCACTGACTTTGAGTTCCTTTGAAGTTCCCTTGTATTCTTCAGAATACAAGCTGATTCTCACTGCAACGCACCAAATGATAAGGAAGTGAGGGGCCCAAAAATGGGTGCTATACATAGAAAATACAGTTTCCGTGCCCAGATTGCAGAGAGGAATGAAAAAATACCGTTTGAGCAATGAGGGAAGAAGGCAACCTATTTACCTTGCCCCTATTCACCTCATTATTCAGATGCCCCTCTTAGCAGCCGCTGGAAGGAAGTGGTGATTGTGGTCTGGGGCAACTGCAAAGGTGCAGGACGGACTTTCGCTATCAGCGCAGGCCAGGGGAAGACATCACCTCTACCAGCACACTAGGCTTCTAGGGCTCACCCATGATTGCAGCCAAATCAAAACATATTTAACCACACACTGATGGATACAATCCTAGTCACAGAAAACCCAGCATTTCATGAATAGGGAAACATTTCCTCTCACAGAAATCTCTGAAAATCAGCAAAATGGCAAGGAGGACTTCTCATTGATGCTGATGAAATGTTGACAAAATGACACACAAGCAACCTCTGAACTAAGGTCACCTCTGCCAAGGTCCCAAGCAGTGACCATATTCTCTTTCAAAGCCACCTGTTGCGGGACAATCTGATAAAGAACTTGGCCAGAATGATAGAGCTAGAAATAAACAACAACAACATAGCAAAACATTTGAAGTAAGGATGGAGAAAACAGTCAGTTTCTGTTCCTCTCTTGTTCCCCTATTTTCAAGTCTTCAGTTCAACCCATTGACACATCACTGTGCGATTGTTACTTTTTAAAATAAATAAATGGCTGCACCAAAATTCAAAATGCATATTTCAGTTTATTTACACATTTTATGTGCATCCCTGCTTAATAGCTTCTGCTGAAGAGTGGTATGTAAAATAAAACAAACAAACAAACAAACAAATAAATGGTATAATGCAAATTATGTAAGTCCTCATTAAAATGTGACCCAAACACATTTCTCCCCCATTCCCACCCAATGGGTGCTGTGAAAATTCTGTTTGTGCTGTTAAGGCTATGATGATCCACTAATCCAAGCATGCTATTGTTTGATGTTGCATCCATCCGTTGATGGATGCCCTTTTGTGACCTGGCCCATCACGTCCTCCTCATGAAGTGTTTAATAACCCTGGATGCAATAGCAAAATAATGAGGAGGGTATCTGAGAAATAAATAAATAAATTACTTCCCCCTCCCAAGTGAGCAGAATGAAGAGAGGATTATCAATAAATGATGCGAACACAGAGAAAAATCTGGTTTTAATGAGGTACTTTGTTTTCTGAAAGTACCTTGTTTTCTTCTCATTTCTTTGATTACAGTCACTTCTCTGTTCTTTGCCACTGCCCGCTTCAAGAACTACTTGAAACAGGTCACCGTGTGCAGCAATTGATTTCTGCTTTCAGTTCAGCCTAATTTTGCAGATGTTAAAGTCAATGTATAATGAAGTTGTGGTGATGACTACAATAAAGAATGATCCCTTCAGAAAGGGAAAATAAATTAGCTACCCATCAAAACAACAGTGACCTATAAAAGCTAAAAGAAAAAAAACCAAAACACATAGCTTCCCCATGAACCATGGGGTAACTGGCAGCAAGTCCCATTGGGGCACACAAGCCTATGGCAGATGCTAGCACATAGTTTGGCAGGCCAACAAGTCCAAAGTCCGGCCAGGTTCCTGCCTCTGTAGCCAACCCAGGGATCAGGACATCTGGAGGTCAATCCTGCACAATCACTGTCCCAAAGAACTTGCTGGAACATCCAAGCTGTGGTCCAACCAGCACTGGAAGTTCAGTAGACACAGCACCTCAGGTCTGCTTCCCTTTTATACCTTACATGCTGATTGCAGCATCTGGGCTTGATGAGGCATGTGATCCTCACCTGTTCTGAGCCTACTCCAGCAGAGGAATCATTAACCTCCTCCCAGAACTAGCAAAAGCCCCACCTGGCCAGCTAGTGAGCTAGGTTGTGGGTCCTTTCTTGCCTTAGCCTCCTAGAACTTCCAACTGCTCCTTAAGCCTCATAGCTCTGCTGTGTTTGGGGAGACAGGGACCCCTCTGGCTCTGCTGATGGGTCCTGCTGCTCTGGTTCCCACCCCCTTGCTATCCTCCGTCATTCTGTGAGCATTGTCTCCATCAACCTCTCCTTCTCCACCCCCAGCTTGCCCCACTGTGTCCCAGTCACAGTTACACTCCTTGCTGCAATCCTTTTCCTCCTCCCTGCAGTCCTGCCAGTTCACGGCACAGAAGAATAATGGCAACCATAGTTTGTTCAAGGTGCTGGGAACTGTAGCTCTGTGTGTACCTTATAATTGTAGTTTCTTCTTATAGGAGCCCAACTGAGTTATTTGAGAATGTGTCATCTGAGGAGACAGGAGGTCCTTGGGCAAAGGCAGATGGATATGCATGAAACCTGTTGCGGTTTGCTTCTTACTTCATGCTTCAGTTATTACTGCTTATATTTGGGCAACTGGACATATTAAATATAGCTTGTTCAGACTGTGGCAGGAATCCACCCAGCTGCGCTGCTCTGGGGGTCGCCTGCAGGGGGTCACCTGGCTCACCTGTTCAAAAATTGTGCACCAGGGGCCATGGCCTCCCTGCCCCCCCATGCTACGCCCCTGGTCCTCACCGGTTTGAGTCTCCTAAAGCTTTCGACAGGAAAATCTTCTATGAAATCACTGATAATATCAGCATCAGTTGCTTTTCCCACGAGCAAAACAGAAAAGTTTGCTGCAGGAGAGGATGACAGCACGTATATTCTAAGTTTTCACAAAACTGACTTGGAAACTATTTGAGTACAATTTCATCATGACATGTTGTTGGATATTGCAAGGGAGTGGAAAGAACTTGCAGCTCTTGAATCAGGATGTGGTTGATTTTCCAAGCTCCGAGCAAGGAAAGAAACATCTGTGTGTGCTACTACCAGAATTGACAAAGTTTATCTGGCCAGGCCTGTTTCCTCTTGTACATCAGAAAGGTCATTCTCATGCCTTTGCAGAATAAATACATTTGTAGGGTTAAGCGTGGGACAAGCATGCCTCAAACACAGAAATGGAAATCTCAGGAAATTGATCTTAATGTTGTAGCTAATGAGTTCGTTCAGAGTGTACTAATTAGAAGAAACACTTTCAGTGTGGAAAGAAGTGTAAGTGCAGGATTCTTTGTGCTGTTAACATCATAAGCCATGGGTCATACATAAATGAATAGAATCATAGAGCTGCACAGTTGGAAGGGACCCTGGGGATAATTTAGTCCAACCCCCTGCAATGCAAGAATACGCAGCTGGCCCACACAGGGATCGAACCAGCAACCTTGGCGTTATCAGCACCATGTTCTAACCAACAGAGCTTTCCAGGCCGATGCACAAAGGCAATCAGTAGTGAAAGTAAAGGTTTTCCAATAATAATAGAAATGAATGCCTTCTATGGAGGCGGGGGGAGGGGGTTACTTTGCATGGGCCCATAAAATCAATATCTAATCCACACTACAGACAGGTGAATGTCAGTTTCACTTTCTCTCAGTTTACCATTTTCCCAATTTTAAGCTCAGCTCTCCACATGTCCATATTTTAAGAGTCCTCAGTGTGAATTTTTAGTACAGTGGTGCCCCGCAAGACGAAATTAATTCGTTCCGCAAGTTTTGCCGTCTAGCGAATTTTTCGTCTTGCGAATTATTATTTAGACAAAGGAAACAAAGTCGCGAGACGTTTTCGTCTTGCGAAGCAAGCCCATAGGGAAATTCGTCTTGCGAGGCAACTCGAAAACGGAAAAACCTTTCGTCTAGCGAGTTTTTTGTCTTGCGAGGCATTCGTCTTGCGAGGTACCACTGTATAGCAATGTCCCCTCACATAATGCATTTTATACATTATTTACCAAATATATGCATTTGTACGCACATGTATTGTGTGTACACTTTACTTACCCTACCCAGAGAACTGCATTGCAAACATCAGAGAAGCATGAAAGGATGGCTGTGTTTTAGTTCGTGCCTTGTTTTGGAAAGTAAGTTAGGTAGATTTACCTTTAAATTCAAGCTGGATCATATTTCTTTTCCACCCCTAGTCTACACACAAAGGTCTTGTGTGACAGCGTTGCTTAACATAGATTTGGGCACTCACGAATCACTTTGTGGTACAGGAAAGAGATTAACAAACATTTAAAAATTATTGCAACCCTTCCAGTTAATCTGTATTATATTTAGCAATTGTTATCTAAGATACACCATGATCATATATTCTGCACAAGATGATTTAGCTTAGCTTTATCTGATGCTACTCTAACCTCATCAGACATTTTGTTGGGAGTGTTACTAACTTTGATCACAGATCTGCAGTTTTAACCATTCTCGGTCATGTTCTAATTAGAAGTTATGTTTAGAAGTGTGTGTGCATGTACATGTAAAAAGGAGATTTGGCAATGGTGGGAACTCAGGCCAGTATCAAATTGTCATTCCTGTTTTTCTTTTTCCTTTTTAAAATTTCAACCATTCCATAAAATGTTAAAATTCAAAATGTCCAAGGCATCTAACAATTTACAAGTTAATACATATTGTTAACAAACATAAAAGATGAACTAAGAGATAAAAGACCAAGTCGGAAGCAAGTCTACAAATATTATGAGGCAGAAAGCTTGTTTTCTCCTGCTCTAGAGAAAAGGAGATTCCAACTAAACATCAGGAAGAACTTTCTGACAGTAAGAGCTGTTTGCCAGTGGAACAGACTCCCACAAGATGTGGTGGGCTCTCGTTCCTTGGAAGTTTTAAAGCCGAGGTTGGATGGCCATCTGTCATGTATGAGAGATACATTTTGTCCATAACAAAAGAAAACGGAGAAATAGTTACTGCAGACAGATATAAACAATGCACAATGGAGCAGTCAATATTATGTCCTGGAATACAGTCAAGTCCAGATAAAACCATACTTTGCATGAACCTGACAGCCATATGCTGTCTTTTGATGTAAGTCTTCAGCGAAGACCATTCAGCTGCATATTCTGTGTTATGTTTAAATAAATATAACATTTTCTCCCAACTGCTGGAGTGTTGAGTCTTCTTTGTGATAGCAAATTAGGGATCACTGCAGGTCAGAGTCGGCCACTTTGCACTTCCTTCCTTCTCTCCTTCAACCACTGGGTGGGCGTCTGTGTTTTGAAACAGTCTTATACACGGAAAAATACGGTAGATTGTCCTAAATAGGTTTACATAATTAGTAAGAACAGCACATGCTCCATACACTGACTGATTCCTATCACTCATTTTCCTGTGAAGCTTGCTGTCTAAAGCTGCAACCAGTAGCAGATAGCTAAATTTTTTAGCTAAATTTTTATGACGATGAAAATTCAGGCAGTATGATTTTCCAAGTTGTAAAGTCCACAACTTCCATTTATTTATTTCATTTCGTAAAATTTAAACACTACTTGATTGTAAAAAACAACAACAACCCTCAAAACAATTTACAAAAGAGAAAACAGGGAAAATGGGGGGGGGGGGAAATACAACCCCACTTTAAAACAAACAGAAGTTAAAATACCATCATAGCTTTTCCAAAGAAATCTGGGACCTGCAGCTGCTTAGGGCACTGTTGGTTAAGCTTATAGTGGCTACGGTGGTATCTCTGTGCTATATATGCATGATTACAAATGGCCATTACAAGACCAAGCACCATGAGCATGTTTCATATCCCCAGTACACAAATCTATGAGACAAATGCACTGGCGGCATTCCAAGGTTCTGGTATTAATTTACAAGGCACTTAACTGCTTGAGTCCAGGATAGCTCAAGTACTGCCTGATCCCTGAAGTCTCTGCCAGATCACTGAGATCTTTGTGGGACTCACTGTTGGGCAACTCCCAGGGCTTGGGTGCATGGCTTGGCTTCCACAGGAGCCATGCATTCAAAATTGTGTTTGTGTGTGTCCAGTTTTATGGAAATCCCTTCCATTTGCCATCCGACAAGCCCCCTCCCTGCCCTATCGAACCTCTGGCATCTACTGAAGACTTACGTATTATTCTTTATTGCAGCATGCTTTTAACTGAATTCTGATTTTATAGTCTTAATTCATTTTATTTTCATTGCTTTGAGTTTCTACACGCAGCTGAGAGACATCTGTAATTAAGCAGTATATAAACTGACTAAATGAAATTTAATAAAAATTGATGCAAAGCCCTTCTTAAGAAGTAGCAGCAGCCCTCAACCCTTAGGGATCTAATGTAAACTGTCATTGACACTGAGCCCATACTTTCAGATATTACATTTAAGCTCCTCCCCAGTTAATTAATGAATTAGGTTATTTCAGGGCACGATTAAACAAAAAGTACCTTTGTGTCTCATCAACTAAGGACATGATTCTAAAAAAGGTACTTTCTAGTTTCAAAGATTCAGTCTCAATTCTTGGATGATGGTGGGCTTTATGCGTGTGCTTATTTTGGTAGAAAGTGTGCCCATATCTGTATGTATATTCAATGATTAAGATAGCTCTTATTTCAAAGCTGCATGCACCTCAACATCAGATAAAGAGTGAAAAGTCTGCACTCTTCAAGGTGATTTCCAGCAGTCCCAACCTTGGTTTGGTTTACCCGATTTTGTGGTAGATATTAATCATTTCCTTTAGCATCCTTTGTATATAAAAAGGGTGAGCATCAAAAGTTTTGCTCGATTCAGCAGAAGAAAACCGAAGCACGCTACTCTCACCACAATGCACTCCAGCTGTTTGATTTTGCTTTGCTTTGGAGTGTATGCCAGTTGCCGGCCAACGGGAAAATTATTAGCTGCCCTTATTGAAACTCAGAAATACTTGCATCACGCAATGGATCAAGTGGTATGTTATAACAGAACCTGGTTGACTTTGTCTGACTTGAGGCTGCAATCCTATGTACACTTTCCTGGGAGTAAGGCCTACTGAACACAGTGAGACTTACTTCTGAGTGATAGGACTGCAGTGCAAATTTATATGTATATGTAATACTGAACCACATTTTGTATTTTGTTTCTTACAGCATATGGGGAAAATCAAAATTTTAGACTATATATATATATATGAAGCGTTCTATCCAATGCTAGTTCTATTCAGAGTATATACAATGAAATTAATAGACATGGCTTATTGGGTCCATTCCTTGGGTTGAATAGGGCCCATTATCCTTTACTTTTATACTATACATCGACTGCAATTCAAGGGTGAGGGAATGGTAAAGAAAACAATAATAGAATCATAGAATTGTAGAGTTGGAAGGGACCCAAAGGGTCATCTAGTCCAACCCCCTGCAATGCAGGAATCTCAGCTCAAGCATCCATGGCAGATGGCCATCCAACCTCTGCTTAAAAACCTTCAAGGAAGGAGAGTCCACCACCTCTTGTGGGAATCTGTTTGGCTGTCAAACAGCTCTTACTATCAGAAAGTTTTTCTGAATGTTTAGTTGGAATCTCATTTCTTGTAACTTGAAGCCATTGGTTCAAGTCCCACCCTCCAGAGCAGGAGAAAACAAGCATGCTCCCTCTTCCATGTGACAGCCCTTAAGATATTTGAAGATGGCTATCACATGTCTCCTCTTTTCCAGACTAAACATACCCAGTTCCTTCAAGCGCTCTTCAAGGCCTGGTTTCCAGACCTTTGATCATCTTGGTTGCCCTCCTCTACACACGTTCCAGCTTATCAACAACCTTCTTAAATTGTGGTGGCCAGAACTGGACACAGGATTCCAGGTGTGGTCTGGCCAAGGCAGAATAGAGTGGGAGTATTGGTAGTGTTACTTCCCTTGATCTGGACCCTATATTCCTGTTGATGCAGCCAATCTAAGACAGCAATAGTGAATCTATGGCCCTCTTGTTGTGGCTGTTGGGAGTTGGTGTCCAGCAACATTGGAAGGGTCACAGGTTTCTGAACCCTAATCTAAGATTTATGTACAGTGGAACCTCTACTCACGACCACAATCCATTCCGGAGGCACGTGCTTATGGAACAATGGGTCGCTGGGAGATGCGCCATTGTGCGCAGGTGGGGGCAGTGATTGCCCACTTCTGCGCATGCGCAAACGGCGATCACCGCTTCTGCGCAGGCGTGAAAGTGATCGCTACTCCTGTGCATGTGTGGACTGCGATAGTCACTCCTGCGAATGCGCGAATGGCGGCAAACCCGCCGGTTACTTCCAGGTTTGCCACAGTCGCAACTTGGAACGTCCGCGAGTGGGGGTGGTTGTAAGTAGAGGTTCTACTGTATAGAATTAAATTGGTAGAAATTTACATTTCCGTCTGATGAGCATTCAAAAACCTAATGGGATACTGTGAAGTTGCAGCCACTAGAGTTCCCTTTTTAAAAAGCCATGGGGTAATAAGAACAATTAATGCATGCACTTACAGAGATAAATGCATGAACAACTATATCAGACTATATATGCATCACAAACTAGTAGCCAGAACTTCTGTAGTCAAGGGGACTAAGGTAGGAGATCATTGCAGAATAGTTGGAACATAGCATATAGGTAACCTAATGTGTTTAAAGTTACCTGAAGGGCAATACTGTGCATAACTACCAAGAAGTGAGTGAAGTCACAAGTAAGAGGTTTCCAGATTTATGTTTTGTAATGAAAGCTGAACATTCAGTGAGAGGAGATACTGCATTCCTGAAAGAGTCACCCCCTATAGCTGTTATGGAAAAATACCCTTGAAGAAGAGAGCTGGAAGGATCCAGTTATGTCTAATATTTACTCTAACTTCTGTTACCTAACTGTGTTTTGTCATTGTTATTTTCAGAAGAATAAAGACCTCGCAACACCACTGGTAGATATTCCAGAAAAACAAAACCCGGTAAGAAAGTAAAAATGTTCTTGATTTTTTTTGGAAAAAAATTCTTTGAAAAATTTGCGGGGGGAAATTCAAACTAAGTATTAGCATGCCAGATAAAATCATAGAATGGTAGAGTTGGAAGAGACCACAATGGTCATCTAGTCCAACCCTCTGCAATGCAGGAATCTTTTGCCCAACGTGGGACTTGAACCTCTGACCCTGAGATAAAGAGCCTTGTGCTCTTCTGATTGAGCTATCCTCTGATATAGTGGTATTTCTGGGAGAAGCACTTGTATGTGGAGTGCAGGGCCTGCCCACCCAAGAGGCCAGGTGAGACAGCCAGGTGAGACAGCAGCAGGATCCACAGAAGCAGTAGGTCTGGATGGAGATCTTTCTTCCTCTCTTGTTCCTGACATAGATCTTCACTCACCCCTTCTTCCCTGGTGAGGAGAGTGACACCATTTTGCACTTCGCCTCAGGTGCCAAAATGTCTTGGGCCAGCCCTTGTTGAATGTACCAGTACTATATTTCTATTTTTTTTTTAAAAAAGAGGTGCTGGAACTCCTCACCATGAATGTCTCCCTTGTTCTCTTAGAATGGCACTGGCACCCACCTGAGAGGCGCCGGAACTGAGTTCCAGCTGAAAAAAAAGCCCTGCATAAAAAGGAGACTGTTAGCCGCTTTGTAGTAGCTTAGGGTAGCCTTAGGGTAGTGATAAAGCGGGATATCAAATCCAAACTCCTACTGTGGCATTTGGATGCCCTGAAATAACAGTAATTCATTATTTTTGAAATAGGGTTGTTCTGGGATCGTAAACTGTCATCGTAAATAATGGATGTTAAGCTGAGACACGCTCCAGCTCAAGTTAAGTCATACTAATATCATTGTAAATTAGTTGTGTGTTGAGGTCCCCAAGCCACCCCACAAATAACACACAATTGACACATAATTTTTGTTTAAGGGTTTTGGCATAATTTTGGCCACACCTTTATTAAAATACAAGAAATGTGAGTGGTTGCTTAGGCATTGGTTGCGACTATCTGACCCCGCATGGGGACAGACTGACATTTGCATGCACGCAAAGTCAGAAAGGGAAAACATTTTGGGGAGAAAGATGGAGTTGGGTACCATGCCCTCACCTCTCCCCAAATGCTCCCAGGGGCTCTTGCGTGGTCCTAACCCTTTGACAGGGGTTCGGACAAAAGCATGGCGAGCCCCTGGATTCCTTTAATGGAATATCCTTGCAGCAGCAGCAGCATTTGGAGGGGCAGGCACAGCCAGTCCATACCCCTCCACCAACCAATTCATAAAACCAATGCCTAATTGCAACCTTACAAGTTGTGACGATTTGCTACGCAGTAGGCAAAAACCAAATGGCACCAGCCAATCAGCCAAATGGACAAAATTCCTACTGGGCCCCTGCCCCAAAAGCAGGTGACCCCATGACAGGCATAGCAAGGTCAAGCGAACAACCCTAAAATTAGGGAGGGTGGGCGGGTGATCCAGTGCGCGCAGTGAAAAGAGGAAGCTCAACGCTGCACACAGAGCATATAAAGGCTATGGCTGTCAATCACAAAATGGCAACATATAAATCTCCCCAGCAACAAGCAGAACTCAATCATAATGGTGGCCAACCCTCTTTTCCCACCCAGCAACAGTGGGTGTCTTGTTAGCCCCCACCACAACACGTGTTCTCCATGACTGACTTTCTGGTTTCAAACCACATGTTATACGTTGTCCAGAGACAATTTCTCCCACTGGTATGTGCTGTAACATGGGGATGGGGAACCTTTGGCTCTCAATATGTTGTTGGAGTCTCCCTACCATCAGCCTAATCAGAAGGACCAAATAGACAGGGAGATGAGAGCAACACAAGCTCCACATCTCAATTAAAATAGTCACCTGAAATCTACAAAGTGTGGATCACTTTACAGGAAGTATGGGAGAAGAATTGGACTTACATCTTTTTTTAAATATAAAAAAAAACCTACAATGCAACAGTGGGGATATCATTGATGTATTAACATTGATAAGTGAAGCAGACTGCCGGTATCAGGATTTAATTGGGGATCATGAATGTTACTGTGCTTGAGAATGTCACATTGTTAATAAGTGTCTGATCTAATTATTGGGATTTTATAAGTCCAGAGCATGTTGATCTCTCAGAATTAGCATCTAGCGTTTTGATATCTAAGGGAGTGCACACTGTTTTAAGTGTTGTGCTATATTTGCAGCAATTATATTCAAGAATGAACACGTAGATAAGCTCTAGGTAGTCTTTCTGCTAGTATCTTAGAATCTTTGCTTTGATATCATAGTTGTGTCATGACCCTGTCTTATTTCCAATATAGCGCTAAGTAATGGTCCAATCAACACAAGGATTTGCACCTGCAAAACAAGGCCCCTTTCCCTCCATGCCCCTCTAAATCTGCTCTGAAGCAGCTTTGGGGAGAGCATAGGGCATATTGTGGAGGATGAGGAAGTCCCATTATACAAGGGCAAATCCTTATGCTGATGGGATAGTTGCATATGACTACATTGAAAAGACAGGACAGAGTCGTTCCATTTTGTTATCATGGTGAGGGTTACTTAGCTGTGTAGGTCAGGATGAATTCCCTCCTGTGGTCAGTGTTGGTTCAGGATCTGCATCTTTAGTCAGATAAAATTGGGATTCGAGCAGTTTCCCCATGCTATTTGTGGGTGGCAAAATTGGGGGTGGATGGAAGTGCTTCCTTCCCTCCATGTTGTTAAGGTGCAAAAGATTGGCAGCACAGGAGCCATAGTACTGCCTGGATTAGGAGCACAGGGGAGAGCTCAAAGCCTCCACCAGTGCTCCCAGTTCATCCCAAACTGATGTACCTAATAAGCTCCTTATCAGCAAAGGAACACCAATATTTCCTGCATTCCCCAGCCGGTGGCTGATCAGCTGAGCAAGAAAGGTGAGTGAGTCCCGCCCCTCTGGCTTGGCGGACTGCATTAAACATGTGACATGTGGTCTGGTCACCTATGGAGTAGAAAGAGAGGCCCATTATTTAAGGTTGAACATTCTGGAGGCCTTTTAAATCTGGATCATGGGGGTGGGTGGGATGGAGATGACTGTGAGAGGAAATACTAGTTGTGAAAATAGAAGACATGACTCATCTGCAGTGGTGGCACCAGAAAAAAGTAGTCTTTGTTGGCACAGAACAGGTAAAGTATATTTTTCTGTGGGAGAGAAGGAAAAATAATAGCATAAGTTGATAACAGGAGTTCAGAAATGGGAGGGGATGGGGGGCAAGCTTCTTGTTTGGGGGGCACTGCCCTCCCTGCCTCTCGTCCACTGCTACCTATGATCATTTGGAGTTTCTCAGGTAAAAGCCCTACGGAAATGAATGGGATTTGAACCAGAATAGGCCCTGAATTCCACAGCTATGTTGTAGTGCTGCCATATTTAACAATGGTGTGTTTAATCTGACAGATGACCTTAAAACAATCCTCTCATTTCAGAAACAGTGTGAAAAGAAAGATTTGAAGACATTTAACAATTCCCTGGACTCTGTGCCACAGTTCCACGAATATCATAATCTTAGAAGCAGCCTTCATGAACTTGCCAAGAGGTGGCATTCACAGAATGTAAGTAGATCTGTTTCATTTTTCTCTTAAATACTCATATTAGGCATAACTCAGTAGTCAATGTGGTTGGACCATCAGCCCCAGCCAGCATGTCCAATGGTCAGAGATGATGGTAAATGGAGTCCAGAAACAACAGGAGAGCACTATAGTGGCTGCATCTGATGTATAGAGTTGTTACTAGTTTTGGGCTTAGTGGCAGAAATTGGTGACCCTTAGGCTGGATCTAGACACATCAAAGAAGCGTTTCAGTTTAAAGCATTGTAAATTCAAATAAGGAAAACAGGTAGAGAAAAACTGGTCTCCACGTCGCCATCTGGTGGCACAGTGTATATCACACATACAACGCCTATAAATCACTTTTTCTTTACCAGCTTAGCTAAGTCCCCAGTGGATTATTGCTATTTTAGCATGACAAATCCAGAGCCACAGCTATGATCATCCCCACACATTATGTTGCTGCAATTCTGAGTTATGAAGCATAGATAGCTTGCTCACAAAGAGCTGTCTTGTCTTCAGTGATACAAAGCAGGTGTTGGTTAATCCTGAGCATAGTAAATGGATCAAAGCTAACTGAGTGGCTCCATTCTATTTAGGAGCAGTGATGGGGCCAAATTCAAAATTTGAAGACTTTGAAATCTGAGCTCCCACAGTTCCAAAAATGTTCAACCCAATATGAGCTTATAGCCAGCTCATAATGGGATTCACCCCTGCCATTAGACAACCCCCTCCTCACAAACAAAAACTCTGACACTTGGAAAAGTGGGAGAAGGGAACCAGTATCAGGGAGAGTTCACTGGCCCTTTACCTGGACTGGACTGGGGAAGCTTGACCACAGTATTTCAGGCACCGGTGACTTCAGAACTGGCTTTTTGTAATGTGCTTTTGCTCTGGATCTGAAGACTGCAGTTCCTGCTGAATGCTTTATAGCAGCTGAGCAGGAGTGAAACCTTGCCATCGTAGAAGACTTCTGCTCAGAGATCTCCTCTGGTTGTTGATTTGTTACCGGGCCAAGTTCAAGACGTTACTATTATTACATAAAGGTCTTGGCACCTTAGGGCCAGCTTACTTGAGGATTCACCTTACCCCATACATACCAACGCGATTGCTTTGCTCTGTGGAACTGTTCATTTCATGCTGGGATGCATGGGATATATGGTGTTGCTTTCATTGTATGGTGTGGATGTGACTTAGGCCTAAATGAGCATCACAATGCAGTAAGACACTTGGGCATTAAGAAGCAGAATTAGCACCTGCATGCAAAAAGGTTGAGAGACAGTAGCTTTCCCAGTCAAGTAAATACTCGCAGTATATTTATTTCAATTTCCATCTTTGAAAATAAGCCATGCTGAAGTTAATTTCTACTAGTTGTAATTAAATTTTGATGCTCATTCACTGACCCATCTTCTGAGCGTGTGATTGCCTTATCACTGTACCCCATCTAAATGAACTTCTGGTTGTGGAGACCACACTCACTAAAGACTATTATTACTTGATGATAAAAATCAATTAACAGTGATTTTTTGATTACAAAACAAGCAATTATTTAATGTCTCTGTGTGCATGCATAATAGCTATGTTAATCACACTCATCAAATGAAAAATTTGTTGTAAGAGCAGATAGGTAGTTCACACCTATCTACAACTCACACCTGATCTACAACTTTGGAACACCACATCTTTCAACACCAGTTTTCTTTTCTTTTTTTTAATAAAAGGAAAGTGACCTGAATTGTAAAACTTCAAAAGGAAGCCCCAAGCAACTATTGGAAAATCTAAAAATATTTCTGAAGAGACTGCATGACGGCAAGTGGTTGAAAACAGAAGCAAAGCAATGAGACAAAGAAAGTTTTTCAAATGCTTTGTTATGCATTTTCACTGAGCCAAGTTTCGTGAAGAAGACCAAATGTTCAGTGCATCTTCTCCAAAGAATATGGAATTGTATTTTGGCTTTATTTACTTATTTGATCACCCTACACCTACAGAGGTTTTAGGGCAATGTGACCGGTTCCCCCATGCAGGGGCCAAGGGCACCTGCCTACGTCCTTCCCAAAGCCTAGTTAGTGCTTGACCAGCTTTGAGAAGGAGAAGGAGAAGGTGAAGAAGAAGAAGAAGAAGGAGAAGAGGGCTCTAGGACCCTGCCAGAGTTTCATGCCTGCTTCCCAAAGCTTAACTCCTCCCTTGCCCAGCTTTGGGAAGGTGGCTTTGCGCTGGGTCCCCCACTTCAAATTTTGGCCTCACACAGGATACCATATTACCAAGGTCCATCCAGGATACCTAGCACTTTTAATTTTTGCTTAAATTTTATTTATTTATTATTTGTTTGCTTGTTTGTTCAGTTGCTGTTTCTGTAAACAGGAAGTAGCATTTCTTTCAGTGGGTGAATTTTGGTAATCGTGCTTTAAGCCATTTCAAGTTTGTTTGTAGTGTGTGTGTGTGTGTGTGTGTGTGTGTGTGTGCATACACAGTGGAACTTTGGTTTTCGAGCGTCTCGGAAGCCAAATGATTAGGAGCCCGAATGCCGAAAACCCAGAAGTGAATGCTTCCAATTTGGAATGCGCCTTGGAAGTCTAATGGCTTTCAATAAATAATAATAATAATAATAATAATAATAATAATAATAATAATAATTTATTTATACCCCGCCCATCTGGCTGGGTTTCCCCAGCCACTCTGGGCAGCTTCCAACAAAACACTAAAATACAATAATCAAGGTGTGCTTCTCCATTTTCTCGATGGAATTTGATGACCGCCCATTGCACCTTGGTTGTCGAACATTTTGGAAGTTGAACGGTCTTCCGGAAGGGATTACGTTCGACAACCAAGGTTCCACTGTATAATATCTATGAAATACAAGGTTGATCTTAAAATGTACAGGCATCACAGATTGTGGCCAACGGCATAGAGGAGAACATGGTCATATAACATACTGTGTGAGCTTCATTCATTCTTATGGATAACTCAGTGGTAGGACATCTGTTTTGCATGCAGATGGCTTCAGATTCATTCCCTAGAATCTCCAGGACAGCCACTACCAGTCAATGTAGACAAATACTGAGGTAGATGATGGTTTAATTCAGTATAAGGCAGCTTTCTATGTTCCTATGGATAACAGATACTTCAGGCATATTTGTATATTCAAACATACCCTCATGTTGTAGGTTAAAAATAAGTCTATTGAAAGATTTATATGTGAATGGAAAAAGTGATGTGCACTATTATTATTTATACTATGGATTTTATTTATGCTATGCAATTATTTATTTTGTATGCAATCACTCCTTTATGCTTAAGAAAACCAAAATAAAACTGGTATACAGATACCAAATGTAAACCATGCATTCCTGAAGGGTTTGTAAATGGCTAGTGGAGTTCGTGTGACCTTCGAATAAATAATTTTGCCTAAATACTGTTTTGTTTTTATTGTGAGAAAATATTGTTGTTGGCATCTGTGGATAAAGAGGAGAGGTGGGAGGCACTGGCCACGGGAAACCCCAGTGGAGGAAGGCTCAGAGTCAGAGGATTGGTGGTGGGACACTGGGAGGAGGTCAGAGGGAGGAGATTGGGAAGAGGGGCTAGATGCTGAAGGGGCAACAGGGTTTAGTGAGCAGGAAGAACCTGGAGCAGTTCAGGGAGCAGTTCAGACTCTGAGCCTGAAGCAGAGCAGGAGGGTCAAGAGGCTTCTGAAGAACCCTGGGAGCCTCCCTCTCCTGCTGTGACAAGCCCCCCCCCCCCTTTCTCCAAGAACGTGCAGAGTAATGAGGAGAGCAGAGCAGAGCAGAGGTCAGAAATGGGCAGAAACAGTTTGAGACTGTTTGGGAAACATCCGGAAGAGGGGTGGAAGGCAGGGATCTCCAGCCCTGCCAACTGCTCCATAGGTGCAAGACCTACTGGGAAGTGTTCCCAAGTTGTATGTCATTTCCTTGAATAAAGAGTTAACTTCACTGACAATGGAGCCCTGCGTCTTTTGTGCTGACCTGCATCTGACATCCATCTCTCTTGAGCGACAATGGAGTGCGGCTTCTGGTGAAGTCAAACCTCTGGGTTAGCAGGACTGAAGCGACCTCCCTGGGCAGTGCCCTAGGCTGACCAGAGGACAAGACCCCTTGGCCTCACTGATGTGCTCCAAAGGAAAGCAGAGCAATACACTTGGCATAATACTGGCTGCAGGAGTTGCCTGAAGGAGGCATACAATGCACCATCCCACCATCTTAGGGACTCAGGACTTGTGTAGGGTTTACTCCTTAGCCTTTTTTCTCCTGAAGATATTCTGCAAGGGCAGTGGAGGTTTAGGATCAGAGTTTCCCTTCTCCTAGATGGGCTACATTCCCAGGTTGATGGTCCCCACCTGCCCCTCACTTCCCTCTACAGCACGTGCAGAAACCACCTTCTTGACCATTGGAGCCATTATTGGTCTCATCTCCTCAACCTGCTGGTGCCAGTCTTCACATGCATGGGAAGTCCCTAATTCACCAAGGGTTTGAGACCCATCAACTACCCTCACCTGGTTTAACCGGCCAGTCAAAGCCATTTCCCAGGGTGTGGCTGCTGTCACATGCTGCCAGTTTTTAGGAGCCACAGGTGGAAGCTGAGTGCAGGGTGGGAACCAAAGTTGGACAAACTATCCCAGAAGGAGCACAAAGTGTCTCACACCAGAGGAACTATCCCTCCCCTAACACCCCATGCACCCCTATAAAAATATATACAAACAAACAATCTTTATTACGGTCCAGAGACCAACAAAACATTACAAATCAATACAGAATTCATACAGCTTACCCCCAGGTTAATCAAGCACTTTGTTTGGAATATAGGGCTCATTTGTTCTTTCAACCACCGATAAAAACTTTGCCACTGCCAAAGTTCTAGCTTTTGTCCGGTCTTCCAGTAGGAATCTGACATAGTGAGCCTCTGACTTTCCCGGGAAAGGCACCAGCAAGGGTAGTATCAGTTCAGCCCTGGCCTGCTCATACTTCGCACAATGTAACAAAATATGATTTATGGACTCGATGTCTTGAGCACACGAGCAAAGTCTGTCCTGGTAGGGAACTCCTCTCAACCTACCATCCAGCACTGCAGAGGGGAAGACATTCAGTCTGGCCTTGGTGAAAAGGCTTCGATAGTTAGGTACTGTCAGGTTTTTGATGTAAGGTGTTAACTCAAAGACATACCCATATTGAACTCCTGCTGCCAGTGGACTACAGACTGCGTGTGACCGAGATCGCAAGTCACTGTGTGCATTGTCCCATAATCTTTGCTTTAAAGCCTTTTGGGCGCCTTCATAGCCCAGGTAATACAGTTGGGGGGGAGACAGACCAATAGAGGTGGCTTTTTTAGCCATGGTTTTCTGCCATTTGCTGACAAATTCCTCATTGGTGATATGTTGGTACAGACCCTTCCCTAGATTAAACACTGAAATCCTGAGCCAATGTCTTAGGGCAGCCCACCATGCTCTAGCTGAAATTGGGCATTCACCAGCTTCCAACAGAAGTACGGAGTTGGGGACGCAGTTAGGTACCTGCAGCAGAGATCGTATAAATTTTGCCTGAAAGCCATCTAGCTTTGGCAGGTCCCCATTATGCCAGACATTTGCTGCATACAGGAGTTGGGAAACGGGCTTTGCGTTGAAAACCCTTAAGGCTGCTGGAACATATTTGCCGCCCTTTGTGAAGAAGAATTTATGTATGGCTAGCTTTGTAATCTCCGCCTTTTGAAGGGAGGTTTGCCAATGGTGCTTCCAAGATCTTGTATGATGGAATGTGAGCCCTAGGTAGCTGAAGTATTTTACCTGTTCGAGGTTATGGCCATCCAGCACCCATTTAGACTGGGAGAATCTTCTTTCGAAGACTAAGATTTTAGATTTTTCATAATTAATGGATAAACCATTTCCAGAACAGTAATCAGAAAATTTCCTCAACAGATAATTTAAGCCCGGCCTGGAACGCGAGATGATGGCTGCGTCATCAGCATACAACAACAAAGGGGTCCTTCTCATTCCTATTTTTGGAATGTGTCCATCTGGGTCCATTAAGTTCTCTTCTAGGTCATTTAGGAATAGGCAGAACAATGTGGGGGCCAAAATACAACCCTGTCTCACCCCCCTAGTCATCTCGATGCTGTTCGATAGCTGTCCCTGTCGACCGCATCGGACCTGCAGTTTGGTTCCATTGTACAGGGCTTTTATAAGAAAGAGAAGTCGTTTGTCCTGCAAGATCAGACTCAATTTGGACCATAGCTGGGATCTGGGGATGGAGTCAAATGCTGATTTCAGGTCCATAAAGGCCACGAAGAGTTTACCCTGTAGGTGTCTGGTATACTTCTCAGCTAGGAAGGACAGCATTAGACAGTGGTCTGTTGTTGAATGATTCTCACGGAAAGCTGCCTGGGCTTCAGATAGTATATTATGTTCATTTAGAAAAGTTGTCAATTTGCTACTGAGGAAATGGGCATATAGTTTCCCAATTATTGAGAGCAGGCTAATAGGCCTATAATTGGAAGGTACATTTGGGTGTCCTCTCTTAAAGATTGGGACTACTATAGCATGTTTCCAGCTATATGGTACCTTACCAGAGTTATTTACTACCGTAAAGAGTGCTGCCAGAAGCGGGGCCCACCAGTGCTGGTTTGATGTAATCACCTCAGCTGGGATAAAGTCTTTCCCCGGAGCCTTTCCGCTCTTCAGCTTCCCAATTAATGTATGGACTTCCTCCACAGTTACCGGCCTCCAATTAGGGAGCAGTGACAATTGTACCCTGTCATCCTCCTGTGAACTGGAAGGGAGGTTTGGACTTTCCATATAAAAATATATACTATGATAAATATACAATATTTGTAGCAGGGCTTTTGCGGGATAGCACTTATTGACCTTTGCCTTCTCAAACATGATTTTCTTCTCTAACCACATTTCATGAATTTCATATTGTAGAGATAGGATGAAGATCATCAAAATTATTCTGGGAAATCCAGAATTCATTAGCATTTTAATGCACATTTCCCACAATATTCACATTTCTGCAAACAATTTCCCCTAATACCATGAATTTAGGTATGCCATTTGCTGTGACTTATTCATGTTAATGCACTTTCCTCACTATTATATATGGATTTTTGTATACACTTTTTTTTAAAGGGGAACTGCATCACAATGTTTTGAAGAAATGTGAATTTCAAAGGATAGCAGCATTATGGTTTGCATATTGTTCGGGGAAGAGTAGATTTCTAAATTTCTCCCCAGCCATAGATCCAACCATCATGACAACTCTTAAATCACTAATATAACTTGTCAGGGGCTCAGGAGCAGAGGGACAGGAAAGGGAGGAATTAGAGACCGAGGGGGAGGAATCCGAGGGGGAAGTGAGCGATGAGAGCCGCCCGAGGTCTCTAAGTCTCTCCAGCGAATCGGAGGATTCACAGAAAGGGGCTCCCGTGGTCAGAGCTAGGGGGTTGCCAGAGGGAACACCTCAGGAAGGAGGGGCCAGAGGGGACTCAGAGAGCAGCAGCTGGAAATCGGGACCAGCTTCCCCACCGGAGAGCAGTAGGGGGGAGGAGTCCCAGGCATCGGCATCAGGCAGCTTTCCGTCAGCGGAAGGACATGAGTCAGGGTTAGCCACGCCTGCATCAGAGAGCGAGGAAACGGTCAAAAGGAAGGTCGGAGGCAGCGCGCGCGCGCCAAGTTCAAATGTACAAGAGGGTGGCGCAATGAGCAGCCCGGATAGGGAGCCAGGTCCTAAAGCCCGCCGAAGGGAGGGGGAAGAGTCCGAGGGGTCCGCCTCCGAAGCGTCCAGGAAGGAAGGGACCCCGGGGGGTGGTAGGACCCAGAGGCGGAAGGAGAGACGGAAAAGGTGGAGTAAGGCTAGAGTCTTAAGCTGGTGTACAGGGGGCGGAGACTCAGACGGAGCTTCGCCGGTCTAGTGTCCAGACGTAGAGACGCACGCTAGGGTTTGAAAATGGATAATGTACTTTAATAAAGACTTTTGTATATTACCGCTGGCTAGCGTTGGTCCTCTGTGAGCTGGGACCTGGAGGCAGTCTCTGACAGTAAGCTCCGTCTCGCATCTCATCAGTTTTCTTCACCGAAGGAGTCGCTGCGTGAGTATACGCAGCGCGGGAAGAAGACTGGTGCCTCGCGAGCTCACAAGAGTCAGGCGAAATGACTACCGAACAGCAAATAGCTGCCTTGCAAAATGCGGTGACACAACTCAACGCGGAGGTAATCGCATCCAGGAAGAGAGAAGACGAAGCGGCTGCTGCCTGCAGAGATCTCCAAGCCAGGTTGGAAGTGCTTGCGAAGCAGGGGCAACCGGGACCCAGATCCGAGGGGATTGGGTTGGGGAAGAGAGGAGGCAGCCTTGTATCTCAGTTCGATGGGAATTTACAGCACTACCCCAATTTCCGAGCAGACGTGCAGTTTGCGCTGAAACTGCTGGAAAAAGACTTTAGAGATGAGCAAGAGAAGGTGGGGTTTATCTTGTCCCATTTGCAAGGGGACGCGAAAGCATGGCTGCGCAATCTGTGGAGAGATAAGGATCCAGCGCTCCGGAGCGCAGATGCATTCATTAAAGCAATGGATTCCTGCTTTTTATCAAACATTGACATTGACATTGCCCGGAAGGACATATTTGGGCTAAGACAAGGGAAAGCCAGCGTAAGGCAGTTTCATTCCCGCTTTTTTGCATTGGTCAACGTCCTGGATTGGGATAAGGATTCTCCGCCTGTTAGAGACCTCTTTTGGGAGGGATTGAACCCGCAGGTCAAGGATGAGATCGCAAGGGGGGAGAGACCCAAAAGCACTCAACAAGTGGTTGAAAGAGCGCTAACGGTGGGTGTGCGGCTGGAAGAACGCCCATGGAGCAAAGAAGAAGGGCGTTGGGGACGCACACCAGCGAGAGGGCCCCCCCTCTTGCCCAGGGATGTCGCGCGTGCGCAGTCCACGCCTCCACAGGGAGGGGGCGAAGAGCCGATGGGGATTGGCGGTGCTAGGGCTCACTCAGCAACCAGAGCCTTAACACCGGGAGCAGTCAAAACGAAGCCGCCTAGAGGGAACAGGAAGTGCTATATCTGCGACAGTGGACAGCACATGGCGAAAGAGTGTCCCCAGAGGCTCCACAAGCACACTGCAGCTTCATTGACAGTAATGGAAGCAAATCAGCAGAGAGGACCACAGCAGGGAAACGACGGAGTCTGGCTGGAAACGGAGGCACTGGGGCCCAGCCAGACGAGTCAGTGAAGAAGTCCCCAGAGATTTTGCAGCCCACAGACCCCCTCCCGCCCAAACCAGTGGTGCAGCTCACCGCATCGCTCCAGCTGCCCAATGGACTCACCTTAGAAGTGCCTATTACGATTGACTCTGGCAGTAATGAGGACTTTATAGGACTGGAGTTTATTCAGCAACACAACATAGCGCTACTGCCAGCCACGCTGCCCCTGAAGGTGGTCACAGTAGATGGCAGGGAACTGCTGGGGGGGCAGGTGGTACAGCAGACACCACCTATGGTGATGCAAATTGGGAATCACCGGGAAGTCATCAGCTTCAATGTCACCCAATTGTCGGACACGCCCATAGTTTTGGGCATGAGTTGGCTGCACAGGCACAGCCCAGCATTGGCTTGGTACCAACGCCAACTGACTTTTGGCTCCTCCTACTGTGCGGAACATTGCATCCTACCTAGCCCAGAAGGGGAAGAGGATGACCCGCAGCTACATTTGGGCACGCTGCAAGCAGTGCCTCTCAAGTATGCGGAATTTTTGGAGGTATTCTGTGAGAAGGAGGCGGACAAGCTACCTCCGCACAGACCCTATGACTGCAAGATTGACCTCCTGCCGGGGGCGACGCTGCCAACCGGGAAACTGTATTCCATGTCTGAGGATGAACTGCAGGAACTCAGGGAGTTCATAGATCACAATTTGAAGCGTGGGTTCATCCGGGAGTCGAAAGCAGTGGGAGGCAGCCCAGTATTCTTTGTGAAGAAGCGGGATACGCCCCAAAAAAGACTGGTGGTGGACTATAGAATTTTGAACTCGAAAACCAAGCCCTCGGCCTTCCCCATGCCCAAGATAGATGACCTGCTCGCGACGGTGAGGAAAGGACGCGTTTTTACCAAGTTGGATCTGCGAGGGGCGTACAACCTGATTCGCATGCGGGAGGGCGACGAGTGGAAGACGGCCATGTTCACGCCACTGGGCACCTACGAATACAGAGTTATGCCCTTCGGATTACAAAATGGCTCTCACTGTTTTCAAGCCTTCATGCATCACGTGTTGGCGGGACTCCTTTACAAGAAGTGCGTATGCTTCCTGGACGACATCCTGATATTTTCTGAGTCGCGAGAGGCGCACGAGAGGGATGTCAGGGAAGTTCTGCAGAGACTGAAGGAGCACAGGCTGTACGCCAAGCTGGAGAAGTGCCAGTTCGACATGACGGAGGTGGATTTCCTGGGCTACAAACTGTCGGACAAGGGGCTCGCCATGGACAGCGCCAAGGTTCGCTCAGTATTGGACTGGAAAAGCCTGCGCAATCGGAAGGAAGTCCAGCGGTTTGTCGGCTTTGCCAACTTTTACCGCAAGTTCATCAAGGGGTTCGCTATGCAGACGGCAGCCATCACCGACACGCTCAGCTCCAAGAAGAAGAAATTCATCTGGACGGAGCAAGCGGAGCAGTCCTTTCAGAAACTCAAGCGCCTCTTCGCGTCCGAAGAGCAGCTGCTGCATGTGAATCCCAGCAGACCGATGAGGGTGGAGACAGACGCCTCAGACAGAGCCGTGGGAGCCGTCCTGTTGCAACAAGACCAGCAGGGGGACTGGAGGCCGTGCGCCTTCTACTCGAGGAAGCTCAGCAAGTCGGAGCAGAATTACACCATCTGGGACAGGGAGTTGCTAGCCATCCATGCAGCGTTCAAGGCATGGCGGCACTTCCTTATCGGAGCCAGACACACAGTGCAGGTCCGCACGGACCACAAGAATCTAGAGTACTGGCGCACGGCGAGGTTCCTGAACCAGAGGCACATTAGATGGGCGGAGTTCTTCGCGGACTTCGACTTCAAGATAGAGTACATCCCGGGCGACAACAACGTAATGGCGGATGCATTGTCCAGAAAGCCGCAATACCTCGAGGAGGCGGCACCGTCGGCGGCCAAGCACATTTTTGCACCGGAAGCGTGGGCATGCGCTTCGGCAACCGTGGACCTGGACGCCGTACGTCAAGAGCTGCAGGAGGACCCCTTCGCACGAGCCAAGATGGAGGAGGTGCACAAGGGCACGGCGAAGGACGACGAGTTCCAGATAAGAGACGGGTTACTCATCCGCAAGGGAGCGCTCTACGTGCCGGGAGACGACCTCCGCGCAAGGGTACTGCAGCAGCTACACGACGCTCCCACCGCCGGGCACTTTGGCAAAGAAAAGACAGTAGAATTAGTGGCCAGAGACTTTTGGTGGCCCAAGATGCGGGGGGGAAGTAGCGGATTACGTCTCGAGATGCGTCACCTGCCAGAGGGCCAAGTCAGTTCACAAACCGCCAGCGGGACTGCTGGAACCGCTGCAGACACCATCGGAACCGTGGGAGAGGGTGGCCCTGGACTTTGTCACGGACCTGCCCAGTTCGAGGGGAAAGACAGCAGTGCTAGTGGTGGTGGACATGTTTACCAAAATGGCACACTTCATTCCGTGTGCGAAGGTGGCCACGGCGGAACAGACCGCCAAACTGTTCATAGACCACGTGTTTAAAGTCCACGGTCTGCCACGGTCTATTCTCTCCGACCAGGGGCGACAGTTCATCTCGAACTTCTGGCAGAAGCTGATGGGCATCCTGAACGTCAAGATCAACCTAGCGTCGGCGAGACACCCACAGACCAACGGGCAAGCGGAGAGGGTCAACGCCATCATGCAGCAGTACCTGAGATGCTACGCCAATCAGCAGCCTACGACATGGGTGGACTACCTGCCCCTCGCAGAGTTCGCTTACAACAATACGAAGCACGTGTCGACAGGGGTGACGCCGTTCTTCGCCAACAACGGGAGGCATCCCAGAACCTTCCCGGGTTTAGAGAGAGTGGGGGAGGGGGAGCCACAGGCAGCGGAAGCCTTAGCGTCGGAGTTGCAGGAAGTCCACGAACAGCTCAGGAGGCAGTTAGAACTAGCAAAGCACGCATACAAACTGCAGGCTGACAGACACAGAAGAGTTGGGGAAGACATACAGGTGGGAGACTGGGTCTGGTTAGCAGCGCAAGCAGTGCCGACCAGATCGTTAGCGAAGAAGAAGCTAGGGCATAAGCAGCTAGGGCCTTACCAAGTCCAGGCACAGGTCAATCCAGTGGCCTTCCGGTTAGCACTTCCGGAGGTTTCCAGAATGCATCCGGTGTTCCATAGATCGGTGCTCACGCCCTACAAAGCACCTCATAGATTTCAGGAGCCAGGCACAGCGCCAGACCCGCTCAGAGAAAGGCCCAGAAAGGGAGGCTCGCCAAGAGGGGGGCACATCAACGAGGTCACAGAGATTTTAGACTCGAGATGGGGGGAAGAGGGAGTAGAATATCTCCTAGCCAGAGAGGGTACCCCGGCCAGTGCCAACAGTTGGGTGCCGGACTATGCCTTGGAGGAACCTCTGCTCAAGGAAGAATTTCATGCCCTCTTCCCACACAGGCCCATGCCGGCCGAGTATTTCGACGACTGGCTCTTCACACCCACACTTTCAGCCAGCACGTTCCAGGGGTTCGCCTCGGAAGAGGAACCGGCACCAGACACACGCTCCCCGGAGGGCTCACCCTCGGAGTCTGCCTCAGACCGCTCTTATTGGTGGGACGATCGACCAGAGGAGCAGTGGCGCAGGAAGTGGCTGGGGGGTCCTTGGCAGACATCGCCCTCAGAGGGGAACGGGGGCGAGACGGACATGGACGTGTGGGGGGAGGACGTGGGGTTCGAACACGAAGGCAGAGACATGGAAGCAGAGGAGATCGACGTCAACGAGTGCACGGAGAACGAGCCGGACCTAGCCGGTTTGATGTACGACACGGGGGATGAACTGTACACGGCACTCACCCCCGCTACGACGGAGCACCCAGTACCCACACCGGAAGGAGGGGAGGGGGGAAGGGGGGGCTTCGAGGGGGGGATGGATGTCAGGGGCTCAGGAGCAGAGGGACAGGAAAGGGAGGAATTAGAGACCGAGGGGGAGGAATCCGAGGGGGAAGTGAGCGATGAGAGCCGCCCGAGGTCTCTAAGTCTCTCCAGCGAATCGGAGGATTCACAGAAAGGGGCTCCCGTGGTCAGAGCTAGGGGGTTGCCAGAGGGACACCTCAGGAAGGAGGGGCCAGAGGGGACTCAGAGAGCAGCAGCTGGAAATCGGGACCAGCTTCCCCACCGGAGAGCAGTAGGGGGGAGGAGTCCCAGGCATCGGCATCAGGCAGCTTTCCGTCAGTGGAAGGACATGAGTCAGGGTTAGCCACGCCTGCATCAGAGAGCGAGGAAACGGTCAAAAGGAAGGTCGGAGGCAGCGCGCGCGCGCCAAGTTCAAATGTACAAGAGGGTGGCGCAATGAGCAGCCCGGATAGGGAGCCAGGTCCTAAAGCCCGCCGAAGGGAGGGGGAAGAGTCCGAGGGGTCTGCCTCCGAAGCGTCCAGGAAGGAAGGGACCCCGGGGGGTGGTAGGACCCAGAGGCGGAAGGAGAGACGGAAAAGGTGGAGTAAGGCTAGAGTCTTAAGCTGGTGTACAGGGGGCGGAGACTCAGACGGAGCTTCGCCGGTCTAGTGTCCAGACGTAGAGACGCACGCTAGGGTTTGAAAATGGATAATGTACTTTAATAAAGACTTTTGTATATTACCGCTGGCTAGTGTTGGTCCTCTGTGAGCTGGGACCTGGAGGCAGTCTCTGACATAACTGTTCTTTGATTCATTTCCCACACATTTATCAGCAGCATCAGCCCTGGTCTTGTGTGCCCTGGGGTCAATGACAGCATCAGGGCCTAAGTGGGAGCATCTCTCCCCCAGGTCCCTCCAAGATGAAACGCCACCCCGGGGCTCCAGGGTGCTCACCAGTCTGGGTTGTGCTTCTGCTTCACTTGAATCCTTGCTTGAACCTGCTAGTGATGATATATGGTGAAACCACAGACCCAGATGGAACCAGTTATTTCTCCTGATCCCATGATAACACAGAGCACTAAAAACAATGCTTCCTTCCACAGATGGATTTAGGAATGAGAACCAAACATTCACCCTCAGTCCTGCATGACTAGGGATTCAGTGAATGGGGAGGCTGCAGCTGCAGCTAACAGCTACAGCTGAGGGACGCTTGGCAGCCTTAAACAGGTGCAGCCATGCTTCCGCATGATTATTTGGATGGCACAAGGCAATCAACAAGTGGATAGGAATAAGTTTTTCTCCTTCTGTCCCAATATTAGAACTCAGGGGCATCCAGTGAAGATGAATGTTGGAAGAGTCAGGAAAGACCAGAGAGAGCCCTTCTTGACAGAGTACATAGGTAAAAGGTGGAATTTACTTCCACAAGGTATGGACCAACTTAGATGGCTTGAACAAAAGATTAGAAAGAATCATAGTGGATAAGGCTATCAATGTTTACTGGCCATGATGACCTCCACTGTTGGAGAGTATACACCTCTGAAGATCAGTTCCTGTGAAATTAAGAGAGAAGAGTGCTATTGCACTCACGTCCTGCTTCCATGCTTCACATAGGCACCCGGTTCTTAAGTTCTTAAAATAAATGTGGGCAATTATGCAAGAGCAGACTTGAAGTTTTTGTATTTTAGATCTTACATTTTTCCAGGAAACTTTTTCAGGAGGATCTCTGAGGGAGACAATCAATGTCAGTTGCTGGGAAGTGGAGAGAGCGGCTGTTGCACTAGGGTTCTACTTGCTGGCCCTCAGAGGCATCCAGATGCAGGATTTTGGCTTGATATAGCAGGGCTCGTCTTATATTCCTAACCAGTTAACGCTTTTAAAGCAGAGGCAGGGAACCTGTGATGTTCCAGATGTTGCTGGACTGCAACTCCAATCATCCCTGACCAGTGCTCAGGCTGACAGGGGCTGAAGTTGTAACCCACCCACCCACTTCTGGGGGGCCACTAATTCCCCACCCCCTTTCTATTGGGTGTAATCAAAACACACAACACAATGGAAACCAACATTTTGTTTGCTTTCCCCCCCAAAATCTCTTTAAGGCAATGATCATTATTGAGTCTCATCAAACATCTATTGGTCATGCTATGCAGATTTTTATTTTTATTTTGTTTTGTTTTTTTAAATCCTACTGGGCACAATCTAAAGAATCATCACACCCCCAGAAAACCCTGCAAAACAAACAAACAAATAAAATCATCATCATCATTATTTATTAAATTTATATACCGCCCTATACCCGCAGGTCTCAGGGGGGTTCACAAGATAAAATTACAATATAAAGCACAAACGACATAATCAAAATATAAACAGAAACAGCCAAATAACCCCCAAAAAAACCCCCCACATTAAAACAGTTTAAAAATTTATAACAACAACAACAAGCACAATTAAAAAGCAGTTTAAAAGAATAAATGCCTAATTCTTGTTCGGGAATCAGAAACATCAGAAAACATTCCCTGTGCTGCGCTGAGTGGGGACATTTTCTGCACTTCCTGATTAGTATTTTCACTGATTAGGTTGCAGATAATCCACTGATTAAAGTGCTCTTGGCTATTTCGGAGTGTCACATAAATATACATGAATGCAATAGGAGAGGAAAAGAGTAAACAGACAACAAAAACCAGATCTATTAACATGCTCTATTTTAAAGAAGGTTTATATAAAACAGCCGGCTGCATTCAACGGTGGCTGCTCAGTTGTGGCTGGTACCCATTTGGACTGGTATGGTATAATGCAGGCATGTCCAAAGTCCGTTTTGGGGGTCTAATCTGGCCTACCGGTCAGTTTAATCCAGCTCCTGTGGCAGGTAAAATCCTTGAAAAAGCTCAACAACTTAAATCCTAAAAAAAACCTTCAATCTTATAAAAAAAGCTCAACAACTTTGTCAGCCCTCATGCATGTTCACTTCACCAAATCTGGCCCTGGCCCTCTTTGAAAAAACTTTGGGTACCCCTGGCGTAAGGCCAGGAGTTGAGCAGTAGGTGGAGTGAGATCCAAGGACAGCCAGAGCCAATTATTTCTAGTTTTGTTCCTATTGTCTTCCTTTCAAAGGACCAGTCTCCTTAGTGACAGTCTGCTGAATCGATTAGCAGAACAGAGAGGAGGCAAATTGTAGGTGATTACCCTCCACCCCTCCCCCCAGAAAAAAAAACTTATTCTGAAGATTTTTCCTTGGGACATATTTTGGGGCGTGGGATGAGGCCCTACAGGCAGGAAGAGAGGACCACCAGTAGCTTCCTCTCCCTGCTCTACTGCATGATTCTTTCCATCAGCAGTCACTGCTGGATGGCACCCACAATCCTTACTCCCGTGGAAAATGTAGAACAATGTCTGCATCGACATTTCACAAAATGCCAAATGACATAAGATTTTCAAATTTGGATTTGCGGTCAACATTTGCTCACAAAATTTGACATCAGAATGTCAGGATTGAAAGCTGAGAATTTTAACCCCTCCCCCTTTTTGCCAATCTAAGTTTATTTTTCCTAGTTGGCTAAGTCAATGAATAAGGTTAATATAAAATTGAATTAATTAGCTTGCAGACAGTCTAAGAGATGCTGTCACATACTAATTGCTCCCCTATAGCGCCCAATCTCTCCTGCTACATGCCATATGTTTTCAAATGCTAACTGCAACCGCACAATAACATTCACATTCATACATCATGTGAATTTCAGTCAAATTTTCATTTGAAAATTGCATACTAGGGGAAATTCACATTTAAATGCTGGTGAGTTTTTAATGACATTTAAAATAAATATTCACAAATCAATGTCAAAATGTGGAGAACTGAATTTAAGACTAGAAAAATGAGAAACCGAGAGAAACAGAAATCAACCAGTTTGTCAGTCCCTGCCCTCAGATTCTATTTGCAGGCTTCCTATAGTTTGGCCACTGTGAGAAAGAGCATGCTGTAGTAAATGTGCCCTCTGTCTGATCCAGCAGGACTTTTCTTACATTTTCATAGGAATGAATAGAAATAGTAGCAAACTTTACAGCATATACAACAGTTCATTCAGATTAATCACTGAGCTTAGTGTTGTAGTATAACATTCTGGGAGTTCCATCATTGCTCCATCCCTGCATTCATTCTCCCATGTTGTCATAAGTAAACTCTGGGGTGTAAAGGTCAGATGCATGTAATAGCAAGACAATGCACATCACAGATGTCTCCAGTTGGCACTCTCCTCTATTAAATGATGGGAATGTACACAAGCTGTGTGTGTATGTGTCTTTATAAACACTCTGCAGCTCCCCTGATCTGAAAAAGTCTGCATTATGAACTACACAGAAAGTCTTGTGCTTATTGTTTTAGCAAACACATGGGCTAGAACATACAGTAGGAAGGGATGAAATAGCCTCCAATTCATAAAAGACCCAGCAGGTAATGTTATCCTCCTTGGCCCTTTCAGTGCTCTACTGTCCACTTTCATTTCCTCACCTTTTCACACCTTGCAGCATCCACAATGTGTCTCTTTGTTGCTCACTCTCAATAGCAGAGATCTGAGCCTTGGACTTGGAATGTCAACATACAAAGGATAACAAGAGCTCTGCTGGATCAGACCAAGGTCTATTTGTCTAGCATTCTATTTCCATCAGTGGTCAGGCGGATGCCTCTAGAAAACCCAGGAATAGTGCATGAAGGCATTTCGTTAGACAATGTGATTTTGCCCTGTGCTTTTATTGAATGTGTTCTGTGCTCAAGTGTTCCCTGAGAAAATGCACTGGTTTTGATGCTGTAGTAAATTTCACCCAACACGTCCATGCTATAAGGCACACTATCGTTACTGGTGGGCAGGACCCAAAGGCAAAAGTGCGTAGAGCAACAAACGTAAATTTCACCATTCTCTCCCGGAAAGCAAGAGCTTTATCAGAGGACACGTTCCAGCCAGGCAAGAAACATTCCAGGAGGGTGCAAAGCAGTGTCTGGGAGGGTATGGCCTGGGTGTGTGACCCAGGAAGGGTGGGGCCGAGGGAGAGTGCTGAGGGCCATTTAGAGAGGCGTGGAGATTTGCTTTGTCCCCTGAGACCTCCCTCCTTATTTTGATGCTGAAGAACTGGCCACGAAAGTCATGACACTTTAGTATTTGGTGAGTCAAATTTCCCTCTTCATTGTTGTGGGACCATCACACCCCCTTTAAACCTGGAGAGGGAAATTCAGCACATTATTATCACAATCACCATCATCGTCATTGTCTTCTAAGAATTTGAGGGGGAGGGGAGTTGAATTAACTTTCTAAATCTACTTTCTGGCTGAGGTGGTCAAACATAGGGCCTCTATTTTTTTTACACTTAAAAAAAACACACTTTACTGGTTGTGAATCACAGCCAACAAGACTGAGTGTCTTCTGGCTATACTCCTTTTCCTGTGCCAGTCAAATTCCCATGGAAATGATGGTAGGCAGCGTGGTTTCCATGGTGATCTGGCTCAGGAAGTAGAGCACTGCCGGAAGGAAATCAGAATGTTGTGCGGTTGTGGAAACTGAGGTATAAAGAATAAATATATAAAAATGCTCAGAAACTATCTCTGTTTCTTGCACGGTAGCAAAGTTAGATGGTGTGATTTGTTTCTTCAATGCATTTTTATAATTTTATATGTTAGAAGACCTCTAGGGGTTAAAGTCAAAGAGTTCAAGAGAAGCAGAGAAGGGGGTGCTGGATACTGACCCTCCATGCCGCTTTCATTGGAAAAGGGGCGTGGTTTAAGCAGCCCGGTCACCCCGCCACTTCCATTGTGCCCCACCCCTTTCCCTGCAAGGGTTCAGGTGAGTGCAAAACGCCTTGGGGCGCAGCAAGCTTTGGGGGGGGGGCTGGGGTAGGATGCAATGTCAGTGGGATGATGGAGGGGGAGATAGCAGGCAGGGAAGCTGCTGGGCAGGTGGGGGAGGGAGAGAGACCCCCCCCCCCAATGAAGGGAGGTGGGTGTGCAGCTGAGGTGTCCCCCCCATTTCGAGTATTCCGAATAGCAATATGGATACTATAAACACATGCAGAAATACAAACGTTTCCTAAATTTCAGCTGGGTTTCCTGCATTCCAGGGGGTTGGACAACCTATTTCTTAATAGGTTTAATTGGGTTTGGTACTTTCTCTCTGCATGCCATTCCTTGAACAGCTTCCTGTGCAAAGATAAGGCTTGCTTTCATTGCTCTGTTCATTTGTACATTTGATTAGTGTTGTGTGGAGGGAAATGCAGCCCCTGGGCTGAAAAATGTCCCCCTCCTGCCCTCCTGTGTTTGAAATTCTAGAATAAGAAACTGCCTCTTTCCCCTCAGCTGCTATGTCTGTGACATCACAGGAGACCATACATAGACAGGGCTGGAAAAACAAGGCCTCAAGGGGGGGCATTCATTAATAAAGAAATGATGACTGAGGAGCCCCCGCCTTGTGACACATGTCACCTCGGAAACCCTCCTTGGCACCCACCAAGGCCCCCTGACCCTCCCACTTTTAAAAAGTTTTCCCAAAACCTGTTAGTTTTTACAGTGCTGCAAGACTGTTTGTTTGGGCAGTTGAGAGATTGGTATTATTTATTTATTTCTGCCTTTGTGAGAGATAAATAAACTGGTTCCTTTGACTTAAGGTCTCTGAATCCTTATAAATAAAGTGATCTGGACAAAATGGGTGAATTAAGAAACCTTTTTATTATACACATTTGCAAGTGGGGTAACCCAAGATCAGGCACATCTTCAGGAAAAACAAAGTCACCTGTCCATGCCCACAAGAAGGGGAGTGCCAGTTTACAGAAGTATCGCGTCCGCCTCATTAACATTTTACCATTCCACTTCCCATGTTAATCATAATACAAAACAAAAAACAAAACAATACAAAACAATAAAAATACCTTTATTGGCATTTCAAGTTAAGACATTTCAAAGTGGCATGAGATACAAAGTCTTTTTTCTTCCTGTTTCTTGTTTGCAAGAGATTTGAATGGGGAAATCCTTACGATTCCTCAATCATAAGAGGCAGTGGGGTGAGGGAGGCCAGGGCCACATCCACACCATTTAAAGCGCTATGAAGCCGCTTTAAACACTCATGGCTTCTTCCCCCAAAGAATCTGGGAGCTATAGTTTGAAAAGGGTGCTGAGAGTTGTTAGGAGACCCCCGTTCCCTAACCCTACCCCTGACGCTAACCCTAACTCTAACCCTTAACTAGAGCTACAATTCCCAGAGTTCCCTGCCAAGAAGAGAACCCTAACCCTACCCCTGACGCTAACCCCAACGCTAACCCTAATGCTAACCCTTAACCCTTAACTAGAGCTACAATTCCCAGAGTTCCCTGACAAGAAGGGAACCCTAACCCTAACCCTACCCCAACTCAACCCTATCCCTACCCTGCTCCTAACCCGCCTAACAACTCTCTGTCCCCTTAACCACCTACAGTTCCCAGAATCCCTGAGGGGAAGCCATTCCTGTTCAAAGCGTCTTCATAGCACTTCCAATGGACGGTGCGCCTAATGTGGCCTAATGTTTCCTCCCTCATTTTCTTCTCTCTCACCACTGCCCCATCACTTGCAATGCAGCAGATGTCCGCCTGCAGTCTCCCTTCAAAGCTCCTTCTCTCAGGTCTGGCCACGGCCTTGTCCATTGCTCACTGCCAGTATTTCGCGTTCATTTCTCCGATGTAAATAGGGATGTCCTGCGGTTCTCTTCATGACTTTGAAGGCTGGACTTGGGGAAAACCTCACCGGCTCCGGACATCCCTGTAAGGCAAAGGCAAACAGGTGAGTGGGATGGCCCCCATCTGACGTCCTCTCAGACTCCTCTCTGTTTGGCTGCCTGTTAACAAACAAGGCTTCCAAACCAGTTTGCATCCATCTCAGGCAGCGTAGCCTCACGGCATCAACTAGCCTGAACGCAAACTCTTCTGACAGCCATCCACCAGCTGCAGCCTCGCCAGGTCCACTGCCAGACATCAACCAGCTTCAGAGCTGAATATCAGTTGCCTTCAAGTAGCGATCCCACCAGCAAGTCAACTTTGTACTTGCCTTCTCCTTGCTCCACAGCATCCCAGCACCAGGCAATTGCCTCCTTCTGCTTGCCAGCTTGTCGCCATGGGGCAGGAGACCACCAGGGCTGAGTGCCACCGAGCTGCCCATTTCTCTCTGGGGAGGGCAACTGCTGATGGCTTGCGCCTTGGCCCACATTTATACCAGCTCAGCTGCCAAATGTTTTTGTGACATCACAGTCAACCCACAGACAATGGCAGCAGCTGGGGAGGCATCACCCCCCCCCTCAGCCCTCATAAAAGTGAGCGCAGCTTAGCAGCCAACACCTCCCCAAGTTGTGCCAATATCTGTGAAGGCCACACCGGAAACCCAAGGGGGCAGGAGGGGGACATTTTTCAGTCCAGTGGTTGCCTTTCCCTCCACACAACACTAGTCAAATGCACAAATGAAAAGAGCAATGAAAGCAAGCCTTATATTTGCACAGGAAGCTGTTCAGGGAATGACATGCAGAGAGAAAGTTAGCATCTCAGGAAAAAAACACTTTTTCATCAATCAATCAATCATTTATTGTATTTGACATAAACCATTACAAATCTAGTTACAAAAGCACCAAACCCAGTGACCCAAACTATAGCTCCCAGATTCTTTGGGGGAAGAAGCCAGGTGGATGCCATGTGAACTCAGCGATGTGTCAAGTGATGGCTACATACTGCCTCCAGGTTCAAAGGCGGCATATTTCTGTCTATCAGTTCCTGAGAATCACGAGGGCTGTTGTGGTCAGATTCTGCTTGCAGTTTTTGCACAGGCATCTGTGAGAACGAGATGCTGAACTTGGGACACTGGCCTGATCCAGGCAGCTTTCTTATGTTACAAAGGAAGACTTCCAAGAGAATACTTTTAATCTCGCACTCCAAGAAATGCTGCAAGTTTCAGAAAGTCACATAATGCACTCCAAAATCAGAAATTTTGAAACCATTCCAGCACTGTGGCATTTTACTTTTTCTCCGCATCTCTTATCTGAACTGTGTACTGGCAGTTTCTTTGAGTATCTTTTTTCCAATTTATTTTTATTTGGTAACCATTTCTCCATTTCCAAGAAAGGAACAAAAACATTCCAAGTTCTCAGTGTCCCTGACTTAAGAGTCTTTTGAAGGTGACTCAAAAACTGCAACTAATCCAGAATGCGGCAGCTGGAGGGGTGACTGGGAGTGGCCACCGGAACCATATAGCACCAGTCCTAAAGGCTCCCAGTATGTTGCCAAGCACAATTCAAAGTGTTGGTGCTGACCTTTAAAGCCCTATACGGCCTCGGTCCTGTATACCTGAAGGAGCGTCTTCACCCCCATCATTCAGCCCGGACACTGAGGTCCAGCACCGAGGGCCTTCTGGCGGTTCCCTCATTGCGAGAAGTGAGGTTACAGGGAACCAGACAGAGGGCCTTCTTGGTAGTGGCGCACACCCTGTGGAACACCCTCCCAACAGATGTGATGGAAATAAGCAGCTATCCTATCTTTAAAAGACATCTGAAGGCAGCCCTGTTCAGGGAAGTTTTTAATATTTAATGCTGTACTGTTTTTGACATTTGATTGGGAGCTGCCCAGAGTGGCTGGAGAAACTCAGCCAGATGGGCGGGGTATAAATAAAAAATATTATTATTATTATTAAAAACAAAACAGTATTTAGGCAAAATTATTTATACACCGGCACATGCACTCCACTAGCCATTTACAAACCCTTCAGGAATGCATGGTTTACATTTGGTATCTGTATACCAGTTTTATTTTGGTTTTCTTAAGCATAAAGGAGTGAATGCATACAAAATAAATAATTGCATAGCATAAATAAAATCCATTGTATAAATAATAATAGTGCACATCACTTTTTCCAGTCACATATAAATTTTTCAATGGACTTATTTTTAACCTACAACATGAGGGTATGTTTGAATATGCAAATATGCCTGAAGGAGCGTCTCCACTCCCACTGTTCAGCCCAGACGCTGAGGTCCAGCTCTGAGGGCCTACTGGCAGTTCCCTCCCTGCGAGAAGTGAGGTTACAGGGAACCAGGCAGAGGGCCTTCTCAGTAGTGGCGTCCTACCTGTGGATGTCAAGGAGATAAAGGACTACAGAACTTTTAGAAGATACTCGAAGGCAGCCTGTATCAGGAAGTTTTTTTTATGTTTGACATTATTTTTTATAGTTTGATGGAAGCCTCCCAAAGTAGCTGGGGATAAGTAATAAAATATTATTATTATTTATTTAACTAAGAGAAAAGTTATGAACTAAGCACATGAACAAAATGTAGTGTGTGCACCATTTCATGTTTTACTGGAAAATCTTAGGTTACTGTTAACTGATAGGCAGGGCCTTAGGGGGGGAAATTCCCCCTTGAATCTGACTTATGACGTCAGCACTGCCACTACAGAGTGACAGTGTCGTCATAATTTCACCATGGCAACCAGCTGCTTCATTTCCACTTATTTGAAAGGCAGGTCAGTGAGTATTTATTTTATTTATTTATTTTTGTATATAATATTTATTAAGTTTTCCATTTTTGTCTCAGACAGGCAGAGAAACGTTACAAGAGGCAGACAGCAAGGAGTACATCTTTGTAAGAAGAAAAACATACACTAGAGAGAATGAATGAATGAATGAATAATGTTACGTTTTCATTCCAGGGTTGGAGAAATAAAGCCCAACTTGCAATAAATTTGTCTGCTTGACTACTACTTGCTATCAGATTTTTGCTATCAGATTTTTCTCAACCAGTCTGTTATGGCTGGATGATTTTTATTCTCCATTGTTGTTGTTTCGTTAATTCTCTTTCATTAATTTTCCTTCACAGTTTAACTCTTTGGTTCATGAGTGAGGGGCACTTTCCGTCAGTTCCCCCCTCTCTTAACAATCCCACTCCTGAGGTATCCCAATTGGTATAACAGACCCAGGGGATCACCTCACCCCTTGTTACTGGTTTGGGAGTTGTCTTCTCTTGGAAGAACTCTCCCCTCCTGGCTAGTATGAGATCCAGGGAGTCTGTCTTCCCACAGCTCCTACCTCTCCCAGCTCAGACTCAGCCCTCCAGAAAAGTCCTGTCTGTATACCTTCCCCAGACCCTCAACCCTAAAGTCTTAATACCTAAGCTATGAGGCTCCTTCCTATAGCTATATTCTCCTCAGAACAGATGTTCCACTCAAATTCTAAATAACTCTCTCAGACAAACACTGAGGTCCAGCGCCGAGGGCCTTCTGGCGGTTCCCTCCCTGCGAGGTTACAAGGAACCAGGCAGAGGGCCTTCTTGGTAGTGGCACCCGCCCAGTGGAACGCCCTCCCATCAGATGTCAAAGGAAAAAACAATTACAGTCGTACCTCGGGTTACAGGCGCTTCAGGTTGCGTTTTTTCAGGTTACGGACTGCCAAAACCTGGAAGTATCAGAATGGGTTACTTCCGGGTTTCGGTGGTCGCGCATGCGCAGAAGCGCTAAATCGCATCCCGCACAGATCACGTTCGCAACCCGAGCGTCCACTGTACCACTGTTTAGGGAAGCTTTTAATATCTGAAGGACTATTGTGTTTTAATATTTTGTTGGAAGCCGCCCAGAGTGGCTGGGGAAACCCAGCCAGATGGGCAGGGTATAAATAAATTATTATTATTATTATTATTATTATTATTATTATTATTATTATTATCATTATCATTATCCTACTTCCTGTCTCCTATCTCAAATCAAGCCCTATCCCTTAACCTGAACCCTGTCTAACATCTCAAAGCAAGCCCTATCCAACCCTCTCCCTTTTATTCTCCCTCCCAAATTGCTGCTCCTCCTTCCTCCATGGCTAGCTGACTTTGTAGCCACTCTGCTGGGATTTTTGCGGGACTGCCTCACTCTAGTCTGGCTCTGCTATCCATCACAGCAGCAAATCACAGCCTTGAGGGCTCCCTACTTTTTGGGCTGGACACATAGCTGTCAACCTTTTTTCTTGCGAGGAATCCCATTCGGAATAAGGGAATTTCCCTTAAGAAAAGGGAAACGTTGACAGCTATGGCTGGATAACTTTCAACAGGAAAGTGGACTAGCAAAAAGAGTTTTAAAACCCTCCCCAGCCCTGCGGGCCCAGTCAAAATTGGGGAAAGAGTACATGAGGCTGCTGTGAGATTTTAAAGCCAGAGGAGAATAATAAAAAATGATAAAGAAAAAAAATTCAATACTCCCAAACACAATTTCAAAGATATGGATAACATTACATCTAGTTTGAGACTTGTTTTTGTTGCTCTAGAGGGTGTTAGTCAGATCAGCTACTAATTGAGATGCATCAGATGCTCTTTTAATATTACCCTGCTGTGTTGGAAGCACTGATCCACAAGTAGTTTCTATGGGGTTAGGAAGTTGTACCTAAAACGACCCATGTAAGTTGGGCTAAATGTGAATTTTCCCTTCACAGAACAGGAACTTTGCTGTGAGCAGCAGTGGGGTGCTGATTGTGTGGGAAGGATGCATGCAATGAAATGTTCTCCCAGCTGGTGGGATTTCCTTACAGATCATCAATTCCCGTGCAGTTAGAAGGGCAACTTCTTCGCTAGAATGTTCTGTTAGATGGGCTGAATGCAATCTCCATCGGGTTTGTCAGAGGCAGGGCCTATCAGAGGGGGTGGGGGGGGCAAGGAGGGTCATTTGTCCCCTGACCTCAACTTTAGACACTTTGGGAAAAGAGGCGTTTGAGAAGTTCCACAACTTTTTTCCTCCTAACATATTGGACTGAACTATGTCAATCTCACAGCACAAAACTGCAAATTTAAGCAAGTGGAAACTGTGATTTGGTAAAGGCAGTGCAGTGAGTGACTACTATAGCCTCAGCACCCAATCAGCAATGAGGGAATTATGATAATCCTAGGTAGGTAGGAAGGCAGCAATGAAAGGATGATAATACCCTAGGTGCTGAAGTATAAATGAAAAGGAATGAGAGAGGATACAGTTGTAGATAAAACGTAAAACCTAACACTATGTCCACAATTGGGAAGAGGTGACACTACCTAAGTAACTATTCTAACTGCAGACTAATAGTATAAGTAATTAAGACAAAGACAAGTGACTTCAAACTTTCTTTGTTGTTAACAAAAATAATCTAGGGACTTAAAACTCGGGGGGGGGGGGGACAACAACCTAATCGATCTTTCTAGCTTTAACTGTATGATGTCTGATGGTGAGGAATTATTATTTCATTCTCAGCTGACAAGCAAACTGCTACAGATGAGACATGTTTCACAGGCTCTTCACGATACTTCAAGATGACACTATTCTCCTTGGAATCAGTTACACAAAATAAATGGATTTACAGCACTGTTTGAAATGAAAGGCATTGCTGGGGACTTTACTTACCTGCAGTTCAAGCAGTGCTATTTTTTTCTAGAAAAACAGGTGCCAGAACTCACCATGAACTCACCACATTCTCTTAGAATGGCAATGGCACCCACCTGAGAGGTGTGGGAATCCACCTGAGAGGTGCCAGAACTGAGTTCTGGCAAGTTCTGGCTGGAAAAAAGCCCTGTGTTCAAGCATTCAAATTCACAACAACTTCACCAAGAATGCAATGAGCTCACATGCTATTTTGGGGTTTTTTATTTTTTTTAAAAAATCATATATTATGCTTCCAGTTGGCAAATGATAATCAGAATTCACCAGTTATTTCATGTTTTCACAAGCTGGCCACTAACTTGAACACCTTTAAAAGGGGATTAGACTAATTCATGAAGGATGAGGCTATCAATGATCATGATGGCTGTAGCACATCCAAGCTATACTACCTGCAAGCAGGAAGGCACTTCAGTGGATGCTCGGGTTGTGAACATGATCCGTGCAGGAGGCACACTCGCAACCCGCAGCATTCGCAACCTGCAGCGCCGCATCTGTGCATGCATGGGTTGCGATTCAGTGCTTCTGCGCATGCACAAAGTGTGATTTAGAGCTTTTGCGCATGCGCGAGCGCTGAAACCCAGAAGTAACCCATTCCGGTACTTCCGAGTTTGGCACGGTGCGCAACCCGAAAACATGCAACCTGAAGCATCTGTAACCCGAGGCATGACTATATTGCACGCAGGTTGTGCTTGTGTGCTTCCCATATGCATCTGAGTTGGCAATTGTGAGAACACGGTGCTAGACTAGACAGGTTTTTGGTCAGACCTAGCTGGGCTGTTCTTTTTTTAAAAAAAGATATTTATTAAAGTTTCAAAATGTTACAAAAATAAGAAGAAGAAAAAAGAAAATACAAAGTACAGAAAAATAAAAACAGTTAAAAACAAATCAATCTTTCCATATCTTGTCTTTCGTTTGCTTGTTTCCCTGACCTCCTCACACCTCCCTTTTTTGTATTCCAGTTCAATTAGTTAATTCAGCAAATCCTTTCCCTCTTTGTTTATCTTAATCCTTTATCTTTATACATTATAACTTTAGATTATCACCTGTTAACAATCCATTTTTACATTTTCCTTTATAACATTGCTGCTAAAAACCACTTAACTTCATTCCGACATCATTCTAACATTCATTAATTTTGCAGTATTTCTGTAAATAGTCTTTAAATTTCTTCCAATCTTCTTCCACTGACTCTTCTCCCTGGTCTCGGATTCTGCCGGTCATTTCCGCCAGTTCCATATAGTCCATCACCTTCATCTGCCATTCTTCCAGGGTGGGTAGATCTTGTATCTTCCAATACTTTGCAATAAGTATTCTTGCTGCTGTTGTGGCATACATAAAGTTCTATCCTTCTTTGGCACCAATTGGCCAACCATGCCCAGGAGAAAGGCCTCTGGTTTCTTCAGGAAGGTATATTTAAATACCTTTTTCATTTCATTATAGATCATCTCCCAGAAAGCCTTAATCCTTGGGCACGTCCACCAAAGGTGAAAGAATGTACCTTCAGTTTCTTTACATTTCCAACATTTATTATCGGGCAAATGATAGATTTTTGCAAGCTTGACTGGTGTCATGTACCACCTGTATACCATTTTCATAATATTCTCTCTTAAGGCATTACATGCCGTGAACTTCATACCTGTGGTCCATAACTGTTCCCAGTCAGCCATCATTATGTTATGTTCAACATCTTGTGCCCATTTAATCATAGCTGATTTCACCGTTTCATCCTGAGTATTCCATTTCAACAGCAAGTTATACATCTTTGACAGAATCTTAGTTTTAGGATCTAACAGTTCTGTTTCCAATTTTGATTTTTCCACCTGGAAGCCAATTTTCTTGTCCAAATTGTATGCCTCCATTATCTGATAATAATGAAGCCAATCTCGCACTTTGTTTTTTAGTTTTTCAAAGCTCTGCAATTTCAATTTATCTCCCTCTTGTTCCAAAATTTCCCAATATTTCGGCCATTTGGCCTCCATATTGAGCTTTTTCTGAGCCTTCGCTTCCATCGGTGACAACCACCTTGGGGTTTTATTTTCAAGTAGGTCCTTATATCTTATCCAGACATTAAACGATGCTTTCCTGACAATATGGTTTTTAAATGCTTTATGTGCTTTGACCTTATCACTAGCTGGGCTGTTCTTGTGCTCTTATACTCATCCCTCTCAGTCATAACGAGAAACTTCTTTCTGGAAAAGAAAAGAGGAGAGGAGAGAAGCAGCTTATCAGATACATTTGCCTGAGCACTAAAATCTCTGTCCTCATGGGAGCTGATCTAGTTCAGTGTTGGTACCTATAGAGAGCCAAATTCTCAGCGACTCAGACATTATGGAAATTATCTGAGACCTTTCATAAATAGAGCTGACAGTAGGGCTGTGCACACAGGCTTTGGATCAAGACTGACATGACCTCAGATGATTAGCACTAGACCTGACACAATCTGGGCCAGATCCAGGTTTCAAACTGAATTAGAGGACTTGCACAGCCCTATGTGTTCAATCCCTTCTCATCACCAACTAGTTGCTTCTAGTTCTCACCCCTCATATGCTTCTGTGACCACCTCCCTTTTTTGTAACTCTTGATTGCTGTGGGTGAACTGCCATGAGGCAAAACTGGGTCTGCTACAGCCCACTCTGGGTAAATTCTGGACTGACCTGAATGAGTTTGGTATTTGGGATTTGCCTAAAGCTGGTGCACAGTACTACTGAATAGTATGTGTTAAAAGTCTGCTTATGGCTCCATTTCACATTTCATATCTTGTGTGGGTGTGTCTGATGGTCTCATTGAATACCTATATAGCTGAGCCAGGAACTAGGAGCTGAGTCATGAAACACAGAAACACACTAGAACAGGAGTGGATGGAATGCATCTTGAAGCTCTGGAATGCCTCTTGCTTGCCTGGATATACGACAGAGAAGGACGTGAGTGTGTGTGTGAAAACTTGTTGTTGTTTAGTCATTTAGTCGTGTCCGACTCTTCGTGACCCCATGGACCAGAGCACACCAGGCACTCCTGTCTTCCACTGCCTCCCGCAGTTTAGTCAAACTCATGCTGGTAGCTTCACGAACACTATTCAACCATCTCATCCTCTGTCGTCCCCTTCTCCTTGCGCCCTCCATCTTTCCCAACATCAGGGTCTTTTCCAGGGAGTCTTCTCTTCTCAGGAGGTGGCCAAAGTATTGGAGCCTCAGCTTCACGATCTGTCCTTCCAGTGAGCACTCAGGGCTGATTTCCTTAAGAATGGATAGGTTTGATCTTCTTGCAGTCCATGGGACTCTCAAGAGTCTCCTCCAGCACCATAATTCAAAAGCATCAATTCTTCAGCGATCAGCCTTCTTTATGGTCCAGCTTTCACTTCCATACATCGCTACTGGGAAAACCATAGCTTTTACTATACGGAATTAGAGGACTTGTTATATGTGAAAACTAGCCAACTGCAAAAAGCTAACATGTTCATCTATTGATCTGCCCATCACTTGCATGTAGTCCCTGGAAGGATGTCCACAAGGGAACGGGGTCTTCAGTCTGAAAAAGGTTCCAGTTCCTACATTAGAACAAGGAAGACAGGCATGCTTTGAACACATGAGGAATACAGTACATGGCTTCCTCAGACAAGCTGTTTGCATACTGAAACTTCAACAGACAAGACCAAAAATTGCATAATTCCTTTGTTTCCAAGGCTTGAGTGTTTCCCTGACCTGTGTCCTGACCTGTATTGCAATTTGGTTGAGTCTTAAAAAACAGCATTTGGGAACTTCTGCATTTCTTTATCAGAGCTGTCATTAATGCCCAAAACATGGAGTGTGTGTGTTTGTGTGTTTAGTGTGTGTGTGTGTGTGTGTGTGTAATTTTTTGCACAATAGAATGTGCAAATGTCAAGCTGAGAACTGAACCCCACAAAAATATGGCCTAAATCTACTTGGAAGTGTTAACGACTTATTTTAGGACTCCAGAAAAGGCTCTAAACCTCCCCTCTCTGAATCTGTATGTCTCCCACACAGGCATGAGTGTAGCCCAAGGGTTGAGTTGGAGCTGCCCCCCAGATCAAGTAAAACAACAGAAATACTTAAGGAACTGACCAATCACTTCAATTCTGCCCCCCTAACAAAAGTCCTGCCCCCCAAGTCCTGACCCCCTAACAAAAATCCTGGTTACACCCATGCACACAGGGAATATATCCAGGGACTATGATAAGGCTCTTTTTCTTCAGGCATAAGAAATGCTTCCAGATCTATGGCTGAAAGGCACTTGAGAACATTTAGCATTTCTTTTCCTGTATTCTTTGCATGAGATTGACAAGAAAAATGGTAACATCAAGGATGTAAAATGTGAAATGGCTGAAAGGCATGAGTCATACTGCAGTTACATCTTGCTTTGTGTTTGATAAACCTCTGTGTTTATCAAAAGCAAAAAGGGCACCATTTGCAGCCATTCCACTTGCACTGAATAAACAAAGCTTTCACTTTGAAACAATTCTCTCTCTTGCTCCTTTAAAAAAAAAAAAAGGCCAGTACAGTAGAGAGAATAAGCAAACCCTTGTGGGCAATTTGAAGTCAAACCATGGTTTTCTGAACAAAAAAAAGTAACCCTCAGATACCAAAGTTCAATGATACTGGAGTAGATCCTAATGCAATAGCAGTCAAATAGTATTGGGAGAAAGATAAGAAAGGGGACCAGTAAGCAGAGGAGAAGAAATAGATTAATTCCATGGATGGATACTAGGATGGAGGGCCAGTCCCAGTATTAGGCAGAATGAGACAGCCTTCTCAAGAGTAAATGACTGGTGGGTGCAGGAGCAAGGGATGGTGGCAAGGCATTGGCGAGCAGAGCTGTGTTTATACCTAGAGAATTTGCTTTTTAAGGTGTCTAGCAATATAAACAACAGAGAAATAAATGAAAGGGGGTGTCATCTTGTCCTTTGCCTCAGCCCGTGAAATGTCATGATGGATGTCAGTCTCATGCATTTCAGCTGGACTTAGTCCAAGGTTAATAAATTAGCTGGCTGAAATTGCAATCCTATCCACAATTACCTGGGAATAGGATTACATCTGAGCAAAAATGCATAGCATTGCACTACACATGTCAGGGAAATACGTACTCCATGAGGAAACCAGCACTACACAAGAACATCAGAAGTGCCCTGCTGGATCAAAACAAGGGGCTATCTAATATTGCATCCTGTTTGAAACATAGGCCAGCTGGGAAGACCATGGCATTGGATTAAAACAACCACCTTCCCTCATAGCAACTGGTGATCAGAGGAGTGATGCTTTTGAAACTTGAGATTAACATGGAATTGGCCGAAATGACTGGCAGAATCCGAGACCTGGGAGAAGAGGCAGTGGAAGAGGACTGGAAAAAATTTAAGGACTATTTACAAAAATATTATAAGTTATATGAATGTTGAGAATTTGCTAGGTTTTGGGACAACAAGCTTCAGCAATTAAATTTGATTATGGTGGAAACTAAGTTACGACTGTGAAATGACTAAAGTTTAGAGTAACGTTTTTATTCTTAGGATCGATGGAAAAGTGAGTTAATAACAAGTACCCTAAATCTAAAATATAATTAGATGAAAGTACAAAAACGCATGAAACAAGGTATCAATTTGCTGTTATTTTTCTTTATTGTAAAGGATGCAGGGGGTGGAGGATGTGGGGAAGTCCAGTGGATCATGAAAAATTGTTTGTAAAATGTGAATTTTTTCCTTTTATAATCTTCTTTTTTTCTTTTTTGTAAAGTCGCTTTTGTTGAATTATTGACGATGTATCTGACCTTGGAAAAAAGCAATAAAAAATATTATTTTTTAAAAAAATGAAACTTGAGATTAGATGCCAAGGCTCCAGACCATGAATTCTTGGAGGCAGATTATTCCAAAGATGGCATCCCTGAGGAGGAGATGTATCCACCCCTTTACGACTTTATATAGAGCTGTAGCCATCTTTTCCCCTGAACACAAAGGAAACACCTTTGCTGCCATACTTTGATTATTGGTCTACAAACTCCTCAAAGGATCAGGAGCCCCCTCAGCTTGAAACACTGAGGCCCAGAAGAAGCCAATGACTGCAGAAGAAGTCCTTTAACTGCCCAGATGCAGCATTCAGGAGATGAGGCTTCCAGTCAATGAATGCCTAGCCCAGGCTATAAAGATCTTCCAGTTGCTCTGGGGTGCCACTGAAACCCTATATTCTGCCTCAACTGCAGGATCATGAATTGTGGTACTGAAATCCATACCTAGGTCCCTATCTAATTAGCTGATTCTGTCTGCCTTTCTTTTCTGACTGCCAGGAACTACTGACCTCCCCTGTGCGTCGCCATCACCTGCCTGTGGTGGATCAGGATACTATAATGTCCAGTGTTGCTCTGATCCAAGTACAAGAACATTCTCTTCCAAGAAGCATTTTAACCCTCAGAAAACTTTTTTTTTAAAAAAAAGAAAATTATTATTATTGCTTGCAGAGGAGCAACCATCTTAGTGTACAATTTGCTGACATGTCTTTGACAGGCTACAGAGCCTTGCAAGTACTCTTCACCAAGTGAAGCAAACATTTCTATTGAGATCAAAGGTCAGCTCATATCCCCCCAACAAATGGCTGGGGAAAACAAAGGAACTGTCAGAAAGCAGAAGCGTGACCACCTGAAATAAACTGGTAAAGTCTTGCATGTATAGCTAGAGAGACCAGGATTGTAGTGTATGTGTGTGTGTGGGGGGGGGAGTTATGCATTGGAACTCCCCACCCCACCCCCCATACTCCCCATGCATCACAAAGCTGCTGTAGTTCAAGGGTGAAAAGATTGCTTGTTCAGGTGGGAACATTGCAATTCTCTTCCCCGTGTTAGAACAGAGCAACTAGAAATCCTCTCCCAATGTTCCTTTAACTGGAAAGGAGGGCAGAGGTAAAGGGGATGCTAGCTCCCTTGCCTCATTCTTGTTCTCATCAGCCCCGAAAAGGCTCCTCACTTCGCACAGCGACCTTCCAATTTCGGGAGGGTGATGAGGCATCAGTGCTAGTGTGTTCTCTCCCCTCCTACAGAATTATAGCACATCCTAGACTGCCTGTTTGCGGTGCCCATTCTGCACGATGGCACCTAATTTGCCTTAGAGACAGTAGCAGGTTCCACTTCAAATGGACTCTCACAGAATTTGAAGTTCCTTTGCTGAATGCTGCGGAGCTTTCTCCCCACACCACTCTGCACTTCCATGAACAAAAGTAATGTGTGTCAGGCAGAATTAACTAGACCTGTGCACAAACGGCCTCTCAAATTTGCACACCCTACTTGTTAGCAGAGAAATTTCTGTGTCCCATTTCACCAAATATGTCCAGGAGAAGAGAAATTCTCCAGCTGTTTCTCAGGATTTTGGCTCACCATAACAAAATGTCCAATCTCAACCATCACATTATACCCCTCCTCCAGAAGGGCAGACAAGGCAAAACAGAAATCTGCCTAGTTCTCAAATAATTGCAAGGACTAGTGGGAGAGAAAAACACACACAGTGAGATTGAAATTGGAGGCTTAAATTATTAGGCTGTACACAGATCTCATTCATTTGCAATTTGATTTTTTTGTTACTGACAAGGTAGTTAAGACACACACACACACACACACACACACAGAGAGAGAGAGAGAGAGAGCAGTGCTGTATGCAGCATAATATTAATAGAGACTAATTAGGAAAAGATTAGCATTGGAGAAAGAAAAGCATTTTGATTCATCTTGTATGTGCCTGCCAAGGCATCTTTTGATGCTGATTATTATTTTCAAGGGGTTGGTGTTTACAGAGGTTTGATTAAAATGAGAAATGCATATTAAGATGGAGCACACAGGTGCCAATTCTCAAATGATAATGCCTAAACACCCCCTTCTCCCAGAGCACAATGAACTTTCAAAGGGTAGGGGGAAATGGGAATACTTCTAAGATCTTGACTGTATATTTTGTGCATGAATGTTCTTGGCAATCTGAATGGCATACATGAAAGAAATGCCACTTGTTACTTAAAGCACACTGACTATTCCCCGTCTCAAAAGATGTGCAAGAGCTTCCTGGTGGTCCATCCTTTTGCCACAAAGACGTGGGAAGAAAACACCAAGGAAAAGAAATTGAGATGTGGTGTTTCTTTTTTCAAAAGCACACGAGCGATGTAGCTCAGTAGTAGAGCGAATGTGTAGCATACAAATAGTCCCTGATCAATCTCTGCTCTCTCCACGTAGGGCTGGAAAACCCTGTGGAATTACTGCCGCCCCAGTGTAGACAGAACTGAGCTACATGGACCAATACTTTGTCATTGTGTGTTCCAGTACCTACCTAGCTATTGCCTTCACACCTGCCACTTGGATGAGTGCAGAATGTGCTTTGGCATCATGTGGCTTGCAGCTATTTTTTAAAAAAGAAAGATTTTGTTAACACTTTTCATAGTACAGTACTTTACAATAGAAAGCAAACTAAACAAAAATAAAAACAGAGAAAAGAGAGAAAGAAGGCAAAGTCCTTTTTCATAACTCTTGTCCCACACAGAAAGAGGTGAACTCTCCCAGCTTTCGCCTGGGAGCTCCCCTTTCTGCTCCCAACCCCCCACTCCAGGAGATGTTCCCTTCCCTGCCTCTCACACAGGGTTCTTCAACAACCAACCATCACCTTTATCTGCATGCAGTCCCCTCATTGCGTGACCAGGAGCAACAGCCCCAGCCCCCAAAGATCATAAGGAAGGAATAAAGACTCTGACAATGTTGTTGTTGTTGTTTAGTCGTTTAGTCGTGTCCGACTCTTCGTGACCCCATGGACCAGAGCACGCCAGGCACCCCTGTCTTCCACTGCCTCCCGCAGTTTGGTCAGACTCATGTTTGTAGCTTCGAGAACACTGTCCAACCATCTCGTCCTCTGTCGTCCCCTTCTCCTTGTGCCCTCCATCTTTCCCAGCATCAGTGTCTTCTCCAGGGAGTCTTCTCTTCTCATGAGGTGGCCAAAGTATTGGAGCCTCAGCTTCACGATCTGTCTTTCCAGGGAGCACTCAGGGCTGATTTCCTTAAGAATGGATACGTCTGATCTTCTTGCAGTCCATGGGACTCTCAAGAGTCTCCTCCAGCACCATAATTCAAAAGCACCAATTCTTCGGCGATCAGCCTTCTTTATGGTCCAGCTCTCACTTCCATACATCACTACTGGGAAAACCATGGCGGACCTCTGTTGGTAAGGTGATGTCTCTGCTTTTAATGATCCTGTCTAGGTTTGCCATCGCCTTTCTCCCAAGGAGCAGGCGTCTTTTAATTTCGTGACTGCTGTCACCATCTGCAGTGATCATGGAGCCCAAGAAAGTAAAATCTCTCACTGCCTCCATTTCTTCCCCTTCTATTTGCCAGGAGGTGATGGGACCAGTGGCCATGATCTTCATTTTTTTGATGTTGAGCTTCAGACCATATTTTGCGCTCTCCTCTTTCACCCTCATTAAAAGGTTCTTTAATTCCTTCTCACTTTCTGCCATCAAGGTTGTGTCATCTGCATATCTGAGGTTGTTGATATTTCTTCCGGCGAACTTAATTCCGGTTTGGGATTCATCCAGCCCAGCCTTTCGCATGATGAATTCTGCATATAAGTTAAATAAGCAGGGAGACAATATACAGCCTTGCCGTACTCCTTTCCCAATTTTGAACCAATCAGTTGTTGCATATCCAGTTCTAACTGTAGCTTCTTGTCCCACATAGAGATTTCTTAGGAGACAGATGAGGTGATCAGGCACTCCCATTTCTTTAAGAACTTGCCATAGTTTGCTGTGGTCGACACAGTCAAAGGCTTTTGCATAGTCAATGAAGCAGAAGTAGATGTCTTTCTGGAACTCTCTAGCTTTCTCCATAATCCAGCGCATGTTTGCAATTTGGTCTCTGGTTCCTCTGCCTCTACTAAATCCAGCTTGCACTTCTGGGAGTTCTCGATCCACATACTGCTTGAGCCTTCCTTGTAGAATTTTAAGCATAACCTTGCTAGCGTGTGAAATGAGTGCAATTGTGCGGTAGTTGGAGCATTCTTTGGCACTTCCCTTCTTTGGGATTGGGATGTAGACTGATTTTCTCCAATTCTCTGGCCACTGCTGAGTTTTCCAAATTTGCTGGCATATTGAGTGTAGCACCTTAACAGCATCATCTTTTAAAATTTTAAATAGTTCAGCTGGAATATCATCACTTCCACTGGCCTTGTTATTAGCAATGCTTCCTAAGGCCCATTTCACTTCACTCTCCAGGATGTCTGGCTCAAGGTCAGCAACCACACTACCTGGCATATACGAGACATCCATTTCTTTCTGGTATAATTCCTCTGTGTATTCTTGCCACCTCTTCTTGATGTCTTCTGCTTCTGTTAGGTCCTTTCCACCTTTGTCTTTTATTATGGTAATCTTTGTACGAAATATTCCTTTCATATCTCCAATTTTCTTGAACAGATCTCTGGTTCTTCCCATTCTATTGTTTTCCTCTATTTCTTTGCATTGCTCGTTTAAGAAGGCCTTCTTGTCTCTTCTTGCTATTCTTTGGAAATCTGCATTCAATTTCCTGTATCTTTCACTATCTCCCTCGCATTTTGCTTGCCTTCTCTCCCCCGCTATTTGTAAGGCCTCGTTGGACAGCCACTTTGCTTTCTTGCATTTCCGTTTCATTGGGATGGTTTTAGTTGCTGCCTCTTGTATAATGTTACAAGCCTCCATCCATAGTTCTTCAGGCACTCTGTCCACCAAATCTAAATCCTTAAACCTGTTCCTCACTTCCACTGTGTATTCATAAGGGATTTGACTTAGATTGTATCTTGCCGGCCCAGTGGTTTTTCCTACTTTCTTCAGTTTAAGCTTGAATTTTGCTATAAGAAGCTGATGATCTGAGCCAGTCAGCTCCAGGTCTTGTTTTTGCTGATTGTATAGAGCTTCTCCATCTTTGGCTGCAGAGAATATAATCAATCTGATTTTGATGCTGCCCATCTGGTGATGTCCATGTGTAGAGTCGTCCCTTGTGTTGTTGGAAAAGCGTGTTTGTGATGACCAGCTTGTTCTCTTGGCAGAACTCTATTAGCCTTTGCCCTGCTTCGTTTTGAACTCCAAGGCCAAACTTGCCAGTTGTTCCTTTTATCTCTTGACTCCCTACTTTAGCATTCCAATCCTCTATAATGAGAACATCCTTCTTTGGTGTCATTTCTATAAGGTGTTGTAAGTCTTCATAGAATTGGTCAATTTCAGTTTCTTCAGCACCAGTGGTTGGTGCATAAACTTGGATTACTGTGATGTTAAAAGGTCTGCCTTGGATTCATATTGAGATCATTCTATCATTTTTGAGATTGCATCCCAGTACAGCTTTTGCCACTCTTTTGTTGACTATGAGGGCCACTCCATTTCTTTTATGGGATTCTTGCCCACAGTAGTAGATGTGATGGTCATCCGAACTGAATTCGCCCATTCCCATCCATTTTAGCTCACTGATGCCCAGGATGTCAATATTTATTCTTGCCATCTCATTTTTGACCACATCCAACTTACCAAGGTTCAAGGTTCTTACATTCCAGGTTCCTATGCAATATTTTTCTTTACAGCATTGAACTTTCCTTTCGCTTCCAGGCATATCCGCAACTGAGTGTCCTTTCGGCTTTGGCCCAGCCGCTTCATCAGCTCTGGACCTACTTGTACTTGTCCTCCGCTCTTCCTCAGTAGCATGTTGGACGCCTTCCGACCTGAGGGGCTCATCTTCCAGCGTCATAACTTTTATATGCCTGTTGTCTTTGTCCATGGAGTTTTCTTGGCAGGGATACTGGAGTGGCTTGCCGGTTCCAGCTCCAGGTGGATCACGTTTGGTCAAAACTATCCACTATGACCTGTCCATCTTGGGTGGCCCTTCATGGCATAGCTCATAGCTTCTCTGAGTTATTCAAGCCCATTCGCCACGGCAAGGCAGTGATCCATGAAGGGGCTGACAATGTTATATGGAATTAAAATTAGGTCACAACTTTGTTAAACTTCCGAATGTAGGATGACCTTGGCTTAGGCCTTGGGCGTGTATCCCCCCCAGCCGGGGGAACTGGGGCTCATCAGGGTAAATGGGATATGGGGGTGCACTGCAAGACATAAGTGTAGCAAGCAGCCCAGCCCATATCACCGCTCACAGGGTAGTTCACTGACAACCTTTCAGTGTATCGCCAGTGACACCTATACAGTAGTACCTTGGGTTACATACGCTTCAGGTTACAGACTCCGCTAACCCAGAAATAGTACCTTGGGTTACGAATGAATTAAGTACTTAACCTGAGGTACCACTGTATATATATATAACCCCTTTAAGAGGGGGACCCTGGAATCACCGCTGCAGGGGGGTGAGTCACCATTTCATGCCCCCCCCCATTAAAAGGAAGAAAAGACTAAAGGATTCCACCCAAGGCCATAACCGCCAAAGTTGTGATGAATTGCTGCGGGGAAGACAAAACCTGCTAATGCAGGAAAATTTCTTTCCGGTCCTACAGCAGCAACCAGTCAAAGACCGTAGTAAAGGTAAAGGGACCCCTGACCATTAGGTCCAGTCGTGATCAACTCTGGGCTCATCTCGCTTTATTGGCCGAGGGAGCCGGTGTACAGCTTCCGGGTCATGTGGCCAGCATGACTAAGTCGCTTCTGGCGAACCAGAGCAGCGCACAGAAACGCCGTTTACCTTCCCGCCGGAGCGGTACCTATTTATCTACTTGCACTTTGACGTGCTTTCGAACTGCTAGGTTGGCAGGAGCAGGGACCGAGCACTGGGAGCTCACCCCGTCACGGGGATTCGAACCACTGACTTTCTGATCGGCAAGTCCTAGGTTCTGTGGTTTAACCCACAGCGCCACCCGTAGTAGCACCCACTAATCAGGAAGAAAAAGTTAACCTGCAACAAGAAACATTAAACAAAGGGAGGGTAGGGAGGGTGAATCTCCAGAGCTGACTGTCTGGCTATTGTCGGCTCCACCCCTTATTATAAATGGGGCTGGCCCCATCTCCCAGCAAGAAACTTGATTACTGAGGCTGGGTGTGAACCTCCAAAAATTAACACTGAGAAAGAAGCCAGCCCCCTTCTACTATTAAGTTCCCTGGGAACTGTAGCCCCGCACGCAATCCTGCAAACATATAAAGTGTGAGTGCTCATTAACCCAGAGTAGAGGACAAGAAAAAAGCAAAACAGAGCAGAAGCAAGGGCAAAGCAATGAAAGGAACAGAAAGCTAAAAGTAATAAAGGAATGAGAAAGTAATAAAGGAAACTAAACCTGAGTTCTATGCTGAAGTCTCTAACCGCTTGGAGTTTGGGGTAAATGGAATAATATTAATGACCTTTCTATTCATGAAGGCCTTTTAAATAACTTTTACTGCAAGGGCCTCTCAGTTTTATACTGGGATGGGCTTTTTGTGATTTAATAACGTTTCAGTTTCTTGTTTTAAGAATACATTTGTTGTTGTGTTTTGATGTGGGATAAATATATTTATATTTCTCTTATGACCTACCCAAAGAACTCGTGTTATGGGGTGGCTTCATAAATGCAGTCCTCTCACAAATTCTGCAAAAAACAAATTATAGAGATGGGCATGCAGTATCTCCAAATCTGGGAGAGTTGTTTGCAGTTATTGACCAAATGAAAAACAACAAAGTCTTCAAAGTGGGCGGAACTGAACTTACACAACAACTTCACAAGCTCATCAGAAAAATCTGGGAGAGAGAGGAGATCCCAGCAGATTTGAGGGGTGCCAAAATTATTAATCTCTTTTAAAAATGGTGATAGAACGGATTGTGGACTTTCCTGCAGTGGAAGCCGGCCTCCCCAGGCCTCCCCATGATGGTGGTGGGCCTCTCTAGGCCTTGCAGCCTCCTCCCAATGCATGCGATATCACATGTGTGCATCACACGCATGTCACATGCTTGTGCAACGCCCCCCCCCCCCCACATTGGGTGGAACTTGGTGCGCCTGTGCCAAAATATTTCAGAAGCACATACTTTTACAACAAATAACAACAACAACAATATTTAATTTATACCCCGCCCTCCCCGGCCAGAGCCGGGCTCAGGGCGGCTAACACTAATAAAATCGCAGTAAAAACATAAGGGGGGGGGGGAGAGAAAATTTTTTAAAATACAGGTTAAAATGCGATTTAAAATGCAGCCTCGTTTTAGAATAGCTGATAAATCAAGACCATAAGGGGAGGGAAACATAAGGGTCAGACCAAGTCCAAACCAAAGGCCAGGCGGAACAGCTCTGTCTTGCAGGCCCTGCGGAAAGATGTCAAGTCCCGCAGGGCCCTAGTCTCTTGTGACAGAGCGTTCCACCATGTCGGGGCCAGTGCTGAAAAGGCCCTGGCCCTAGTTGAGACCAATCTAACCTCCTTGAGGAACATGCAACAACAGAACCCTTTTGTCATTACGTCCTTACCCGTCAGCCAAGGAGCTGACAGCAGCAAATGTGAGCCTTCCTATCATGATGTAGACTAAGACTGAGAGGGGGTGACTGGCTCAGAAATTAAGCCAAGCTACTTTCCCCCAATGCTTGGGGCTTGCATTCAAAACATATGCTGGTCCACTGTCCCTCAGACCTTGGGGGGGGGGCAGACTATATTTTTGGGGGGGAAAGGAACGAATTCCTATGCCCCATAAATGACCCAGAGATGCATTTTAAATAAAAGGACACATTCTACTCATGTAAAAACACGCTGATTCCTGGACCGTCCGCGGGCCAGATTGAGAAGGCGATTGGGCCGGATCCGGCCCCCGGGCCTTTGTTTGCCTGCCCCGGTTTAAAAGCACAATACACATATCACCCTTGGTTATTCTTCTTTTTGCAGTATTGCATTCCTATGTACAGTGGTACCCTGGGTTACAGACCCTTCAGGTTACATATGCTTCAGGTTACAGACTCCGCTAGCCCAGAAATAGTACCTCAGGTTGCAAACTTTGCCCCAGGATGAGAACGGAAATCGCAGTAGCAGCAAGAGGCCCCATTAGCAAAAGCATACCTCAGGTTAAGAACAGTTTTGGGTTAAGAACGGACCTCCGGAATGAATTAAGTTCTCTTGGGAGAAGCCAGAGGGGAAGCCAAAAAATAAATAGTTTTATTCTATAGGATCACACATGACCAGAAGGGACGGTGGCTTTTTGGACTTCCACACAACAGCAGCAGTTGAGAGCCACCTCCCAGACATGATGCTGTAGAAGGGATTTTCTAGAAGGCCAGTTGGTCCCTTTTATATTTTTTGTCTTTTTACTCTTATCCCCTCCCTCCCTCTCCTGTTTGACACCCAGTTCTTTATCCTCTGATGGATTCCAGGGAAAAAAGAGAGAAAACCCTTCAAGGGCACAAAAGGAAGACAAAAAGGACATTTTTCTTCAGAGGCAATTCTTCTTCCTTTGTTAGATCATAAAAGCACATTATCTGTAAAAAATCATTTACTCTCTATCCAGCCGAGCTTACGTGTTCAAGACCAGCACACCGATAGCTTCGTGAGAAGAGATACTTTGACATTTTATTCACATGGCAGTTGGGTTTTTTCCTCTTTTCTCTGCCCTGCTCCTGAATTATATAAAGCCTCTTTGAGCCTCACTACTGGATACAATCAGAACCCGCCAAGCTGCAAAGTGAGTGCTTCTTAAGCCTTCTGAAATACAGTCAGCAGCAAACATAAAACAATAGGAGCAAAATATTTGCTCACCTTAAGCTTGCATTGTACTGATTACTTGAACACACACACACACACACACACACACACACACACACACACACACACACCTCTTGAACATCTAAACCCCCAAACATATTTACATTTCAAATGGAACACATTTTCTTTCTTTCTTTTTTAACTCTTTTAAACGAAGAAAATAAACAGTTCAAAAAGGAAACCCCTCAGTTTTATTTCAACCACATATTACTGCCGTGGCTTGATATTCTTGTGGACAATGGCTCTGCTTCCCTCTTCTCAACAAAAATAGAGACTTTTGAATCTTTTCATTTAAAAAGTGATGCTTCTGCTCTTTTTAACCCTTCAGGTTAAACTATTATGCTGCGACGTGTCCTTGCATGCTAGATACCATCAGAAACCTCCCCAGCATCCTGTATCTAATCAACAATTCACAGGCATACAGGGAAAGCATTTGCACATAGAGATTTACATTCAATGGCTTCCACACAATTGTTCAGGATTCATTATTGTGTTTTTTTGGGTGTCTCAGCAGAGAGAAGACTCCAAGGGTTGTATCCAATGCTAATCCTACTCAGAGCAGACTCACTGAAGTTAATGGATATGGCTATCTTAGATTCCTTCATTTTAATAAGTGTACTCTGAGTATAGCTTAATTGGATACAGCCCCAGGCTTCCAATAATTGCTGAACTGGCCTCTGCAGCACAAGGATTCTAAGCATGCTCTCTCTCACATTTTTACTAATATGGGCTGTTTTCATTCTGATCTTTTCTCATACATCACCATTTTGAAGTAGCTTTTGAAAAATTAAGTAATGAGACTTCAGACATGGCTGATGAGGTCTCTGACAGTGCTCAACAAGCTGAAAATCAACTTCAAAAAACAAATGAATTGGAAGCTGCCACATAACAAACGAGGCCATTGGTATATATAGCTTAATGTTGTCTGCATCACCAGTGGTTACAATTTTGGGCCACGTTCACAGTCCACCAACTCTCTCAGGGCCACACACCAGCTACGGCCAAAGCACACATATACACTCGCCAGAGACACAGCATACAAAGCTACATACAGACCACACATATGGACCACGCAGCATATTCACCATGCATTCACACATATAGACCACACACAGATATGCATCACACATACATATTTGCCGTACAGTACACACAACCCACAAACTGAAGGTTTTTAAACTTCCATCTGGCCATCTGTCAGGGATTCTTTAGATGTGATTCCTGCCCTGCAGACAGTTGAACTAGATGACCTTTGAGGTCTCTTCCAACTCTACAATTCTGTTATTCTACATACAGCACACACACACACAGATACACACACAATTCATATTCTCTATCAACTACAGAAACAGTGGTCTCCTTCCTTCCCATTGTGATTTGGAGGAGAGGAAATGTTGTTTGTTGCTCTTTAGAAAGACAGCATTTCCTCTCCTGTTGTGGTGTTGTGATGCTGTCTCTGTTCTTCGGGCAACAATCTCTGAAGAACAAGAGACACCACTCATCACAACACACTGCTGCAATGGGGAAGAAATGCACCAACTTATTAACAAAGGCAATTCTTCTCCCTCTAGCATGGCACCATTGCTAGATGGTCTTGATGCTCAGGAAAGAGGAAGAAGCACTAAGATATTCTAGGAAGAGTGCTGTGCCAAGGAAACAAGAAGCACTTTTGCAAGTAAGTCAGGAGCAATGGGGTCACAGGAAGAGATTTTGCTTCCTGTCTATACCATGGAAGAAAAACAGTGGCCCTTACAATAATCTTGAACTCCAGCCAGCATCGCCAATGGTCAAGAATGGTGGGAGTTGTAGCCCAACAACATACGGAGGACTACAAGCTCTGCATCCCTGACATGCATGGATTGTTGGTGACTTTCCATGGTTTCAGCAGAAGTCTTTCCTAGCTCTACCTAGAGATGCCAAGGTCTGGACCATTTCCTTTTGCATGCAAGCTATGTGTTCTAACACTGAGCTTCCCCTGAAGCTCATTTTTGCTTTTGTTTTTCCTAGAGCAAACCAACTGGCAATGATGCACCCATTCAGCGCAATATATGAAGCGCCTCCAAAAACAACATTATGAATCCTTGGCATTACCCAGCAAAAACTGTTTGATATTACCTCGAGCCCTGGAGGTAATAAAACATAGCGCCTGTGTCATCCACATGTGATTTGATAAATGAGCTCACCTTTCCATGAGCTTTGTTTCCAGTTGCTCTATTTAATGAGAAATATGCTTCACTACACTTGACTCATTTGCTTGTACTCCCAGCTCTGCCATCATATATAAAGGCATGGGCCTCACTAACTCACATTCTGGCTCCTGGGGATATCATTAGGGTACTTGTTCAACAGGTAGAAAGCCACATATCACGTACGGGAGCAGTGTGAGGCTTCCCACTTTACACATTTTACCAGTCCTCGGAAAGGGGTTGGAAGAATATGGAGAATGCAAGCTAAGTTTATTACCAAAGTTTATTGTATCACCGCCTGGAAGCACTTGCAATTAATAGTGGAATTAAATTTTTTCCAATAAATTAATGCAAATAAAAACTAAGGGAGCATTCCAAACCCAAGAACTGCCAAGATGAGCAGTTTGGAAAAGGTGCATCTGTGGTTGAGCAACAGAGGTCCCTCATCTCTGCTCAGCTGGAGAGACACTGGTGTCAGTCCTCTGTCCTGGCTCAGCCAAGGCTCGGGTAAGTCCCCCAAAAGAGGTGCTCTGGGAAAGTGAAGATGGAAATGGGGAGGGGGGAACTTGCCCCTATTCCAAACTCTGCTCAGCTCAGGCACATGACCTGGTAACCCATTGGAAGATACACTCACAAAATGAGTGGTGTAATGGTTGTTTTCTCTCCGTCAGGCTCAAGTTGGCCCGTCCAGCAGTAGCCCCATTCCTCAATGGAGTTTGAAACAGAGGTAAGTTACAGCAGCATCATTTACCCCGTCATATATTACAGCTGCTTCCTATAGTTTGGATTGCTCTTATCCATTATGTTCCCCATGCAAACACACATTTGGTTTTGCTAGACTATTGATCCATCTACCTATAAGATTTCTTGCCCAGTCTTCATTATAAGGTCCCACCATAAGTGTTACAGCAATAAAACACGTAATTATGAAAAAAGACAAAACCATTAAAACTGCATCACAAGCAAAACCCTCCCAAATGGAGCGTGGTCATATCAATTCAATAGAAAAAGTGGGTCCAACAAAACAAAAAACCCTGTCAACTCTCCAACTGATAATCTGATAGCCATCTTTGAAGGCCTGAAGGGATTCAATATGACCTTAACCAGGGGTAGGCAACCTAAGGCCCGGGAGCCTTCTCAATCCAGACTGCGGACGGTCCGGGAATCAGCGTGTTTTTACATGAGTAGAATGTGTCCTTTTATTTAAAATGCATCTCTGGGTTAGTTGTGGGGCCTGCCTGGTGTTTTTAGATGAGTAGAATGTGTGCTTCTATTTAAAATGCATCTCTGGGTTATTTCTGGGGCATAGGAATTCGTTCATTTTTTTTTTCTTTTTCAAAATATAATCCAGCCAACCACATGGTCTGAGGGATGGTGGACCGGCCCACAGCTAAAAAAGGTTGCTGACCCCTGGTTTATTTCAAATCTTGCTCTCTCATTCCTTTGGAACTGGCAGCTGGGGTGTTTATTTCCACATTTTGCATTCGATCTTTGCATAAGCTTACATCTAACAAAAAAAGTGTCTTTTAAAAGTTGCAGAGTCACACTGGTATTCAAATGCATACTTCCTCCAAGCAGTTGCCAACTGTTCCAAACGACCAGTACCCTGGAGTTATGATTTGTGTTCTTCTGAGCGTTCAAAGCAAGCTGCATTCTAACTGCCTCAGAACTCCAAGGAGCAGTTGCTACGGTGCTCAGACCAGCTTCACTCTTTCCAGGTCCTCTCCTAGATCAGACGCTGGAAGAGAAAGACCTGGAAAAAGCCCTCGCTCTGGAAAAAGACTGGTTGAAGAACTGATTCACACAGGTGCATATATGCAGCGCTCCTCAGTTCCCCACCAACAGAGCAGTGTTTTCTCAGATAGGAACAAATTGACTTTTATTTCCTTTTGTCCTGTCTGAGAGCCACTTGGAAGGCCTTTCACTCGTGTGTGTGTGTGTGTGTGTGTGTGTGTGAGAGAGAGAGAGAGAGAGAGAGAGAGAGAATAGGTAGAATGCATAACTTTGGTGGGATCATGCCTGACATTTGACCAATGGAGAGGGAAGGGAGGGGAGCATAGGAATGCAGAGGAGGAGTGGACTAGACAAGAGCCCAATTATCTGCAAAAGGGGTTGTGCGGTTGTGCAATTTCTTCACCCCTGGGGAAGTCTGATTCCTGGCACTTATGATTGCAGGTACAGCAGACTTTTCCATTCCTACGTCTCAAGGTGGGAAATGCAGAATTTGCCCTAGAATGATGGCATTGTTTTAGCTGCACATCAGTATTTGCTCAAACTTTAGGAGATGTCCATATGATACTGTGCCGAAGTATCTAACGGTTATCTTTTGTCTGTGTTTTTCTCCAGCATGCCTTCTATCGCCAGCCTTCCCAGCACTAAAGCGGAACTTCCACCCCAGGCGCATGATGGGTCCTTCCCAGTCCGCCTGCTGTGCAGGGTGTCCTGCGTGCAACTAGCTGCCTTTCTCCTGGCTGTCCTGGGCTGCCTAATGAGCATCTGCTCCACATCTGCCAACCTTGACTGGAGAGTGTGGCAAGTGGACAAAATCATGGGCAGCAACCAGCAGGGCATTGCGGGCATTGGCATCTGGGGTGCCTGTTCCGTCAGAAGAGTTACTATGAAGAAAACTAACATCATATGTATACCATTCAATGGTGAGGAGTCCCTGCCAGCAGAAATCATTGTGGCCCAGGACTTGATGCCAATGGCCTCAGTGGCCAATGCGGTGACCGTTCTTTGGATGGCCTTTGCTCTTTGCAACATCTTTGAGCCGGGAAAAGACGAAAATTTCATTGATACCTTCTTTTCAATCGGAGCAAGGATAGAGTTGGCAGCAGGTACTTGTGTACTGATTCCCATTGCATGGAATCTTTATTCTGTATTAAGAAACGAAGGAATTCCGCTTCCGGAGGTTTTGGGAGTTCCTCCGATTCCCACAGAACAATATGCTGGAATGGCCATCTATATTGGGTTTCTTGCTGCAGCTTTGCAGCTGTTAAGCGGAACTCTGGTTCTGGGTGAAAAATATTTTTGGAAAATGAGTAAAATAAACACTTCCAAGCCAAAATTTGTAAATGACCCAGAAAGTGTTACAGACACCGAAAACCCAAAGCTGAGGATGAAATACAGACAGTACTTCTCTTCTGTGACACTGGAATGTGAAGAAGAAAAACCCACTATCTGGCGGAGATGTCAAAGTCATATTAAAACGGAAACCATGCCAGGCTCACTAGCAATATGGCTGAGGAATGGTTCCCGTCCTGTGACTGGCTTTTTGCGTGGACAGGCGGAGTCCCCAGATCCCACGCGGTCCCCCCCTTCATGTGGAATAACGACTCATGACAACGTGCTATGGGATTAAATTGGCCACAACTTTATTAAATTTCAAATGTGGGTAGACCTTGGCTCAGGCATTGGGCGTTCTCCCTCCCCAGTCCCCAGCCGGGGACCTAGGGAGCATCAGGGTTATCCAGTGTGTGTGGGGGGGATGGGCCAGCTCTGGAGAACATATGTTCAAGCAGAGATAGCCGCCCCCGTTACGCCGCCGCAGGGGAGAGCAATGATGACCTTTTGGCGCACGGTCACAGCCTCCCTTCAGAAACCCCTTTAACGGGGAACCCTGGTATTGCCGCCGCAAAGAGGAAGATGGACTAAAGGATTCCGCCCAAGGCCTGATACCGCCAAAGTTGTGACGTTTTGCTACCGGAAAGGCGAAACCTGCCAATGCAGGGAAATTCCTTTCTGGCCCTTTAACAGCGACCTTAACGTAGCAGCGCCCGCATACCTGTGAAGAAAAGTTAACCTGCAAAACCTGTGAAGAAAAGTTAACCTGCAAATAAGACATTAACTGAGGGTGGGTAGGGTGGGAGAAGCTCTGGAGCCAAGTGAGGATTCCCAGGTAAGATCCTCCCTCTATTGTGTGGGCAGGTAATCCCTCCCCTACCTGGCCTGGTCTCCTTGGCAACGCTTCCCCCAGGTGGGATTGGACAACTGACTGAGGTAGGCGGAGACCTCCAGGTATCCCACCTGAGGGAAGGCAAAACAAGTCTATGCTGTTGGAGCCGCTCCAGATCTAGGGGCTGCACGCGTCCACGCAAAGGGCGCCCCCCGTTTTAAGCAGGGAGCTGTCATTTTAAATTGAAGCAGTGGACGTTGTCTATATTTTCTTATGCATATTCTGGTTTTTTTTTAAACTGAATGCTTCTGGGATGCTTACAACATAGTGTTAACTATAAATGGGGGAATAAATGAAAAGTATAAAACTGTTATATTTAGATATTAATTTATGCTATATCTCTTTTAGCAATAAAAAGAATGTTATCTCATCGCAAACTTATGCTGGAGTGCTTTTTTCACTGCAGACTCTACTGTCTATGGTGCTTTTTGAATTTTCTACATTTCAGAAACACTGCAAATCGCAAAAGGTTCTGGGGCATGCTGTGTGTGTGTGTGTGTGTGTGTGTGTGTGTGTGTGTGTGTTTGCAGTCTGTTTTACAGAGAATACTGGCCAAGCCTTTGAGTGCCTGTGTGCTGCTCCCAGCCCTGGCCAGCAAGAACAATGGTCAGGGACACCCGGTTTCAGGGGTCCAGAGAGACCTAGGCCACTTCCAGCTTTCAGGCAGAATAAAAAATTAGAAATGATGGAACCCAAAACAAAATAGCGCCACACACCAAAGAAGTGAGATGTAATTGAATATGATGAAATATCTGCGAACCATGTCTTTTATAAAAATCACCTCTCTCATTTGCTTAAGTTTGCAGCTCTAAGCTGAGAGTGGGCGTCACATTTTGGTCTGCTGCAGGTAGAAACAAGTTGAGAGAAGAATCAAATACCAAAAATATTAAGAAGTGACTAAATCTGAGGCCCCCTTTGAGGTTTTGCCCCAGGCCAAATGCCCCCCCCCTGCAACCCCTCCCCCCAACTGGCCCTGCTTACAGGATTCCTTCAAAAACTCCTGCTGCTGAACACCAAACATGAAAGTGGAGCGGGCCCCAAAGTACAAACTCTGTGCTATTTTTCTAGAAAAAGAGGTGCTGGAACTCACCACAAACGTCTTCCTTGTTCTCTTGTAATGGCAACAGTGCCAACCTGAGAGGTGCCGGAACTGAGTTCCAGTTTTTATCGTTGCCGTAAATACAATTCTGCCCCTTACAGCTCTCCCACAGTGATTTACAGCTAGGAATGACTTTGACAGAAGACCACAGGTATTTAGGAACAGATTTCCCGCTACAGCACGGCAAAATTGTTATCTATACAGAGACGCCGTGGTTTGGGCACCCACAGGCTCCGCGCTGCCCCAAACGGTCTACCCACTGCCTCTCCTTCAGATGTACGGTGGCTGAGTGAGAGGAGGCAGGCAGACTCCTTGGAGGCCCCACGGAGCGTCCTGCCCCTCGCCCTGCAGGCAGCTGGCCCCACCCCTGGGTGCAGGGCACATACACCGCCCCAGGTGCCCAATTGGCTTGCTCCGCCACTGAAGGCGGTCTCCCATTCAGGGGTTCAGATTGGGATTGCTGGATATTTTCAGTCCCACTTTTTATAAGGGAAGGAATCCCCACGAGCATTTTCAGAAAAAGTCTCTGCAGAAGACCTGTAAATCTACAAAGAAATATTTTGAGTCCAAAGCACATGAACATCACCGAATCTCAAAGGAGTCATCTACCTGGGGAGCAACACAGTGACTGTAGGGAGATGGATATTCAAGTGACCAGGAAAGCAACCAATGAGCTGGGAAACTCAAAGATCCCCCTCATCATAAATTTACAAAGTGGCCCTAACTTAAGCAAGAAATTATTTCACAGTACCAGACGTCTCCACACCTCTGCCAGACTAATATGGAGATAATACTTGTCTGTCCCCATAGAGTTTTTATAAAACTTTTCATTTTTAGAAAAGGGATACTGGACTAGTCAGATCCACCTTTACTACTGAATAAAGTTGCTGTAATTCAAAGTGGTGTTCAAACCCAATGGAAACAACTAAATATTTGTTTATTTGTGTATTTGTTTAACAGATTGGCGGAATGGGACAAAACTAACAAAATGAATTTCAGGAGGGATGAATGTAAGGTTCTGCACAAATATATGATGATGGGAGACATCTGGATTGCCAGTAGTACAAACAAAAATAATCTAGGGGTGTTAGTAGACCACAAGCTTAATATGAGTCAACAGTGTGATCCACCAGCAAAAAAAGCTAATGCTATTCTAGGCTGCATCAACAGAAGTTGAGTGTCTCAATCAAAGGAAGTAATAGTCCTGCTTTTTCTGCCTTGGTCAGAGCATACCTGGAGTACTGTGTCCAGTTCTGGGTGCCACCATTTAAGAATTATATTGACAAGCTGGAACGTGTGCAGAGGGGGCAACCAAGAAGATCAAGGGGCTGCAACCAAGCTATATGAGGAATGATTGAGGGAGTTAGGGATGTTTGACCTGGAAAAGAGGAGACTGGGAGATGATATGGTATCCATCTTCAAATATCTGAAGACAGAGCAAGCTTGTTTTCTGCTGCTCCAGAGGGTGGAACCCAAACCAATGGATTCAAATTACAAGAAAGGAGATTCCAACTAAACATTAGGAATAACTTTCTGGTGGTAAGAGCCATTTGACAGTGGAATAGACTTCATTGGAAGGTGCTGGATTCTCCTTCACTGGAAGTTTTCCAACAGAGGCTGGATGGTCATCTATCAGGGATTCCTGGGCTGTGATTCCTGCGCTGGATACTTCAAATCTTCCAACTCATTCTATGAGTCATGTCAATCTTTTTATAATGGAAACAAATAATTTCAGGGTTGTGGGTTCAAGCCTCATGTTGGGCAAAAGATTCCTGTTCCCTTCCTACTCTAGAATTCTATGAAATGTGCCAGTGGTTTTCCACCAGTGTGCCATGGCACCCTGTGGTGCCTTGAAGGATGGTCAGGGGTGCCTCAAGCAACACAGGCCTCTGTCCCTCTTTCCTCCCCTCCCTCCCTCTGATGCCCTCTCATGTCTCTGCCTCCCACAGGCTTGTGTGTCTGCTCGTTGTAACAGGCCTGGCACCCACTGCTGCCTCCCAAGGTCAGGTGCTGGCCTCATGTTCACCTTTGGCCAGTCTCCGTTGGGCCACTAAGGCTGTGGGCACCCTGCTCCCATGCCCCTGTGGGACAGCCTGAGGAGGCACCTCTCTTTGAGGTGGGGTGGGGGTGGGGGCAGCTCAGAGACCAGGGACAGCTGCCTGAAGAACTCCCAAGGAAAGGGGAGAGGAGAGGAGGCTGAGGGAACACTCCACAAGGGAGGGGGTTGAAAAGGGGTGAGAGGCTCGCGGATCTGCAGGCATGGGGGGACAGAACTGAGGCTTGGAGCCATTTTCCCACAAGGGAGCCACAGAAAGCATGTAGCTGGCCAAGGGAGCCGTGGACTCAAAACAGACCATCTTCTTCCTGTGAACTGTCCAAGGCCCTGAAGAACCTAACTCTGATCACTCTGGTTATCTGACTCAGCAATCTTTACTTTTGCTTGGTTATGCCTTTGGTTCCCACATTTCTCTCCCTGCCCCCATACTTCTGTGGGAGCTGCTTTCTCCTTGTCTTCACCCTTGCCAGAGTCAGTAGCTGTACTGAATCAAGTAGAATTGTGCTGGCCCTTTGAATGCCCTGGTTGTAAGCTGAGTTGATACCTGAACTGCCCCATCTGGCCATCCACAGGGGAGCAACTAAAACTCAGCATTCTTCTATAGAGAAAGTTGCCAGATTCCCCAACTTGAGATGTCTGAGATCAGATGACAAGATGGAATGCAAGGAAACAAAACTGTCCAGGAGAGCTGCTTGCTATCTTCTTCCTGAAGCTTCTCTGACAACTTATTGAATGGCTGCCATTTGAGGTTACACTGGAGCCTCCCAAGTTTCTCTAATTTCTTACTCTTCAGAAAGCAATTTATGAGGGCTTACAGCACTTTCTGCAAGAAAAATAAACACACTTTTAACAATGACCTGACCGCTAGATTCCCCCCCCCCCAGTGAGAAGAATAGCTACTGATTTTTCTTTTATTGGTAAAGAAAGCTCAGTGTGTGTGCAGGTGAGTGTGCATATTGGGCCCCATTTATCTTGGCAGGTCTGCAGTTTTGAAATATTCATCATCTTAATGCAGAAAAATATGAATCTCTTCAAGTTTTGACTTCACATATTTGGCAGCACTAAATCCACATTCAGGATGGGCCGCCTGCTGGAGCTATTGGAAGTCCCAATGGAAAGAGAAGGGGGAAAGAAATCCATTATAAAGTCCCAATTAATCTCAACAATCTCAAGTATTGATTTTCCTTTGCCTTTTATCAATTTGAACTCCTTGTTTGAGAATAACTCATTGCAGGTAATAGACTGAAATAACGAAGTCCTACAAGGTTATAATTGACATTATTTCCTAAAAGGCGTCCATCAGAAGTTATTGGCCTAAAAATGATTTCCCAGATACCATAGATAATCTGATAGTGTTCAACATGGCCCATAAGGGGGCAGGAGAGGAAGCCAGATATCAGGGGCTAAGATACTGAGCTTTGAATAAGAAGATTGAGAAAAATTAGCAGGGACATGTTTCCTTGTCTCTTTCTCTTCAGAGGTAATCACACAGGGCAACCAAAGCAGTTTCTGTGCCAAAACCGGGCTTAAAACCTGATTGAAATGGTTCCAAAAGCAACTGGATCTGGTCTGCGACCACTTGCTCCAGAACCTTGCTCAGGAAATGGAGATTAGCAACTGGCCAATAGTTAGTTAGATTTTCCAGATCCAGGGAAGGTTTCTTAAGGAGTGGTTTTAGCACTGCCTCCTTCAAACAGGCAGGGACCACCCCCTCTCGTAAAGAGGCATTTATCCCCTCCCTGGCCCAGCCAGCTGTTCTCTCCCTGCTGGTTTTCATCAGCCAAGAGGGGCATGGGTCTGAAGCGCAAGTAGTCGCCTTGACTGATCCGAGCACCTTCTCCACATCCTCAAGCCTTAGCAACTGAAACTCATTCAACAGAACTAGACGTTCAGAACTTTTATCCTCAAAATGCTTTGCAAACAAGTCACAGCGAGCTACCATTGGTTCTATCACCTCCTTTGGGCCAGCCTGTAAAAGGCCCTGTACAACATGGAAAAGCTCTGCCGGACAACATAATGAGGATGGAATGGAAGCAGCAAAGTATGCCTTCTTTGTCAATAATGAGCCCTTACCGGTGTTCGGTTGCATTCATTTGGATCTTTCCCCCATTTGCATTCAAGCCGTCTCCCAGCTTCATCAGTTACTCTCAATGGATTGAATCCAAGAAAGTATGTGAAACAACTTACACTCATTTAACAGAACCTCCCTTCCCTCTCGTCCTGACATTTGGCCCTGCACCACTATCCCAATCTACCATGAAGAGTTGGGGAAGCCCCCAAAGCAGATTTTGGGAGTTACAGGGGACACACAGAGGAAAGAGAATGAAGAAAAGTTCTGCTGTTTGAATGAAAATTGTTCCACTCACACAATAACCTCATAGGATACAGGCCAATTTGAACAGCACAGCTAATGCAAATCATAGGTGCACTTCCTACCATACCAGTGGATATTCTTAAGAAAAACAAAAATGATAAAAAACAGCCTAATTATCATAACTTTACTGACAACTGAAAATGTGGAGAGTTGATGTCATGTGGAAAGCTTCTTAGAGAACTGGGAAATTAACTTGGAACTCACCAGTCCCAGTCAAGTAACTGCAACAAGCAAAAATGACTTGCATGCAACAGTAATGCCCTCAAAACGCATATTTTCCAGTTCTGAAATCTTTATGGTCAGCTTTTAACATCTCCTTCATAAAACACTATGGCCCAAGGGAAGGGACTGTTTGGTAACCCTGAATGGCATTTAATCACTTTTCCTCTTTCCATTCCAGAGGTGTACATGGGTTTAATGAATAAAATCTCATTTTCAGCTTCCAATCTATTTTGCAGAATATTGAACAGAGCGCTCTGAATTTATTACATGGGTTTAAAACAGTGTTCTACAAACCCAGTCCCATTTCCATATTCACGGGAACTGAGACTGCCAATTTCAAATTAGCTCAAAATTCAGAGCGCTAAAGTTGGGTGAAGCAGGTGGTTAGGCCTATAATTAATCCATACACTTTTTCTCCAGCTGGAGATGCGCCAACCATTTTGAAACTTAGAATGGAGTCACACTGAAAACGGCCAAACAGCAGCCCTGGGAAATAAGTCCAATGGATTTAGTACTGGTCTGTCCATAGGATTTCAATGTTATCTGACCAAAGGTGCAAACCAATTGCTACAGAATAGAACTGAATGTTGGAAGGGGTGTAGCTGATAGAGGTTAAGCACCCGGCATCTCCAGGTAGGGCTGGGAGTGCCCCCTGCCTGGAATCACGGAGAGCCACTGCTAGTCCGTGTGGGCTATGCAGACAACACTGAGCTAGACGGACCAAGTATAAGGCACCTGCCTATCACCCCACATTGCAGAATTACAGCAGAACTTAAGAGTGCTGGTGGCGGGAGTGTGTGTCTATCAGCCCTTCGCACCAAAGGTTCCTGGGTGGGGAATACATAAACATTCAAAATTAAGCATCAAAATGTATGCAAACTAAAGCAAAACACAACTTGATTTTCTATGTGAGCTCTTTATAGAAGGGGAGTGTTTCTCAAACTTGCTTTGGGAATTTTCATTACTGCCACCATTGTCAATTGCAATGGTGCCAGGAAGCATGGCTAGAAGCACCACCCTCCAGCCATAGCAGCAGTGCTGCTCTTACCCCAACTTCATCAGATGAGCTGCTCCTCCATCTATATATTGCATTAAGCACTTGGTGGCTCATAATTGGTATTGTTGAATACGCCACACACAATTTACACTTAAAGCTTTTTCATACTCTGAACTACTTTGAGCTTGACCTATGTCATATTGCATGATGTCTGAACATCTACTGCCATGGAGAGAAGTGGCATTTTCTTCATGCTTTGGATGTGTACAAAAGATTTTCCATATCCACCGGTTCCCCACAGAACCCATGAGCATTTACACAACCCCCAATGCACTGCAGACAGTTCTGGAGCATGTTCCAGGGCCCACACTCAGAACACGTAGAACACCATTGGGCTTCCTTTTATGCTCCAAATGTGCGCCTATTATACACTCAATACATACCCATGAGGCTTCACATTGTTGGGGAAGTTGGTAATCATTCAGGGAAACATGTCCACAACTGTTCTCCTCTCACTGAGAAGCACTGACAAATGTCCAAGGAACCCCCAGGGTTCAAAACCACTGATCTACAGTTGGCTCAGCTGTATTAAGACCATTATTTCTGTAGAGCAATGGGACTGACCTTCTACTTACTGCTGTTATGGAACCTGCCATGATCTAGGGCTTCAGAAAAGTGCTACTTTGTCTTTGCATAATATTAAACTCATTGATCTAATCGTACTGCTATTTGCACAGTCAGATTTTAAATGGAGAAATCCAAGTCAGAGTTGAGCTGCATACAAATGTTCTTTGTGGTGAAAATTTGAGTATTCATCAAACATAAAAAAACACACTAAAATGCAAATTTGAAAAGCCTTATTAATTTTGGCTTCAGAATGAAGCTACTATCATTAACTCCCTCTCTGAAAACCTATGAAGTGAAAAGTCTTTCTTGTTAGCTTGATACTAAACACAGAGATAATGAACTGGGGTGGGGGTGGGGAGAGAGACAAAGACAAGAACCACGTACCAATTCATTTCAAATTTGGATACTTCATTTCTTTTCTTTTTCTGAGATGTTTGCCATTGTAACTAATTTAGATCTTTAGTATTATATTGCCATTTTCTCACTTATCCACAGACTGTGAACAAAGGGCAAAACAGAAGAGGTGATCTATTAATGATGGATGGGCATGTACCATTGATTACCCTGGCAATATGAAATGCTATTGTTAAAATACTGTGCATTATCAATCAAAAGGTAACCAGGTATGCATTGACAGCCCCCCTGACATTGATTTGAAGGCCAGTTAGAGAATGACAAGGCATCAGTGCATAATTGTATATTCCATCTTTCTCTGACAGTCTAAAATTGTACTGTTTTGGAAACCTGGATATCGTGTGTGCGCGCACACACACACACACACACACACGCACACGCACACAGAGATGTTCAAGAGTTTGAAGTTGGTGCACATCTGTGGCACATGAGTGCAGTGGAAATGACTTAAACTGGACATCACTGTTGGATGAAAGCCTACAACTTGCCACAGCAGGTAAGTCGGTTGGCATGGCAGTAGGGGGAGGATTAATTCCTTAATCTGTTCAATCTTTGCTGATGGAATAGCACTCCACTCAGGGTTGGAAAACATCCTGCATTCCTCACTGCTCTCTGAGCCTCTGCACTGCCTGGCAAATTTGCTCCACACAGAGAACATGCTCAGACCAGGACTTAGGCTGGGGTAAAGTATTTTTCATTAGACCGAATTGACTGGAGCAGCATTCTTCAGCCTTTGGACTTGTCTTTAGCTTTCAACATGGACTCCACTTTTAATTTGCTGGTATGTTTACAACCTGTAAACAAACCTTGTTTTCTGTCTCTCTTCTTGCTAAGGGCTAAAAGACACCATTGTTCCCTTACATTATTATTGAGTTGATCAGGAATGGCTTCAAAGAGCAGCAGAATGAAAAAGCCACAATGTTTTGCTCTTTGAGGTGAAGGACAGAAGAGAGTCACTGTTGTTTATTGGGAGTGGCGATGTTGCAGGGAGATTGGTGTGGTGCAAACATTTTAACGAAGCCAGCTGTGGGCTGCTACCAATAATTTGCACCATACCAACCTCCCTGATACCTCTTCCCTCCCTGGGAAGCAACAGTGATCCACCTGCCAGCAGCTCCATTCCACTTGGAGAGCCACTTCCGAGCACTGGATAGCAGCTCCCCATCCCCTGTTAGTTCCTGTTATTCCATTCACTTGCCCAGTTTTATTTCATAGGACCTACCCTTTTCTTCTGATTTCTTCTGATTTATTTCTGTATTATTCTAAACTGCCCGGGACCTTACAGTGAAAACAATGATAATGATAAATGAAAGTTCTTTCTCAAGAATTAAAGTTTGCCCTCTTGTTGTTTCTGTTACTGTTGTAAGCTTTCCCCTGTGAAGTCCCCTCAGATATAGGTTTCTGCTTCCTTTGCAGTCTCCTCCTTTTGAATCAAGGTTTGGCTAGGAGACTTATAAAGATAATTCCATAATTGGAGCATGTGAGTTTTATATAGCTTCAGACCAGACCATTTGCAACACCCCCCCCCCCCCAGTCTTACTCATGAACATGTAGGCACTGATAAACCACTTCATCAAATCAATATAATTTTTCTCATATGTATTACTGAATGGTGATTCCTTCTGTGCAATATTCTACATTTGCTCCTGTGCATTAGTGAAAGCACAACACACAAAATGTCCTGATACAACTGCATGTACATTCAGCCAAATTATTTTCTGCCAGGAATAATATCTCAATATATGATCATAGCAGAGAGACTCTTATAAGAGCAAAGAGGGAAGGATTAATTATTGTTTAATATGGAAGCATGGTTGTTGAAATTATTTGAAATGTATGAATAGAGAAAAATAATTTCTGACATTGATTATTATTAATAATTAGAGAACCCCCTTTGGACTTTTGATGCAGAAAGGAAAATGAACAAAATTCAGACATTTGGTCTGAAGATTGGGGGGGGGGGTATTACTTAACAGAAAGTAGAATAGAGCAAAGGTT